>NC_061815.1:18764166-19071439 GCF_021462225.1 Girardinichthys multiradiatus | reverse complement strand
ATATCACGCTCCAAGGACTAATTTCAGCATTGTATTGTTTCATTATTTGTGGAATCCACAGATAAGACCAGATTTTCATAAACAGATTCAAGGTTATAGGTTTGTGCTCAAATGTAAAACAAAATGTGAAAAACATCGTACAGTCTGAAAAGTATGAAAAACGTGCAAAAACCCGTGGGTATCAGCAAATATGTAATCTTAAATGACTGAAATACCAAGGTTTTAAAAAGTCAATGAGTTTAATGTTTAATGTTTAAAGTTTAATGAGATGTCACAGAAAGTGACCGGGGTTGTCCCCAGTTGTCTCCAGCATAGAGTAACGGAGCTGTTGCTGCACACTGCTCGTCAGCTGGCACTTACAAAAAAAGTCAGATTCGGCTGTTTGGAAATATTTTGCTGTTCAAAGAACAGACACTCGACTGGCAGAAAGGTTGAATATTCTTCACAATGAGTACTTTAAAAATACAGCTATGTTTAGATGGTATTTATTCTTTCATTTACTTAAGTCCGTATATCAGAATCAAAACTGATATTTTAACTCTAATAATCAAACTGTCAATATTTTAGCAACAATGGGAAACGTAATGAAAACATCTGTTCCACTTGCATTATTTCTCGATATTCCGCTTAAGTGACTCCTAACCTGGAGCTGCTCCCCTTTTCCACTACCAGAGATCTCAGGACAGATGAGACCTAATCCTTAAGTACAAAGTACTTATTTCGTAATACCTATAAAACTGTGGTATTCTTGCTCAAGGTTATCATACCTTGAAAATCTCATCCCGGATCTGTTCTTTGACATCCCTGGTGAACACTCCGAAAAAAAAGTATTTTGCTACTTGTTTATTTTTGTCAAACTTAGCAAGTGTTCAATCGTTTGAGCAACAAGCAAAAATGCAGCATCGAAATAATTCAAATCAATCTTTTTTTTTGTGCTTTTTTTTATCCTATTTCTGTAGGAGGATGTCATCAACACGCAGTGTGGTTATGATATCCGGCTTCAAGGGGTTTGTATTCTGGCTGGTCTCTGTATTCATGATTATTTGATCTTCGCTAATTGCCTAATGACTAACATACTACTAAAAGGCAGTTAAATCAGGTATTGTCTGCTTTAAAGGAATAATATAGGATTTTTTCTGTTTTACAGTAAAAAAAAAATGGATTAGTAGACATTAAATAAAAGCTGTCCTAGCAGATGGAGAGAATGTAAAGGGTTTATAAGCACACAGACTCTCATGGATGCTTCTTCCCTGTAATAACAGATTGTTCTTCTAACAGGGATAATTAGACTCCAGTTTTAGCCCATAGAGGAGCCTAACTCCACTCTGTAATTGGCCGCTCTGTGGGTTATGCCAGTCCGTTCCCTTTTCCACCATGTGTGGGTGTGGTGGTTACAACTCACTGCACTGCAGTCACAAAGATTGCTGTTGCTAGGCAAGCTGCAGTACTGTGAACCACCTGCCACAGAGTTGATATGGATTAATTTTCTCTGTGCTCTTGTGCTGACCAGTGAAACTATCAGGGATGTGCAGAGAGTTCCTGTGCAGCCCGCCTCAGGAAGCACAGGGTGGGGAATGAGGAAGAGCAGGAGACATGTGGAGGACAGGGGAACAACAAAGGAAGGGAGCCAAAATAGCTTCAGAGGAAGTTCACAGGCAGAATAACATTGTGTTCCCTGCTTTTTTTATTGGCTGCCAGTAACCTCTCTTTACTCCTCATTGGCTGAAAACTAGCTTTTGAGTTTTGCAAGAGAACAAATAATTAGCCAAGTTGACTTGACAAGGAAGCTTTGTATGGAGGCGCCCATTCTTACCCCTCTCTTTGGTGTCATAGCAGCAGTAAATTACACCTTTAGCTTTCTCCCTCTAAATGTAAATCATCGGCTCAACGAGATGACAGAGACGTCTGGTATGAGGAAAAAGATTCCCACTGTTTGCTTATTCCAGGCAGGGTCATCAGCCACTAGCTTCATGTTCTCCAAACAGTCCTAGCTATGTGGAAATCATTAAGTGTGACTCAGCTCTTCTGCTGTGGTATGGCATCCTAAACAGTGAAGGGATCAGTGGGCAAAGTGCTTCCTATGTTTGTTTGGGCCAGCCGTTGATGGTCGCAGTTCCAGTTTTTCTTTTAAATGAATCAGAGACAGCTAAAGTCCTGTGACTCTATCAGTTATGCTAAAAAATGTCAGTTGGTTAAGTCCAGAGTTTTTTGTTATTCTAATTATGTGTTATGTTTTGTTTGTGAAAAGGATCTGGACCGGCAGAAAGACATCTACACCAAGGGGTGTGTGGGGCAGTTTGAGAAGTGGCTTCAGGACAACCTGATAATTGTAGCTGGGATCTTTGTTGGTATTGCACTTTTGCAGGTAATGTGTCTCTGTTTCCTCCAAACATTCACTTCAGATAAAATGGGGGTTATTTGTGTTTGTTTTAAACTCATGTTAGATTCATTGTGATTTTGTGTCATTACTGCCACTTAGTGGTGAGAGTGTGCTACATCAGGCCTCTTCAGTTCAAGCAGTTACAACCTCAACTCCACTACAGTAGTTCTATCAAATTGCATCTCAATAAATTAGAATATCAAATTTAAAGTTCATTTATTTAATTTTTTAATTCAAAGAGTGAAAATTGTATATTATATAGCTTCAACATGTTTTTTCTGTTAAATTATATAATTATAGCTTAGAACTAATGGGAACCTAAAATCCAATTTCTCAGAAAATTTTATTATTATGTAGTATGAATTTAAAAAAATAGATAATAATACATTTTTAATGCAGGCATGTCAGGTGACTGAAAATTGCTCCCATCTACTGTATTATATATCCACCTAGAACCTTAGGGTCTCCTTTTGCATGAATTACTGCATCAATGCAGCGTTGCAAGGAGGCGATCCGTCTGTGGCTCTGCTGAGGTGTAATGGGAGACTTCAGCTTGTCTGCGTTGCCGGTTATGATGTCTCACACCTCTCTCTGGACAACATCCCATATATTGTCTATAGGATATTGGTCTTGCCAATTTGCTGGCCAGTCAAGAACAGTGGCAGTGTGTGCAGGTGCCAGATGGCTGTGTAGATTTTGGACTTGATAAAACACAGTAGACCAACACAGGTACATGACGTGGCACCCCTAATTCACCACTGACTGTGGAAACTTCCCACTGGACTTCAAGCTGCTTTTATTGTGTTCTGCTCCACTCCTCCTGACTCTGTGACAATGATTTACAAATGCAATGTAAAATTTACTTTAATCTATACAGGGGAACATAGAACCACAGCGAATGTCCAGTGCTTTTTTCTCCTTAGCTCGGGTACAATTCTTGTGACATTGTCTCTGGTTCAGCAATGGTTTAACACGGAATACAAAGATTGTAGCCCATTTCCTAGTTGTGTCTGTGTCTCCTAACATTTCTTAAATGGAATATGGTTCACAAACCTCTCAAGGCTGCATTTATCCCTGTCGTCTATGCAGCATTTTGACTTATTTTCCTTCTACTTAACTTTCCTTTAACATAATTGGGTATAGCATTCTTTGAACAACCAGCATCTTTTGTGGCTAACCCTACTTGTGGAGTGTCATTGACTGTCAGCTGGACAACTGTCAGTGACGTGGTTGCACAGGGCATATCATTTCTTTATTAAAAATCCTTTTTTAATTGATCTTATGTAGTACTCTAGTTTTCAGAGAAGCTCACTGGTTGAATTGAATTTTCTTTCCATTTTACACATTGTTCCAGCTTTTTTGGTACTGGAGTTGTGCGATGCCTTACAACTAAATGTCTCCTGTGGCTGTTTTCCAGATTTTTGGCATCTGCCTCGCTCAGAACCTGATGAGTGATGTCAAGGCTGTCAAAGCCAGCTGGTGACATGAGCCCCATCCCGCACGCCCAGCCAGGTCATTGCAGCACACTTAGTACCATCCAGATATGGATGGAGAGACAACATACTTGCAAACGTACAGTCAAAAAAGTTTATTTTCCTGTTCTTCAGTGACACTTGAAATGGGGAAGGAACATATTCAATGCAAACCAAACAGCACAGAGTTTAACCCAAATATAAAAGAAGACAGAGCTGCCTACTTGAGAGTGGATTTAAAAATTTTTGTTTTTGTTCTTTGGACAAATGTATTTATGCCACACGGTTGCACAAAGGCCCTCTTGTCAGCTGGGAAGCCATGGACGGAAGTAAGGTGATGAAAACAATAAACCAAGGAAAATTGACAGTTTCCTTTTACAGTTCAAGCATCAAAGACTTTATTCAAATGTAAAAAAGTGCCATTACTTTCCTGTGTTTGTGTCCTATATTAAATTTATCCTGTCTGCCCCCCTAATACCTCAGGACCTGGCCAATGATATGTTCTTTCTGCCACCAGGTGAAGGTAAATCTTTATTTTCACCCCATCAGTGTCAGCTATAGATAGATGAAGCAACTGAATGCAGTAAAGCAGGGCAGTTCTTTGGATGATACCTTGTTTGCCCTTTAGCGATTGTAACATTTGTTGATTCTCTGATGGAGGTTTATTTTATTAGAGTTGCTTGGTCTGGTTAAAACCTGTAGGTCAGTGCCATATAAGGAAAGGGGTTTAATGCTAGAGATTGTTGGTTATATCTGAGCATCCTTTTGGGATGTGGGATTACTGGTTTGGGGCCTTTTGTTCTTGATTTATTTACCACTTTTGTCTTATAATCTGTCCTCTGCATTAATATTTGTTGTTTGAAGACATCTTTTATTCATGCTTTATTTTGTGTCCACTTACAGATGCTTATATTCCTAAGTCATTGTTTGATTTCAAGAGGCGCCAACTGCAAAATTGCTTCTATTTGTTGGTGTTACCAATCCTTATGGAGACCAAATGGTACCAGCTGACCACTAGAGATTTCATCTGGAGTGCAAATGCCATTTTAGAAAGTCGGAATGTGAATTTATTTCCCCTTCTGTTGGAAGTGCCAGTTGAACAAAGAAATCAAACAAAGATTAAATATTAAAATTTACATTTATCTTTAATTCAGTTGTTGCATCATTTTGTCTAAAAGAAATGTTAAATAAAATTGTTAATACATGCTGTTCTCACTTTAACATGAATGCTGCTTTAACTTTTACTAGCTACTCAGTGCAGTAACCCATCTAGTGAGAGATCTCACACAACAGATTTGGAAAGAATCTTTCGTTTCTGGATGTTTCCTCGGCTAATGTTGTCTTGTTTTTAAGTTGTTTGGCTCTTACGAGTTGACTTTGCATGTCTTGCTATCCAGTTGTGAGCACAGTTTCAGTTATAACCTGGTCATTTGATAATGGTGTACTTTATTTGCAGTGTTTAACTATTGTCTCTGGTTGTAACAGTGTCATTCTGATACATGGCATAAACAGGATCTGCTGCATACACATGCATACTTAGGTTTTGAATGCTATGCACACACACCTGAAAGATGAGAGGCATTCATATTCTGGGTACACAACCACAAAACTTTCCTGCTCCACTGAGTCCGTCTGTTGAATAAATATCTTAGCACCTTTTGATCCTCTGCTGCATGTACCTGTCACATGTTGCTTTCGCCCACGTGCTCCTTTACTTCAAACCGCCACCCGATCAGAGAACGTCGGATTTGCAGCCTGCAATGTTGATGTATTTTTAAACAGTGGAGAGAAAGACGGAAAGACACAAAACAAAACAGTTTCTTGAATTTGGATGTCACAGATCCTCGAGTGGGACGACATCAGGTTTTAATGACTTCTCTCAGTTAAACTGATGTTTATCTTTGAGTAATTAGTGAATAAGTGCCTGCTGCATTTTTAGAGAAATGATCACGAGTACAAAGGGCATATTTTTCTATAATGTTTTATTTGCCTTTCTTAAAGGACACGTTTCAAGGTTTTTACACATTTTCTTTATCAGTTGTGTTCAGGCATGTAGCTCTGGATAGATATATTCATTTATATTTAGAGAAATATGTAAAAAAAGAAATAATAATAATAAATACATGAACCAAAAAAGGTAACCACAGGTTGATGCAAAGTCTGCCGCTCAAACCTGAGTTCATAATGTCAAGGTTTATGTGGTGTTTTATCCACTCAGGACGACGAAGTCAGGAGAAATCTTGTCTGAAAGCAGCAGCCTGGAGACTTAACACACTGACACCACCCAAAACTAATTCAAAACACAGCTCTAACATCATTTAGGTTTGATGCTGTAAGTCCTGATTAGCATTGTGACTCTGATTCACATGGGCATGAACCAGTGCTCCCATTTCTTTGGTGGTTAAAAAAAAAGTCATTGTCAGTTAATGCTGCACATGTTGTGGATGGAAGGGAAGTTAAAACACCCAGTTGGTATCTCCAGTCAAACTTTCTTGATTTGGTTTAGACTCTGAGGGACAATGCTGCTGCAGCTAATTATTAAAAACAAATATGCAGGGTTAATGTTTGCAGAGCATGGTTATTCATTTATTTAATACTGCAACTAATAGAAGTACTAACAGGGGACACGTTTTACTTTATAAACTTTATGCTCACAAACAATACTCGCATTTTCTTCAGTGGTCTGGCTGTTGACACCTTGCTCAACATATCTGTCTTAATGATGGGACGAAGTATGTTATGTCTGCTTCTCTCAGCCTTTGATTGATGCTTCCCTTTAATCCCAGATTCCACCTGTTCAGAGGGAGTTTTTAGTGAGTGAGGAAAAATCCATCTTCTTTTCCTGTTTAATTTCATAAAGCTCACCCACTTTTCCAGTGTACATTTTTTTTTTGTCAAGAAGCTGTCCATTGTGTAATTATTATTCTTGAGAGATTTCCAGGCAGTACTGTTAATAAACACAATATCGTCCATAAATGGAAGTGCATATACTGTTTTGTATTTTTCATTTTTTGGATTTTATTAGCCCATTAAATTTGAAATGTGGATTTTCTTATTAACACCACGTATGAAACTGGTCTTTCCCACTCTAGATCTGAGTAAAACGTGTTCTATGTTTTTTTTCCTCTTTTACACATTAATGATTAATTTCCCTTCACGCGAGTTAAGGCAGCTGATATGTTATTTACAGCAAGGATGAACACATGCTTTTTTTTCTTTTTTAATCACCTATGATGGCATGTGGTGGCTCATACCTCTCCCACTTAGACAATGCAGGAACATTTGGTGTCTGATGGCAGATGTAACTTTATAGTGTCAGGTCTGCTGCATTACAGAGCTCTCTTGTACAAAAAGCACTCCTGCCCTCCTTTTTCTGAATGCGCCGATAATCCACCTCCCTCGGTAATGATAATAACGCTGTAATAATTGGCAGCTGCGGTACAGCAAATTTCAGACGCAGAGGTGACTCAGTGGTGTCTGCTGGTTTTTTAGAGCTTTGGGTTGTTCTGCTTTTGTATTCCTTTAATGTAGCGGAAAGCACGAGGGGAGAGAGCAATGCTCATTATCCTCTGTCCTTTATCGTTATGGCCTTGCATCGTGAAACACCTTCCTAATTTCTCTGCCGTCCGTCTGGGTAATTAAATCATTCCCAGGAGGAGCCTTATGCATACCATGAATGTACATTTTACTTTATCAGCATGGACCTACAGCTTCATGGTCAGTTTGAAATCTCCTTTCTACAGTGAACAAAACAAATGAAGTTCAGGAATGTGAATAAAGACCTGTGCCCAATGAAGATTTAACAGTTTTTTATTTTTATTTTTTTATTTTAGTTTTACATTTTAAACACTGAGGGTTTTGAATAATTAACACGCATAAAACATTTAAATCAGCATGTATAACAGTATGTGATGGTTTTTCAACACCTTTTTTTTCTCCATATCTGGAAAGGTTTGAAAATGCATTAATAGGTAACCGTTTCTGATAACATCGTCATCTTCATCCACCCTGTGGATTCAGCTATAATGGCGGTTGATATGTGTATGTCGTTTAATTTACGAAGGTGAGCCACACATCACACATTGACAAGTCTTACCTCATCGTGTGCATTACGCTGCCCACATCCAAGCACAGAAGCAGCTCAGCGGATTAGTTGCTGAGCATATTAACAGTAGCAGTACCTCGGTTATTAGCACTGACATTTCTACACCACGACATGACATCTGATGGGCATACAAGTGTAAACAGAAGTTATTTTGTTAAATTGTCTGCGTTTGCAGAATCCGTAGCAGATTATGGACACAGTTTGCAACCACCTAGCCACGCTGAAACCATGTCTTGTTTTACAGCCGGCCAGCAAAAATTTTCTTTTTTTGTGCATTCATAAGTTTTTATTATTTTTTTAATTCTCTTGCTTACAGCTGAATACTACAAATGCATCTGTCTGTTCCTTGGCTTCTGTACATGCCTATTCTGAGGTGTAGCCTTGCAAAGAAATGTAAATGGGTTTTTCTGGTCTGTTACACTGTATTTTCTGTTACAACATGGCTCTTTCATATAATAAAGAATACATAAGACCAGCCCTGTTTTCTTTTTTCTTCACTTGCATAATTACAAATCGAACTCATGAATGCTTATGCTGCTGTATCATTTAATAATGCACTCAGTGAGGTGGTGTCTGTGAACATTGATTATTAAATTCTCAATTGGATTTAGGTCTGGACTTTGACTAGGCCAGTCTAACACAATATGGTTTGATCCAAATCATTCCATCACACCTGTGGCTGTATATTTGGGTGAGTCTCCAGCACTGTCTAAAGTCTTTTGCAGCATCTAAGAGGTTTTATTTCAGGATTATTCTGCATTTAGTGCCATCAGTTCTTGTATGAACTCTGACCAGTTTCTGTGTTTTAATTTAAATTCTTTTTTAATGGGTTTTTATTTTGTTGCCACTCCTGTAAAGACCAGATTTGTGAAGTGTACAAGTAATAGCTGTCCTATATGCATTTTATTTAGGAGGATCAGAGTAAAGCCGCTGAATATAAATGCGTTTTGATTTTAAAATCTAAAGTGTTAAAATCAACCTTTATCTACTACTCCTACTTTCTGTTGCTCAGTCACAAAAAATCCTGTTGAAATACATTAAAGTTTGTGGTTTTAACGTAAATATGAATGCTTTGGCAAGGACTGATATTTATGCTGCTATAACATAGATGTTAGTACTTACTGTTTCTGTGATTACAAGATTTTGTTAATATTATAAGAATTTAGCCAATAGAGGGAGACAAACAGACGGGGAGGCCAGGTTGTGACACACAGCTGCTGTGACCTCATCTTTTAATCTGGCCAGAAAGAGAAATGCTTTACCAAAGCTCTGCGGGTGTGTGTGTGTGCCCGTGTGTCGTTGTGTGCACGCCTATTATATTCCCCCATTAGAGGCTGTTGGAGAGCAGCTAGAATCTATACAAATCCATTCAGTTACCTGCTGTTACTCTTCTGCACTACAAGATTAAGATCAAACAAAAAGGGAATCAACAAACTGAATCCATATACTTCAGAGACTATTGACATTTTCCCTTACCATTCATCTTAAAGGTAAAACATGCCACTGTGGCATGCAGATTAATGTTGTTTCCTTGACAAGTAATCACTGAGTTAATGGACACCGTTGAAGTGTTT
This sequence comes from Girardinichthys multiradiatus, assembly GCF_021462225.1. Taxonomy (NCBI): domain Eukaryota; kingdom Metazoa; phylum Chordata; class Actinopteri; order Cyprinodontiformes; family Goodeidae; genus Girardinichthys; species Girardinichthys multiradiatus. The sequence goes on along the minus strand of NC_061815.1, from coordinate 19,061,908 downwards.
GTGTTCTGATTTCTAGGCCACAAGAGAATAGCAGGAACCGATCACAGTCCTCCCTTGGATTTCATATAAAGCAGCTGCCGCAACAATCTGTGTCTGCCTGATAAATTTGCTCTATGCGTGTGCTTTCTTTTCTTTCTATCTGGACAGGAATCGCACATCGTGCACTGCAGGCGCAATCAGTTCTCATCGTTTAATATTATTTAGTGGACACAGTTCAGAGACGTCCGTGCTGGATAGCATACACTGCATTTCCTCCATGACTGAAGATTTAATTTGCAGATTGTGCCACACATCTACAAGGCCACTTCATGATGTCTGGCTGCCCACTAACATTGCATTTTATCTCAAAGCCGAGAGCACACAGCACATCTTCATCCGGCCTTAATGTACATAATGTTCCACGTGTTGCACTCTCGGTTTCCTGCAACTGACTTTTAAGGCTCATGCGCCAACAATTCAAACTTCAGTCTGTTTGGATTGGGTGTATCGATACATGAGAGTGTGTCATGAAAATAATTTGAGTGCATTTAAAAAAATTTTTTGCTTGCCTCAGGATTTATTGTTACATTTAGGAACTTAATCACATTATTTTTGCTTTTCTGTTATTAGATCAAAAGTATCAAAATCACCAATGGTCTTAAGGTAGCCATTTGTAAATGTTCAGTGCAACTGCGGATGGCTTCGTTTCTTTTATTTATTTATTTTTTCAGTTGCGTTGAGGGTAGTTCAATCCTGGTGAAAGCTCAGGATTGAGAAAATAAACTGAAGCTAATCCATTAAGAACTTGAAAGCAGCAGGAAATATAAGAGGCAAAGAAATACAACACATCACATTTTCCTGCCCACTCTGCCATACTTAAAGTCATATGACACCACAGTTGACACTTCTCTTCTGGCAAACATCAAGGCTTCATAGAGGAAGAACTTTGAACCGTTATTAAGTTTTGTTTAAGAGGACTTTAGAGGGGTTTACAATTGGATTAAATAAGGAAATGGTTTTACAAGTTTTGAATTACTATGGATTCCCAGTTATCCATAGAGGGTTCAAATTAAAGAGACATGATCAAATATACAGGTCCTTCTCAAAATATTAGCATATTGTGATAAAGTTCATTATTTTCCATAATGTAATGATGAAAATTTAACATTCATATATTTTAGATTCATTGCACACTAACTGAAATATTGCAGGTCTTTTATTGTCTTAATACGGATGATTTTGGCATACAGCTCATGAAAACCCAAAATTCCTATCTCACAAAATTAGCATATTTCATCCGACCAATAAAAGAAAAGTGTTTTTAATACAAAAAACGTCAACCTTCAAATAATCATGTACAGTTATGCACTCAATACTTGGTCGGGAATCCTTTTGCAGAAATGACTGCTTCAATGCGGCGTGGCATGGAGGCAATCAGCCTGTGGCACAGCTGAGGTCTTATGGAGGCCCAGGATGCTTCGATAGCGGCCTTTAGCTCATCCAGAGTGTTGGGTCTTGAGTCTCTCAACGTTCTCTTCACAATATCCCACAGATTCTCTATGGGGTTCAGGTCAGGAGAGTTGGCAGGCCAATTGAGCACAGTGATACCATGGTCAGTAAACCATTTACCAGTGGTTTTGGCACTGTGAGCAGGTGCCAGGTCGTGCTGAAAAATGAAATCTTCATCTCCATAAAGCTTTTCAGCAGATGGAAGCATGAAGTGCTCCAAAATCTCCTGATAGCTAGCTGCATTGACCCTGCCCTTGATAAAACACAGTGGACCAACACCAGCAGCTGACACGGCACCCCAGACCATCACTGACTGTGGGTACTTGACACTGGACTTCTGGCATTCTGGCATTTCCTTCTCCCCAGTCTTCCTCCAGACTCTGGCACCTTGATTTCCGAATGACATGCAGAATTTGCTTTCATCCGAAAAAAGTACTTTGGACCACTGAGCAACAGTCCAGTGCTGCTTCTCTGTAGCCCAGGTCTGGGGAATGCGGCACCTGTAGCCCATTTCCTGCACACGCCTGTGCACGGTGGCTCTGGATGTTTCTACTCCAGACTCAGTCCACTGCTTCCGCAGGTCCCCCAAGGTCTGGAATCGGCCCTTCTCCACAATCTTCCTCAGGGTCCGGTCACCTCTTCTCGTTGTGCAGCGTTTTCTGCCACACTTTTTCCTTCCCACAGACTTCCCACTGAGGTGCCTTGATACAGCACTCTGGGAACAGCCTATTCGTTCAGAAATGTCTTTCTGTGTCTTACCCTCTTGCTTGAGGGTGTCAATAGTGGCCTTCTGGACAGCAGTCAGGTCGGCAGTCTTACCCATGATTGGGGTTTTGAGAGATGAACCAGGCTGGGAGTTTTAAAGGCCTCAGGAATCTTTTGCAGGTGTTTAGAGTTAACTCGTTGATTCAGATGATTAGGTTCATAGCTCGTTTAGAGACCCTTTTAATGATATGCTAATTTTGTGAGATAGGAATTTTGGGTTTTCATGAGCTGTATGCCAAAATCATCCGTATTAAGAGAATAAAAGACTTGAAATATTTCAGTTAGTGTGCAATGAATCTAAAATATATGAATGTTAAATTTTTATCATTACATTATGGAAAATAATGAACTTTATCACAATATGCTAATATTTTGAGAAGGACCAGTATACATTCACATCATTATTTGGTTAACCATCCCTTAGCAAGCTGCAGTCAAGAAGATACACCAACAACCGTGTGGCACAATTCTGATTGGATTTTTGGTTAATCATCTTGGCAGACTTGGTAGAGTTAAGTTAAACTGGTCTTGTTTCGTGACACAAACCCTACTTGTAAGAATCGTCCACAGGTTTCCAATGGGGTTAAGCTCAGGGCGTTGTGAAGACCATTCAACAAACGTAGGCTGCCCTATTCATTCTTAATCCAGTTTTAATCTCTGGCAATAACTGTTTTGTTGGAGTTGCCAAGATACAATTATTAGGGTCTTGATAGAAGTGATGAAGAGTTTGGAGGTAGTCCTCCCTCTTCATCATTGATAGCACTACAGTGTGAAATGCACTTCACAGTGGACAGCAACACTGGCGCTGCAGTAGCTTACAGTTGATGGCAGGCTTAACATTTAGGCAAGTTATTTGTATAGCACTATTTTTAACACAAACCAATCAAGTTCTTTACAGTGAACCAAAGTAAAGACATTAAAATAGCAAAGACCTTTAAGGTTTGCCTAAAAAGAGAGCTCAACATGTGAAACACTTAAAAGCATTGCATTAAAGGAAGCAAATGTTAAAATGCAAATTTTATCTTCATTTTGACGTTTTTTTCACTCATTGGTTATTGGTTATTGGCCAAACAGCTAACTGGTGAGATTCCAAATGTTTTCAGTTGGATTTATAAGGATCTTGTCACAGACCTGACAGGCAACTCAGAAATGTATTTTGGCCCAAAACATTTTAGTGGCTTATAAACTAAAAGAAACATTTTTAAATTTATTCTTTCACAAACAAGGAGTCAGTGCAGTGAACTATCATTAAGAACTGGAGTCACATTAATTTCTTGGGGTTGTTTAAGACTGGCCACATTTTGGATGAGCTTCAACTGCTTGACTGATTTTGACAGACCTGTGAAGAAAGCATTACAATAATCCAAGCTGCTCAAACTCAAATTCAATTCAATTCAGTTTAATTATGTAGTGCCTATTCACAAAACATGTCACCTCATAGCAATTCAAAAAGTAAATTTAGTCGAATCATACAGATTTCAGGTCAGGTATATTCATTCAAATTTATCCTAACTATCAAACAGTGCAGTCAGATTCAGTTTATTATTCAGATTGGTTAAAAAGTATTTCTATCTAAGGAAACCCAGCAGATTGCATCCAGTCAGGGACTTGCAGCATTCACTCCTCCCAGATGAGCATGTAGAGACAGTGGACAGTCAGTGGCGTTGACTTTGCAGCAATCCCTCATACTGACCATGCATGTAGCAACAGTGGAGAGGAAAAACTCCCTTTTAACAGGAAGAAACCTCCAGCAGAACCAGGCTCAGTGTGAGCGGCCATCTGCCACGACCGACTGGGGGTTTTAGAGAACAGAGCAGAGACAGAAAAAGAATACAGAAGGACTGATCCAGGATTCTTTCGGAAAAGTACAACATTAAAGGCAGTAGTAGCTCCTTTAGTGGCTTCATCTAGTAGAGAAAAACAGCTTAGCAGATAAACTCTGAGCCAGTTTTCAAGTCTAGAGTATCAAAGAGAGCTTATACATAAAAGCATGCATCTGCATGAGTTTATTTCTGTATATAGTTTATTTCTATATATGTTTGAGCCTGTATGTATAATTTAGACACTGGGAATTATGAGAAGTCCACAATACATAAAAAAAAAAAAATGCATACCCAGTTCTGCCCTCTGATGGTCTGGCAACCTGTCCAGGGTGTACCCTGCTGGACATAGGCACCAGACCCAATGTGGATGGATTTTTTGATGTTTGATCTTCTGCAATCATTCCTCTGGGAAAAATTGTATAAATAAATCTGTAAACGTTTCAAGAAAAGGTGGAAACGAAGTTATTAATGAAGCATTTGCTCAAATTAGTCTGACCTATTCTGCTTGCTTTTTATTTGGGCCCAACCTGAGAAGCTGTTAACTTCATTGGGAATTTATAAATAGAAATCTACACTCAATTTTCCTCAGTGCTGTTACAGAAAAAGAAATAAATGATCCTGTAAAAAATGTAAGAACAAGGGATCCACTGATTTACATGGTATTGATATGTCTTTGTAAAACATGTAACTGAGGGGATTTCAAAACCACTACAATATATCACTAGTCATTCATTTGAAACTGATTTATTTCCTAAAAAAAAAATGAAAATAGCTAAAGTAATCCCATTATACAAAAATTGATATTTGCAATTTTCTAACTGCATACCTATATATCTGTACCACAGTTCACAAGGATATTAGAAAAACTGTTTAATAATAGACTGGAAAAATGTTTAGAAATTAATCAATGAAAGTCAATATGGTTTTAGATCCAAACAATCAACATTAACCACACTTGATGTTACTAAAGAATTAAGCACTGCTGCTGACAATAAGAAAATTGCTGTTCGATTGTTGATATCAAAAAACATTTGACACAATAAATCATGATTTACTGTTCAAACTGGAATGCTATGGGATCACGGGGCTTGTGTTACAGTGGGTTAAAATTTATTAAAGTGAGGAAAACAGATTGTAAACCTGGGAGATGTGTTGTTTTGGACACCGTTTGTGGCATTCCTCAGGGGTTGGTACCAGTGTTTCATATTTTATAGGAAATGGTAAATATCTTAAAAATGAAGTTTGTATTATTTGCCGATGACACAATTTCTGTGTTGGAAATAACTTTGAACAACTGTTAAAGAATGTAATTGCAGAAATTAATAAATGAAAATTATGGTTTGATACTAATAAGTCATCTATGAATCTGAACAAAACTAAAAATAACGTTATTTGGAAACTATAGACCAAACATGGAGCTCAAAATACAGATTAAGAAGGTGAAAACTGAAATGGTACATAAAAACAAATTCTCTGGTATCCTAAACTGGAAACCTCACATCAAGTATGTTTAAATTAAATGATCAAAAAGCATTTCTGTATTGCACAAAGCCAAACATTTATTAGATCATGAAACGCTTCACGTTCTGTGCTATCCCATAGTTTTAGCCCATTTCAGTTACTATGCAGAGATTTGAGGAAATAATTACAAAACTGCAATAGAGTCATTAATCATATTTCAAAAAACAGCAATGAGAACACTTAACAAGGCTGGGTACCTAGAACACACTAACCTACTATTTATACAATGAAATTTATTAAAATTCATGGAAATACTTGAACTACAAACAGCACAAATTATGTTCAAAACCCAAAATAACCAGCTACAAGAAATAAATGGGAGTGAGTTTATGAGTTAAAAGGTCTAAATCAATATAAAACACCCATCATCAGAACAACAAAGAAAACCATCTGTATTTCTATGTGTGGTTTAAGCTTTGGCACCGTCTGAACGAGAAGTTCATACAATGTTCAGATGTTCATTAAACAGTTTTATTATTATTATTATTGATGTTGTTGCTTTTATTGTAAGTAGTTGGTGGAGATAGACACCAGCTCCACCCTGTGCAGAATAAGCGGTTATAGAAAATGGATGGATAGATGGTACATGCAATTGTATAGTGCTTTAGCAAGTCCCCAGAGACCTTTACACTACAATCAGTCATCCACCCACTCATACACTGACATTGATAAGCATTGACAATGTGGCTACAGCTGCCCTTGGGCAGACTGGCCACCAACAGACCCAAGGACACAATGACTGAGATGGACAGAGTGGGGGTTTGAACCCGCAACCCACCGGTTACAGGATGAACTCCTACCATCTATCCAATACACATCCTCAACTTACAGAAAAGGGGAAGAAAAGAAACGACAAACTATCCCTTTAAGTGTTATCTTATGTGTGTTTCATCTATTATGGCTGTTTTATGACAACAAAATACAAAGTAATTCCACCAGTATAAGTAATGGGATGACATTCAAAGTAATTAAATACATAAAAAGGTCTGTAAATAACAAAGCATAAAAACAAAAGTGGTGATTACAGCACACATGACAATTAGGATCATTGTGACATTAACTATTAAATATTTCATAGTTTTATCCTGTTTTTCAAGTTTTGGGTTTAATTTGAGGTTTGAGTAACCCTGAAGACTTGTGACTCACTAAGGAGTAACACGTCAGCTGTAAATTCTTTTTTAACACACTAAATAACTCTAAAGAGCTATCAATATGTGTTTAGATTGTCTTAAACCTTCATTTAGCAGCTGAGTTGGAAGCATTCAGTTAGTAATGGTCCCATTAAAGAGCACAGCCGTTTTAAAGGAGCCTATTAACCTTTGCTTAACAGTCAAAGCCGGGAAAACATCTTGTTCCTGGTGGTATGTTAGTTTGACCTGGTGTTACTAAAGGGGTTCTGGGAAGCATCCCAACAAAGTTAAAATCATTAATTTCTTATCACCGGCTTTTAGAGGACAAATATAGAAGAGGAGGTTGGGTTAAGTGAGATTAATTAACGGCAATCCAAGCTGGAATGTTCCAGCAACGACTGTCCCTCTATCATTTGTTCACCAACAAAACACATTAATCAACATAGTTTTCGCTTATAGCGCTAATTCAGAGTTAAGGCCATCTAAAGGCATGAATCAAAACATAAATACAGAAAATACTGGTGAACTCTCCAGGGTGTACCCCACCTCTCGCCTAAATGGATATAGACAATGAAAGAATAAATAGAATTACACTCAAGTGCCAAGCACTCCCTTTTCCTACTAATGTTCACATGATAATAACACCCACAGCTTCAGAGTAAAACAGGAAAACCCCTGAGGTAAAGTGATTGATCTGAACAAGTTGTCAGGGAATAATATTAACACTGAGAAACAGTGGGAAAAGTCCCTTCAGCTCTCTGAGAGGGACAAAATCTGTCCAACCACTGAATGGGGGCTGATAAGTCCCCCTGGCACTGGTGGTGACTGATGTTATTGATGTGAAGCCTGCTATTCCCCCAACAAACTTTCAAAGGCACCCATTCAGCAGTGGGTGACGTCACATCTGCGTCAGGGAGCTTGGAGAAGCAGACATCACATGACAGCACTCAACTTTTTCATGTGGTGAGTTGAGGATGGCGATGGAGGAACACTGTGGAGCTTTAGCTGTTATTTTTTCAGGTTTTTAGTTAAGTTTATCCAAGAAAAATTCCCTTTAGTCTTTTCTTCCTGCTTCAGTTCATTACCGGTATAATCCCCAACAATCAAAAGTGAGTGGCCTCCACATATAAAATAAATGCACATATTCCAAGAGATATCTGAGTTCTGTGGCATTCAGTGTGATCGAACATGCCCAATTGGTTTATGACATAACTGAATGAGAATGCCTCTGAAACAAGAAAAAATGAGGATGAATCAGAACCTTGAATTAAACAGTCAGGAGTGATTGTGGCCCAAGCGCAAAACTCGTAGCACTGCTTTCAATCTGCTCAGTTCTCGGTGTCATTGGTGTTGTGAGGGCACGCTGAAGGGGAGAGCTTCCCAGGCCGACCATTACTCACCCAAGCTCCGTTTTAAAGACAAAAATCACAAAGGAGCTAATTGGCTGTCACCCTTTGTTTGTGTGGGATTATTTATTGGTGGGCCACAAAGAGACCTCAGAAGAGAGACGAAGGTGTGGACGTTTGTGGTACACCTTTATTTTATTTAGATCAATTTATTAACATATGGACCAGAAAGGTAAAACACTAATTATGAAGTTGAACAGATTAGATTGAAGATCATTATTGCAGATACTACCGTTCCTTCCAAAAATATTCACACTTCTTGAATGTTTTCACATTTTGTCGGTTACAACCCTAAACCTCAATATGTTTTACTGAGATTTTGTGTGATAGACTGACATTAAGTCATGTGTAATAATGAAGTAGAAGGAAAATTATTATTTTTTTATTTTTTACAAAAAAAAAAAAACAACATTAAAATTCACCTTAATATTAAAGGTCATCTTTATGTGATTTAATTTCTGTGTAAATACAGATTTTCTGTGAAGGCCTTTAGAGGTATAATAGACAACATTGGGGAAAAAAGACATTGTTGAAAGGCAGCCATAAGAAGTCCTATTTTCAGTTTGCAGCAAGCCATTCAGAAGACACAGTGAACATGTGAAACAGAGGTCCACTGTTCAGATAAGACCAAAATTGAACTTATTTGAAAAGTGCTGAGAGTGGTCTAAAACTAGCGTTCCACATCACTCTGAGCACAGGGAGGCTGATAAGAATTGAAGACAGATAGATGGAGCTAAATCCAGGGCAATGCTGGAAGAAAGTAGTAGAGGCTGAAACTGGGGAAGAGGTTCACCTTCCAAATATACTCTCTTCTCTCTCAAATCTTTGTTTCTGCACTCTGATCTAATGCTTTGGAATAGATCATTTTTCCTCCTTCTTGCTTCATCCTTCGTGCGCACAAACTTGTTCTCTGCTTGGATCAAAACTGCGCTTTCAAGTTTCTTCCCTGCTTGCAAATTCTTTTTGCTCTCTCTCAGATTAAAGTCGTATCATCTCCTAGCAACCATATCAGCCAATAGAATGACAGTGTGCAACTGCTAGTTCACAGGCTTAGTGATGCATCAACATGTTGCTAAAAAATGGTGACCCAGGATGCCTGATTACAAATGTATGCCACACTTTTCAGATGCTTTACTTCTACTTCACTATTATTTTCTACATTATGTTGCACCGTCACCTAAAATTCTAATAAATCATAAATGTTGTTGTTTGTTATAGGACAAAATGGGTGCAAATTGCTTCTCTCCATTGACTCCCTGTTGGCTTTAGAATTGATTTAAAAGTTTTATTTTTAACTTTAAAGGCACTAAACAGACAGGCTTCTGGGTATCTATCTGACCTCTTACATCCCTATGTGCCCTCCAGATCCCTTAGATCTAATGACTACTTGCTTTTAGCTGTACCAAAGTCCAGGCTGGTTCACAGAGGTGGACGAGTGTAAATGTTGGAACTGCTAAACTGTGGAATAAACTGCCAGACAGGCTCCCACTGCCGATGTTTTCTAAGAGTCATCTAAAAACTCATCCATACTCACTGGCTTCTATATTTTTACTTTATTATTTTTTTATTGCCTTTTATTTTACTTGTTAACTTTGGGGGTTTTTTGTACTTTGCTGTCGTTTTTCTACTTTCTGTACTGCACTTTGGTCAATGTTGCAGTTGTTTTTAAGTGTGCTTTAAATAAGCTTGAACTTGAACAAAACCCAAGAGGTTCTGAATACTTTTGAAAGACACTTTAAATTTTGAGTCAAATCTTCCATAGTTTACTTCTGTGTGAGCTCTGCTGTATACATACAGTCAATATCTGGGTGTGAATATTTCTGTAGATTTAGGTAATCTGCACACTAACTCAAACACCTCTAGAAAAGTTCATCCCGAGCAACTTTGATCAGGTTTGAAGGTTGTCAGGATTTGACTGAAGACACACCATCTGCCTCTTTCTTTTCCAAGTAGCTTCTGCACTGCCTGGAGGATCGTTTCAGGTCATGGACTCGCTGGATTAGAGATTGAGTTGGTCAAACCAGACCCTACAGGTATAGCATGGCATTGTTAGATAGAACAATGTGCATATTGAATAAATGACCCATTCTAAAACAAAGCATGCACATAGTATCAAATCTCAGCAGTGGCTACAAAATAAGGAATTATCCTTACAGATAGGCCCAAAAGTATTCACACCCCCTGGCCGAGTTAGATTTAAATTATTTCCATTCAACCAAGAAGTTTGCTCCTGATCAAAGGAAACAGACATCTTTCAAAAGATAATAAAACAATACCAAAGGAATATCAATTTATAAATATTTATTTGTGTTTATTTACATTATAAAATGGTATCTGAAAAGTGTTGTATGCCCTTCTGAATAATCCTTGGAAATATTTTGGCATTACATCAATCAAACCTTTCTTAGATCTGATAATAATAAGTAATCAGGAGCATGGTGAATAGTAATTCTGTTATGATTCTGGCACGTCTGCTCTACCATGTCTCCCTGGCTGCAATCAGCAGATTAGATTCACCTGGTGGCTGCTGCAGTGTAGTGCAATCTGTGGAATGCCAAGCACCTGTGTTTTCCCTGATATATACTGACTCTGACAAGCAGACGGTGCCAGAGTTTTGAAAGCCATTCGTGTGAGTAGATATCCAGCGTTCCTTCCTATCTGATCATTGTTCTTGACCTTGCCTTGCCTTTTGGATTTTTGCCTCTGCCTGCTCCCTGTCGGACTGTTTGGATTTTGGTTTTGACCTTGTTTCTTGCAACTGGTTAATGCCTCTGCCTGCCCCTTGCCTGACGCCTCTTGTTCCGATCATTGACCCTGTTTCTGTCCTCGGATTATTCAGCCTGGAGTCACATCTTACCTGCACTGTGGAGATCACTGCCTGCCACCCACCGAGGTTTCCCCTCTGGGTTTCAAGTTCTACTCAAGACAAAAGTAGGTTAGTGACTTTTCTGATCCCTGCAATATCTGGAGAAACTACAAGTCACTAATCCCTCTTTCTGCCCCAGTGATTCCTGGAAGCTGTGTGGAGTTTTGCCTGAGTGACGTTTTCCTGTGGCTGAATAAACCTTTTCAATTTTCAGTACTGTGCCTGGCTGAATCTTGGGTCCGCCTTTTTCTGATTTGTAATAGAAAAATCTGGCCAAAAATGGACCCATCGCCAGCACAGCAGAGGCGCACCCACATTGATGAGACCCTTTTCCGGTTGAGATCCAGCTTGGAGGAAATATTTTCCACATTACGTTCTTGCAATCTTGTCTCCGAGCCATCACCATCACAAAGAAACCACGCCCAAGTGACACGGACAACAGCAGAGGTAAGGGAGCCACGCCTATCTCCGCCTGAGATGTTCAGGGGAGACCCAAACCAGTGTCTAGCTTTCCTAACTTGTTTCACTGACTAACCTCAGTGTCAGGGTCTTCAAACGCTGAATGCCTTTGAATAAAACTTATAAAGACAAAGTCCGGATTTTCTCTTGTTATGAGTCAACTTCTACCCACTTTGATAAGAAAATTCCACAACATCCGTCATCCTTTCCCACTGAACGTTCCAAGGTGGCTTTTGTTATATCTCTGCTGGCAGGAAAGGCAAAACAGTGGGGGACTGCTGAGTGGCATAACAGGTCTGCATCTTGTAACTTCTATGAAACTTTTTCCAAGGAACTCATTCGAGTTTTTGACCCAGTTATTCCAAGTTGTGAGGCCGCAAGAGGATTACTGTCCCTCAAACAGGGTGATCTACCTGTCTCAACCTATATAATTGACTTTCATTTGTTGGCTGCAGAGAGCCGTTGGAATGAGGCAGCACAAATGGATGCATTCATGAAAGGATTAAACGCAGACATCAAGGATGAGCTAGCGACCCGTGACTATCCTTCTTCCCTGAAACAACTCGAGGATTTGGCTGCTCGCATTGATATTCGGCTGGCAGAGAGAAGGAAGGAGAAGCGACATGAGGAGGGTCGCTCATCATTAACTCAGCTTTCTGCACACCGGCATGAGAGAAGGAGTCAGTCGCCTCTCACTGAGGAAAATGATAATTGTGAGCCCATGCAGTTGGGCAGAACCAAGATTACCCCTGAGGAGAAAGATCGTTGGAGAAGATTCAAGCTCTGTTTTTATTGTGGAGAGAAGGGACATTTAGCACTCAGGTGTCCACTAAAAGGACAGGCTCAGCAGAGGAAGGGAGGTCTCTACTGAGCTGAAGTCAACTATCTGCCTCCTCCTTCTTGTTTCCTGTCCATTTTCAAACCCCTTCTTTGTCTCTCCAGGGGGGCGTGTTTATTGATTCAGGAGCAGATACTGAATTCATGGACGAAACATTTGCAAATAAGAACGGCATAAAACTTATTCTGTCAGCTGACACAAGAAACGTGCTAGCTTTGGATGGTCACAGCCTGAACAATTCACATCTCAGAACAGAGATTACCTTAACAGTTGGAGGTAATCATCAAGAAAAAGTAACTTTCATGATCATTAATTCACCAGAACTTCCTGTGGTCCTAGGGGCTCCTGGTTGCAGAAACACAACCCTCACATCAACTGGAAGAAAAAAGAAGTTCTGTGTTGGTCTGAGTCATGTTCCGCTGACTTTTGTCTGCTGCTACGGATGTCAGTGTGGAAAATGAGGTTGAGAAGATCTATCCAGATTTATCCAAGGTACCGCAAGAATACCATGATTTAAAGGAAGTATTTAATAAAATCAAGGCCACAGCTCTGCCACCCCACAGACCGTATGTTTGTGCTATTGATTTGCTTCCTGGCACATCGTCCCCTAAAGGCCCAACCTATTCATTGTCTGGTCCAGAGCACAGGGCCATGAAGAATTATGTTGAGGCATTAAAGGCAGGGCACATTCAACCTTCTTCCTCTCCTGCAGGTGCTGGTTTCTTTTTTGTTGGGAAGAAGGATGGTTCGTTGAGACCATGCATTGATTATAGAGGCCTTAATGAGATAACAGTTCAAAATAGATATCCCTTACCACTCATGAACACAGCTTTTGATCAGATCCAGGGAGCCAAGATTCTTTCTAAGCTGGATCTAAGGAATGCATATCATCTGGTCCGAATCAGAGAAGGAGATGAGTGGAAAACGGCTTTCAACACGCCTACGGGCCATTATGAATACAAGGTCATGCCATTTGGACTTACTAATGCTCCTGCAGTTTTTCAGTCATTGGTCAATGACGTTCTAAGAGACATGGTGGGTCAATTCGTATTTGTTTATCTTGATGACATACTGATTTATTCTCAAGATCTGGAGACCCACAGAAAACATGTCAGAGCTGTTCTCCTGCGTCTTCTCCAAAACCAGTTGTTCGTCAAGGCAGAAAAATGTGAGTTTCACATAATTACCATTTCCTTTTTAGGCTTCATCATTTCCCCAGATAAAGTGCTTGTCGACCCCTCCAAAGTTAAGGCCGTATTGGAATGGCCTGTTCCAACTGATCGCAAGCAGCTTCAAAGATTTCTGGGCTTCGCAAACTTTTATAGGAGGTTTATCAGAAATTACAGCCTGGTTGCTACTTCCCTGAGCGCTCTTACCTCTTCCAAGGCAAAATTTTTGTAGAATAAGGATGCAGAGAAGGTCTTCAATAGGTTGAAGGAACTCTTCACGTCAGCTCCTGTGTTACAGTCTCCTGACCCAGAGAAACAGTTTATCGTGGAGGTGGATGCCTCAAGCACTGGGGTTGGAGCTGTATTAAGTCAAAAAGGTGAGGATGATCGTATTCACCCATGTACCTTCTTTTCAAGGACTCTGTCACAGGCTGAGTGGAATTACGACATGGGAAACATAGAGTTATTGGCTGTCAAGTTGGCATTGACAGAGTGGAGACATTGGCTGGAGGGGACTAAGGAGCCGTTTATGGTGTGGACTGACCATAAGAACTTGGAGTACCTGAAATCAGCAAAACGGCTAAACCCCAGGCAGGCAAGTTGGGCTTTGTTTTTTGGTCGTTTTAATTTCTCCCTGTCTTACAGGCCAGGGAGTAAAAATGGCAAACCTGACGCCCTATCCCGGATTCAAGAGCGTGCAGAATCTCAGTCTGCGGGTGAAGAGGTGTTTATCCTTCCTGAACCCGTCAGGTTGTCTGTGTCCCGAGTGGAGGTGGAAAGGGAGGTCCAGGAGGCCATTAGGGATCTGCCTATCCCACCATCATGTCCACCTGACCGCTGTTTTGTTCCTGAACGCCTTGTGCCAAAGGTACTGGAGTCTTGTCATTGCTCTCGTTTCGTTTGTGATCCTGGAATCAGCAGAATCATTCAGACAGTTCAAACTCAGTTTTGGTGGCCATCGCTGGTTAAGGATGTCAAAGACTTTGTTTCTGAATGCACTCAATGTTGTCAAACCAAGCCTTCTCATCGCCCCCCTGCGGGGTTATTGCACCCATTGCCCATTCCCCCTCGCCCATGGTCGCACATTGCGATGGACTTTGTGACAGGTTTACCGGTTTCAAATGGTCACTGTACTACTAACCATAATTGACAGATTTTTAAAGATGGTTCATCTGGTGCCCCTGGAGAAGCTTCCATCTGCTAAGGAGATGGGTGAGATATTGACCAAAGAAGTTTTTTGGCTCCATGGAATCCCTAATGACATTGTTTCTGACAGAGGACCCCAGTTTGTGTCACGTTTTTGGAATGAGTTTTTTCTTTGTTGGGAATTTCTGTTAGTCTCTCTTCAGGGTTTCATCCTCAGTCTGATGGCCAAACCGAGAGAGCCAACCAAGAAGTAGAAACCAAACTTCGTATTTTATGTGAGTCAGATCCGACGAAGTGGTCACAAAATTTGCCCTGGGTTGAATACGCCATGAACTCTATGCAATCAAGTTCCACTGGTTTGTCCCCTTTTCATGTCGTGTTTGGTTTCCAGCCACCCATGTTTTCGGTTCAGGAGAGAGAAGCTAATGTTCCGTCCGCCCAAGCGGCTGCCCTAAGATGCCAAAGAATATGGAGAAAGGCTAGGAGGTCGATGATCAGAATGTCACTGGTTCAGTCAAGAACGGCCAACCGGAGACGGATCCCTGCCCCTAAGTACCAGGTGGGGCAGAAAGTTTGGCTCTCCGCCAAGGACCTCCCTTTAAGGGTAGAATCCCGGAAATTGGCACCCCGATTTGTTGGACCTTTCCCAATCTCCAAGATCATCAACCTTGTCGCTGTACGACTGAGATTACCCAACTCCATGAGGATTCACCCCACGTTCCACATTTCTCAGGTCAAGCCCTTCATGGAGCCCCGACTTGGACCCACCTCCGGGCCCCCTACACCCACCCGGGTAATTGATGGTGGCCCGGTGTTCTCGGTCCAGCGCATTCTTTAAGGATGTTTATTTCTCTAAATGTATTGTGCTAATGTATTCTTTATGTATTTTTTAACTTTTATTATATAGTACTGTATATTGTAGTTTAAAGCCAGAGGCAATAGTCCCAACTAACGGACAAGAGTTTAAAATTAGCAATAGCCTATAAACTGTGTGGCACATCAGTTTCACTCCATGTATTAACTATGTCTAACCACTTTTCCCAATACAAATACAATTCATTTCTTATATCATCATAATAACTGATCAGCTTTTTGCATATTTTTACAGGTATTTTGACAGCATTTGAGGTTGGAAGGCCTTCTTGCCATCACCCTAATCTTTAACTCCCTCCACCAATTCAAAGTGGGAGTCTAGCTGGGCAACTCCATCCATCCATTCATCCATCCATCCATCTATCTGATAGTCATCACCAGCGGTCATTTAGGAAACATGTCAATAGAATAATGAGGTTACTTAAAACCTAAATCAGCCAGAGGCTTAACTGTAATAAAGGATATTAGTCATGTGAAGATGTAACATAAATGGTTTTCTCAAGCTTATGCTTAATAACATTTTGCTTCTTTATATAGTATCCAATCAATACATGTTGAAAATTCTTCAGTCCCTCTATAAGTATGTCACTTTATGTTAACATGTGTTACATTAAAAGATAATTTCTACACACTTCTTTTGAGTTTGGGGTTAAGATCATCAAGGACTGCCGATGCTTTCGACTGTGTTTGTATTCAAAGCCAGATAAAATGAAAGGAACACATTAAGTAGCAGCATGGCTGAAAGGGATCATTGTTAAGTAGAAATCCAAAATATAAACATGGGGTGAAAAAGTCCTTGCTTTTGAATAAATCTGCACGTGAACATGTTACGTTATTGGCAACGCATTAACAATCTAAATCTACCAACAGAATGTGTCATGGTCATGAAACCTTGCAATTTTTCATTGTAACTAAAGTTTAAAACACATTATCCTACAGAAACACAGCTTACATTGTATGGTGGGAATAGCAATCACTGCTGAATGGTCCAGCAGTATAGGAGTGAAGAGTGAAGGGAGGAGTTTGCTGATTTTCATTTAAATACATGTCAATGGACATTTTTTTATTGCTATTTCATGTTAACCTTCGTTATCATTGTCTGCTTTTAGCCAAAAAACATAAATAGACATTTTTATGTGAATGTTTCATCTTTCACTTTATAACCACACTTTCACATTGCAAGGCTAAATATCTAAATTTTTAATCAACTTTTTTGTCATTTTTTCTCTTTACACACTCCTGTTAAAATATTGTAGTTTCACGACATACAAATAGGACCAGGGAAAAAAACGTGCTAGAGGTATTTACACCTTTAATGTCACATTTTACCGGTTTAATTCTACTGAAAATAATGAATATGCTCTAGTAATCTTGTCACACTAATATATATACCCTATAAACTAATACTTTGTGATAGCGAGGGGTGAAAGTAGTTTCAAATTCTTGCTGGTACTTAGGGGCGGAGCTAGAGGGGGGGCTGGGGAGGCACTGGGGGCATATATATATATATATATATATAAGGTTTGTGTGTGTTTTTACTCTTATCAAGATCTCTCTCTCTCAGCAAAGTCCAAACTCAAACTAATTAAAACGTATCAATATTTTACTGTAGGCTGACTGTATAAGGCAGAAATTAGAATCACTTGACAATGCAGAATATGTATATAAATATATTTCACTTGTTAAAGAACTGCCATGTATGAAACAATGATAAACCATTTTCTGATGCATAACTTTTCATCTTCAGTTTCTGTCTTTTCTTTTGGACAAAGAAGTAATTGTTCTCTGCATTGTGGTCAAGTTCTGATTTCATTTAAATAAAAAATTTGACAGTTCGGTTGTTTTCGCGGTTTTTATTTAAGTCTGTAGATGGTAAGTGATTTATTGTTCGTCCTGTCCTAAACTGCCTATTGGTAGCGGATCTGATGTTCTTTGTGTGCTCGTGAATTTTTGCAGCCGTAACTGGTTCTGGATGACGGCTTCATAGCAGAGAGCCGTTCTTCCCTCTTCCCAGTACTGCGTACCAGCGAAGAATCTTTTAGTGGTACACAGTACCGGACCGTACCAGCTCACTTTCACCCCTGGTTATAGCACTTTGTCATAGTATTTGATTCAAAAACAGCATTCAGTCTTCTTTGGTAGAACTTTATCAGCTTGGAACACATTAACCTTGTAAGACTTGCCCACTCTACCTTGCAAAAGTTCTCTAAATCTCTTGCTCACTGTCCTCTTCATGCACAGATTTTCATATTTTGTCGTTGTCTCAAATAGACCATTCAAAGACTCTAATTTCCTTTAGGTGAGGCCATCGTGTTGTTGATTTGGATGTAGGCCAGGACTTGCTGTGATGCTGAACAACAAAATCCCTCCTAATTGTCAGTTTATGAGCAAACACTTGATGGTTTTGGTTCTGAGCTGATTAGTATTTGGAAGTGTTCATAATATCATTCACCTTCGCAAAATAAACTGGTTGCATCTAAGAAAATGTATCCTTGATCTTGATATTAGTCCTGTGGTAATGGTGTTCTTTTGCTAATGAACATTGTTTTTTTTTCTGCTGCCAAACGTACATTTTGGAATTTTGCTCCAAACATCTAAGTTAACCGTAACACATTCCCATTCCTCAATTTAATTGCTTTTTCACAAAGGGTTGGATTTTTACCCCCTTCATAATACACATCTTTATTTAAACACTGCTTTTTTGTTTTTACTTGTGTTATCTTTGTCTAATATTCACATTTGTGTGATGATCTGAAACATGTTTGTGTGACAAATATACAAAAAAAAAAAATAAGACATCACAATGGGGGCAAGCACGTCTTCTCACTACTGCATAGGTCTTGTTGTATCACATCTCAATGAACTGGGCTTGATCCCTTTACTTGCAGTTCTGATAGAGAATTTCTGCACAACATTTGTTTGACCTGTTCTCAAGGTTGACTCTCCCTGAAAGAACCAGCTGGCCCTGCAGTTGGATGCTCACATGGCAATTTTATTTCTTTAGCATTCAGAACTAAATTAAAAGCAATTCGACAAACTATTTTGCTGAAAGTTTAAATAAGATCATGGAGATTAAAAAAACACTATTGAATTTTATCAACTTGCACTAGGGCTAGTCTGGTTGGGCACAGCTTCTTGGTTATGTGTGTCGGCTGCTCAGTCTATCAATGTCCTCAGGAGAGTTCACATCTGTTCATGTATGTTCAAGGACAGTTTTCAAGCTTGGTTTTCAAACATACAATGTTCAGAGATCTTCTGTTTTCCAAGTGTAATAATTTATCTCTCAGGGACAAGAAGGAAACAGAAATTGCATCAATGTTCTGGTGAGACAACATCTTTTTTTGTTTATTTTCTTATTCTTGTCTTATGAGTTGACAATTATTAAACCAGCACATCATCGGTCCCTAGGAGGCGATCTGCATTTCCCTGAGCGGTGCCAAAAATATCATGGACAGGAGTGTGTGCTGGTCCAAGCTGCTCCTGTGCATAGATATGCCAAGCCCTTCGCTCCAGACATATAAAGAATCTGGCAGACTGCTGTGACATGTAGAAACTACCAGTACTTGCCAGAAATGTCTGCAGCTCCCTCAGTGTTGCTGTTGGGCTTTTGGCAGCTTCTCTAACCTGTGTCCGGTCTTATCTCTTTTCAGTTGTGAAGTTTGCTGAAGGCTGTTTGTGTTCGTATCTGCCCAGTCAAATCGTCCTTTACAAATAAAGGATAAAGCTACACATGCTTTAGAGAAGGGGTAGTTTTGAACCTATGCATCCCTCTAGAACCAAGTGGTGGACCAAGGATGGCTTGTACAGAAACGTCTGAGGGCCAATAATGATCACTTTAGTCCACCAAAGATTTGCCTATGATTGTCGTCTTCTTTTCATTGAGACTGGTAAACTGCTCTGAGTCTGAACCCTCCCCTCAGGCCAATTTGGTATCTGCGACCCAACCAGGAGCTGAATCGCCAAAACAACTTAACCCTGTGGATCATAGGAGTACACAAACCCCTCCACTGCCCTCCCACAAGCCCTGCCTTTGGAGGTTTTCCAGGCCTATATCACTGGGAGGAAACCCCAGATGCTGCTGAAAGAAATATAATGAAAATGTCTTTCGGCCTGAGAATGCTTTGGGACCCCCAAAATGCATTGGTGGGTTTTGGCAGAGGGAAAGGAATGTCTGAGTTTCCCTCCTGAGCCTGCGACATGTGCAACCCGATCTCAGATAAGCTAAAGAGAATTACTGGAAGGAGGGAAGATGTGTTTACATTGTAAAACATGGAATTCTAATAACTAAAATCTTAAAAAGTGAAATCAGACAAAAATGGAGCTAATTTCATAGGTCTAGGTTTAAATAGCTCAATAAGAAAGACAGTGCCAGTTTTCACACTAGGTTGAAATGTGCTATAATTGTCTCTGGGTATCTGAGGGTTTTAACTGTTATTTTGATATTATATTGTCTTGTCACACTTGATTTTGTGTCTATTCTTGTGTATGAAGAAAGATATTTTTGATGAGGCATAAAAAGTAATTAATTTAAATCAAGTTTATGTTAATGTTTCTTCCAAAATAAGAGTGCTCATTATGCTTTATTCTAAAAACTTAGAGCGGCTTATGGTTGCAAACAAAGATCTATATTTAAATAGCATTTCTATGCTAAACTGCCACCAAATTTAATAAAAACAATTTTGTTTTATACAGTTGTACTGGGCCCTTGGCTGGATCTGGAAATCAGATTTGTACCTTTTTAACACAAAGTTTGAAAATCTCTGTGCTAGAGCTACATATTTTAACAGTCAATGGCTCAAAATGTGGACAAATATTTAAAATAAATGTTTTCCTCTAAGTCTGGGATTCATCCATGCACCATCAACTGGAGTCATACTATTAATCTGAAAAAAACAAAACAGTCCTTATGGCAGGTTTTCTTTAACTTTTAGCTAAGAATCGCATAATCATCAGCAGCATATTGAGCTTTTCAAGCAGAAAAAGTCAACAATGTTTAGTGTGAAGCAAAGTTTCTGTAAAAACACCAAAAACATGTAAACAAAACAGGGCTGTTTATGAATAGATGAATGGATGGATGGATGGATGGATGGATGGATGGATTTATTGATTGACCATGACACATTCTGATGGTAGATTTGGATTGTAAATGCGTTGCCAATAACGTAACATGTTCACGTGCAGAATTATTGAAAAGCTAGGAAATGTAGAATCGCCAGTTACCTAATTATATTTACATACTAAAGAGCAACAACAATTGATGATAACAACAATCAAAGAGAGACAAGAAGGGCTTTAAGATTCAAACCACAGACCAAAGACAGGAAGTGCAGAAGATGAATGACTTTTGTGAAAATGCATGGTCTGCCTTTTTGTCTGTACTTTTGTGTAAGCCTCTCATGCTAAGAACTCATTCACATTATTGTGCATCTGCTGTGTTTTAATAGGTATGTAGCTTAATATAAGTAATACTTGTTTGTGTGCATATACTGTATACCGCACATTTGTTCTACTCCTATAAAATGTACGCAAGCGATGTGTACAATGATGCCGGAATAATACAAGTCCTTCTCAAAATATTAGCATATTGTGATAAAGTTCATTATTTTCCATAATGTCATGATGAAAATGTAACATTCATATATTTTAGATTCATTGCACACTAACTGAAATATTTCAGGTCTTTTATTGTCTTAATACGGATGATTTTGGCATACAGCTCATGAAAACCCAAAATTCCTATCTCACAAAATTAGCATATCATTAAAAGGGTCTCTAAACGAGCTATGAACCTAATCATCTGAATCAACGAGTTAACTCTAAACACCTGCAAAAGATTCCTGAGGCCTTTAAAACTCCCAGCCTGGTTCATCACTCAAAACCCCAATCATGGGTAAGACTGCCGACCTGACTGCTGTCCAGAAGGCCACTATTGACACCCTCAAGCAAGAGGGTAAGACACAGAAAGAAATTTCTGAACGAATAGGCTGTTCCCAGAGTGCTGTATCAAGGCACCTCAGTGGGAAGTCTGTGGGAAGGAAAAGGTGTGGCAGAAAACGCTGCACAACGAAAAGAGGTGACCGGACCCTGAGGAAGATTGTGGAGAAGGGCCGATTCCAGACCTTGGGGGACCTGCGGAAGGGGTGGACTGAGTCTGGAGTAGAAACATTCAGAGCCACCGTGCACAGGCGTGTGCAGGAAATGGGCTACAGGTGCCACATTCCCCAGACCTGGGCTACAGAGAAGCAGCACTGGACTGTTGCTCAGTGGTCCAAAGTACTTTTTTCGGATGAAAGCAAATTCTGCATGTCATTCGGAAATCAAGGTGCCAGAGTCTGGAGGAAGACTGGGGAGAAGGAAATGCCAAAATGCCAGAAGTCCAGAGTCAAGTACCCACAGTCAGTGATGGTCTGGGGTGCCGTGTCAGCTGCTGGTGTTGGTCCACTGTGTTTTATCAAGGGCAGGGTCAATGCAGCTAGCTATCAGGAGATTTTGGAGCACTTCATGCTTCCATCTGCTGAAAAGCTTTATGGAGATGAAGATTTCATTTTTCAGCACGACCTGGCACCTGCTCACAGTGCCAAAACCACTGGTAAATGGTTTACTGACCATGGTATCACTGTGCTCAATTGGCCTGCCAACTCTCCTGACCTGAACCCCATAGAGAATCTGTGGGATATTGTGAAGAGAACGTTGAGAGACTCAAGACCCAACACTCTGGATGAGCTAAAGGCCGTTATCGAAGCATCCTGGGCCTCCATAAGACCTCAGCAGTGCCACAGGCTGATTGCCTCCATGCCACGCCGCATTGAAGCAGTCATTTCTGCCAAAGGATTCCCGACCAAGTATTGAGTGCATAACTGTACATGATTATTTGAAGGTTGACGTTTTTTGTATTAAAAACACTTTTCTTTTATTGGTCGGATGAAATATGCTAATTTTGTGAGATAGGAATTTTGGGTTTTCATGAGCTGTATGCCAAAATCATCCGTATTAAGACAATAAAAGACCTGAAATATTTCAGTTAGTGTGCAATGAATCTAAAATATATGAATGTTAAATTTTCATCATTACATTATAGAAAATAATGAACTTTATCACAATATGCTAATTGTTTGAGAAGGACCTGTATTACTTAATCTCATGCTACACTATGCAGACACGCTGTTTTCACTGCTGAATATACTGCTGACCTCTATATGGTGATTGCTTAAAATGGCTCCAATAGTAGGGAACTCTGAACTCCTTTCTGAAAAATGTTGTTAATGTTCATTTGACCACTTTGGATAATGTGCTGAACCTTTCCCTCAAGAAGGTGATCATTGGGTTTAGAAAAATAAACAAGAAGGTGAAGTCAGGGCAAAAATGATTTATTCTGTTCTGAAAAACTATAAATATTACACTCTTCAATACAATACACAGGCACTATACAAAACAGGAAGGCATCATAGGCAGCACACATACTTCATAAATGTGACAATACGTAATGCTTTACATTTCTTTATATTTAAACCCATGAAAATCATGTCCTCCAATCAGTTTTAAATCCAAAGACATCTGTTGTTTTGCAATTCATATTGCAATTTTTTGTTGGACTGGGAGAAGTTTTTAACACATGTACAACTGCAACCAGATATAAAGACACACAACTATGTATGTGATAGTTTGTGTCCGCAGTCTGAATGGTCATGTTGCATTTCATTCGACTTTCACATCATTGTCCTGGCTCCGACTACTCCTCCACACAATCTTCTCTACAGACGTAACAGTCACTGCCCCATAAAACGTAATTGTTAAGAGTTGTGCTCTACCTTTCTTAATCTTGCTATGATATGGTCATAATATTGTCGGCTCCCTTTGCTCAACAACTTGAAAAATGATACACAGACACCAATATCTAATTTTACATATGTAAATAATATGCTGTTGCGTGAAGTCAATATTCTCCTCCAGTGCATGCAGGTCGCTTTGTGGTCATGAACCGTTCAGACTGAAGTCTGGCAGTCACAATTAAATAGTAGTATAAACATCCATGCAAAGAAAAATAGATTTCAGCAAAAAATCTGAATTGAGCATCAAGACCTGCTGTGTGAATGTCATCTAAATGTTTTAGGTCATTTACGACAACCAAATTGTTTTCTTTTTGCTAAATCCTAGCATATGAAGTGAGAGATTTTTTATTATTTAAGATATATATATATACAGTACAGACCAAAAGTTTGGACACACCTTCTCATTCAAAGAGTTTTCTTTATTTTCATGACTATGAATGTTGTAGCTTCACACTGGAGGCATGAAAACTATGAATTAACACATGTGGAATTATATACTGAACAAAAAAGTGTGAAACAACTGAAAATATGTCTTA
This sequence comes from Girardinichthys multiradiatus, assembly GCF_021462225.1. Taxonomy (NCBI): domain Eukaryota; kingdom Metazoa; phylum Chordata; class Actinopteri; order Cyprinodontiformes; family Goodeidae; genus Girardinichthys; species Girardinichthys multiradiatus. The sequence goes on along the minus strand of NC_061815.1, from coordinate 19,038,059 downwards.
TATTCTAGGTTCTTCAAAGTATCCACCTTTTGCTTTGATTACTGCTCCACACACTCTTGGCATTCTGTTGATGAGCTTCAAGAGGTAGTCACCTGAAATGGTTTTCACTTCACAGGTGTGCCCTGTCAGGTTTAATAAGTGGGATATCAAGCCTTATAAATGGGGTTGGGAGCATCAGTTGTGTTGTGCAGGAGGTGGATACAGTACACAGCTGATAGTCCTACTGAATAGACTGTAAGAATTTGTATTATTGCAAGAAAAAAGCAGCTGAGTAAAGAAAAACGAGTGGCCATCATTACTTTAAGAAATGAAGGTCAGTCAGTCCGAACAATGGTGAAAACTTTGAAAGTTTCTCCCAAGTCCAGTCGCAAAAACCATCAAGGGCTACAAAGAAACTGGCTCACATGAGGACCGCCCCAGGAAAGGAAGACCAATAGTCACCTCTGCTGCAGACGATAAGTTCATCCGAGTCACCAACCTCAGAAATCGCAGGTTAACAGCAGCTCAGATTAGAGAACAGGTCAATGCCACACAGAGTTCTAGCAGCAGACACATCTCTAGAGCAACTGTTAAGAGGAGACTGTGTGAATCAGGCCTTCATGGTAAAATAGCTGCTAGAAAACCACTACTGAGGACAGGCAACAAGCAGAAGAGACTTGTTTGGGCTAAAGAACGCAAGGAATGGACATTAGACCAGTGGAAATCTGTGCTTTGGTCTGATGAGTCCAAGTTTGAGATCTTTGGTTCCAACCACCGTGTCTTTGTGCGGCGCAGAAGAGGTGAACGGATGGACTCTACATGCCTGGTTCCCACCGTGAAGCATGGAGGAGGAGGTGTGATGCTGGTGACTGTTGGAGATTTATTAAAAATTGAAGGCATACTGAACCAGCATGGCTACCACAGCATCTTGCAGCGGCATGCTATTCCATCCGGTTTGTGTTTAGTTGGACCATCATTTATTTTTCAACAGGAGAATGACCCCAAACACACCTCCAGGCTGTGTAACGGCTATCTGACCAAGAAGGAGAGTGATGGGGTGCCGCGCCAGATGACCTGGCCTCCACAGTCACCGAACCTGAACCCAATCGAGATGGTTTGGGGTGAGCTGGACCGCAGAGTGAAGGCAAAAGGGCCAACAAGTGCTAAGCATCTCTGGGAACTCCTTCAAGACTGTTGGAAAACCATTTCAGGTGACTACCTCTTGAAGCTCATCAACAGAATGCCAAGAGTGTGCAGAGCAGTAATCAAAGCAAAAGGTGGCTACTTTGAAGAACCTAGAATATAAGACATATTTTCAGTTGTTTCACACTTTGTTGTTCAGTATATAATTCAACATGTGTTAATTCATAGTTTTGATGCCTTCAGTGTGAAGCTACAATATTCATAGTCATGAAAATAAAGACAAATCTTTGAATGAGAAGGTGTGTCCAAACTATTGGTCTGTACTGTATATATATATATACTTGACATATTTTACATATTTTTTTAACTTTCTCCAAATTCACAGCTTATCCTTAGTATTTCATTTTAAACTATATGACTTGGGTCAAACATTTTGAGTTTCTTTCTACAAGCTTCTCAGGAATTTTGGCCCATTCCTGCTGATAGAACTGGTAGAACTGAATCAGGTTTGTAGACCTACTTGCTCACTCTCTACTTTTCAACTTTGTCCACATATATTCTATGGGACTGTGATCAGGGCTTTGTAATGGCCACTCCAAAACATTGATATTGTTATCCTTAAACACCTGTATATCAAATTTTGTGCCATGCTTAGATTTATTTGGAAGAACAATTTAGAAATTCATTGTCCATTTGACAAAAATGTCATTTTGAATTGTGTGCTTAACTATCTGGTTTCAACTGTTGGTGTTACATTTAGTTAACCATTCTTTAACACACATAAACCTCTACAGGAGGTCTATCAATGTTTGCTGTAGTAATTTCAGGTGAAGGGATGTCTCATCACAAGAACTGCATCCAGTTCTTACAATTGTTGCTGTGTATGAAAGCACAAATTTAGCCTGAGGTGGAAGCCTGGCACGAACAACAGCCTCATACCTCATTCTGGTAAATCCTAAAAGTCTCAAACTGGGTTGCAGTTATCAACGAAGGATTTCTAGTTTAAATCAACACATTTAGGTTTCATCACATGCTTTTTTCTAGAAAGTGAATTCAAAATGAAACTGGACTTTGAGAGACACCAAATACTTAGTGCTTCAAAATAAAACAAAAATATTAAAAATAAAAGCAAAGTCTGTTTTGGACATTTGTGAAACATTCTGCTGCATGACAACAGTGAACTTGTGTGTGAAACAATCAAAATGGACTAACGTCAGGCAAGTGCAGCTACTTTTTCTATAGAAAGAAAATATTAGATCTCTTTTTATTTTTTTGAGAAGCAGTTCACACAATATACCTGTTTCAAAGAGCCTCAACAAACATCTTATCTGAATCTTCCCCCTCCACTCCTAAAGCCCAGCCTACAGTTTCCTCAGTATAACCTTTCTTTTTCCATGCCACTGCATACTCAATTGTGCGTGAACACTGGTGTCTTGGTTGCTTCCCTGCTGCTGGCTGTATCTACTTATTTCAGCTCTAAGCTGATCTGTGCACTGAAAGTCTGCATGTGTTAAATATGGTCTGCTGAGTTTTTCTCCCTTTTTTTGTTGTGAAAACTCCTGTTTTCTGCCCTTTTATTGCTTTCTCAGGTCTGAGCCAAAAGCAACACCATCATTGCTCTTTTAGACTGAAGGGTATGATGGCTATAATCTAAAACACCTTGTTTTAAATTCATTAGTGACGGCTAGTGTACCCCAAGTCGAGATCCCAGGACGAAACCCAGGTCGAAACCCAGGACCTTCTTGCTTGAAGGCAGCAGTGCTAACAACCGTGCAGCAGAGAAAAGAGGAAAAATGTTTCTCAAACCAGAATTCCTCTTTTGCCAAGAGAGAAAACTTCTTGCCTTTGACTACAGTGTTGGTAAGAATTTACAGTTATAGTATATACCTCTAATCCTCATATTATTGTTTTTAGTTTTTTTCAAGGATTTACAAGGTCCTGGCATTATTCTGGATGAATATTTGACAACCCTTCTGCTGTAAATTGGTTAACCTCATTCAAACATCTTGATTTCCTGACATGGATTCAGTTTTCAGGCACAACCCACTCATTTTCAACTAGGTTGAGGTCAGGCCATTCCAGAAGTATAATCTCCTTTATCCATTTGAAAAACAGTTTTATTTGTATTTTAGATCACTGAATTAGTTTTAGCATTATTACTCAATGTCATCTCTGATTAAAGGAGATTGGTTATAATGCTTTGGACCAACCCAGGAACCATCAAGCCTCAAACCTATTATAAACTGGAAGCTGCTAATACAACATTGTGACTGTCAACTGTCCTTAGTGAAGTGAGGTTTACATAATTGTGGACTGAGATAATACCATCAAGAAAGAAGCCCTTCTTGAAACTAACACCTTCAAGCACCTTTGCAATTTTAAAGCTGAAACTGTCACACTGTTTCCTTTCTTGCAATCTATGCTGATGTTTTGGAAAAAAAATGTTTAATGGGTCTAAACATGAGAACATGAGTCAGATTTTGTGTTGGGAAGTGTGCGTTTTGATGTTGATGTACTCCTGTTTATAATACTGCTTGTGGGATCAAGGGTGTAGAATTCACAGAGTTCAACCACACCAGGACCAGGTATGTTACATCACAGTCTCAGATTTATATATACTTAAGGAACAACTGACCATTTTAGAATTAAATGTCAGTTCTCTATAAATGCCCCCAACTGGTCAGATAGTATTAGCTCAATTAATGAGATGGTAGTTTCAAGCATCCTGAATGCTAAGTCTTAATGCTTTGTCTTAATATGCAATTGAAGCAAGAGGTAGATATGCAATAGTGTGACAAGAGTATAAAAAACAATTGTCAAGCACAGCGGTGGCAATAACACGCTGTCCGCTTGCACAAAGTATGTTTGTGTGTGTGTGTGCGTGTGCGTGTGTGTGTCGGTGTGTGTCTGAGTGTGTGTGTGGGTGTGTGTCTGTGTGTGTGTGTGTGTGTGTGTGTGTGGTTGTGTGTCTGAGTGTGAGACACAGAGAGGCAGAAAGAAAGACAGAATCACATCCAGACATATACAGTAGGAGATACACAGAGCTATAAATAGAACAGTGAGGAATGAATCAGCCAATCAGCAAAGAGCGTCAGTGTAACTTGACACCTGCTGTTTCTCACTCACGCAGCACCTCACTCTGTGTCTCCCCTGGTCTAGGCTTTATAACATGAAGGCGCATGCTCCCGAACGACTGGCCATAACTCGGAAACCGTAGGGGCGATCGATGTCATTCTTGGACCGTTTTTATCAGAACGGACAGGGGAACATTAATATTCATCCTTTATTAGTGAAAATTTTATAATAAAGACACAACACTGGGTGAAAAGAGAGGGAAAATGGCGAAAAAGACAAAAACGCCTGAACATGCTCCCGAACAAAGTCTAATATCTCGGAAACCGTACATGGTCTTTGAATAATTGTTAAACTGTGGGCGAAAGCCATCCCTCGTCCCCAATCATGGAGATTTTCATAGCTCTATGTCATTTACAGTATAAAATAGGAGGATGGAAAGACATGGTGTCACTCATGGATTACTGGTCAAACTGTCATTGAAAATACATGGGAGAAGGCCTACAGAAATCTGCTGACTCTTGGCGATCGAGGGGGTTTTGACAGAAAACTATGAGACCTAGAACAATGTTGAAGTTATTGTGTGAAAGCAGAGGCCCGGCCCTACAAACTGACTGAAAATTGTGACTTTAGAGCGTAATCTGTGGCCGTGAGTGCCAGTTAAAAATAATTTTTTCCTGAAAAAATCCCCTTTGTACACTCTAGTTAAACTGCCATCTGCAGAGTGCGATTTTCTTGCAAACTTTGTGTCGCTTGGAGTGTAATTTTAGAGAAACCGTAGCAGTTATCAACAAACCGTTTTCACTTCCGAAAAGCCGGCGGATTTTTCTATAAACTGAAAGTCAAACTGTGTTTCTAGGTGAAAGTATGGCAATACAGTAGAGCCTCAAAAACAGTGAATTTTGAGGATTCCTCCGTCCCTGACTCCATTCATTCCTATGGGGATTTTGGGGGGGGTGGTTTTTCGTTAATTACGTCGCCATGGTAACTCGAAACGCCAATAAAAGTAATAGCACACCTCCGAGCCGGACGTTTTGATGTATATATTGTGGGGGTGCGCGCTGCGGTTCGGGCCGCATTAACGGAGATAGGTTTTGACCAGGTGAATAGTAATAGGTGCCTGCCATGCATTGCATGGGAGGCAGTGCGCTCTCCTATGCATTGCTATGGCAGGCCCCAATAACCAATTGTTACAACCAAGGCATGCAGAAGAGCATCTCTGAATGCACAACACGTCAAATCTTGAGGCGGATGGGCTACAGCAGCAGAAGACCACACCGAGTGCCACTCCTGTCAGCTAAGAACAGGGAACTGAGACTACAATTCGCACAGGCTCACCAAAATTGGACAATAGAAGATTGGAAAAACGTTGCCTGGTCTGATGAGTCTCGATTTCTGCTGCAACATTTGGATGGTAGGGTCAGAATTTGGTTTCAACAACATGAAAGCATGGATCCGTCCTGTCTGGTATCATCGGTTCAGGCTGGTGGTGGTGGTGTAATGGTGTGGGGGATATTTTCTTGGTACACTTTGGGCCCCTTAGTACTATTTGAGCATAGTGTCAATGCCACAGCCTACCTGAGTATTGTTGTTGACCGTGTCCATCCCTTTATGACCAGTGCACCCATCTTCTGATGGTTACTTCCAGCAGGATAACGCGCCATGTCATAATACACGAATCATCTCAGACTGGTTTGTTGAACATGACAATGAGTTCACTGTACTCAAATGGCCTCCATAGTCACCACATCTCAATCCAATAGAGCACCTTTGAGATGTGGTGGAACGGGAGATTCGCATCATGGATGTGCAGCTGACAAATCTGCAGCATCTGTGTGATGCTATCATGTCAATATGGACCAAACTCCCTGAGGAATGTTTCCAGTACCTTGTTGAATCTATCTATCTATCTCTAAGGATTAAGGCAGTTCTGAAGGCAAAAGAGGGTCCAACCTGGTACTAGCAAGGTGTACCTAATAAAGTGGCCGGTGAGTGTATCTGTGGGTATATAGATATATACACTGCTCAGAAAAAATAAAGAGAACACTCAAATAATACATCCTAGATCTGAATGAATGAAATATTCTCATTGAATACTTTGCTCTGTACAAAGTTGAATGTGCTGACAACAAAATCACACAAAAATCATCAATGGAAATCAAATTTATTAACCAATAGAGGCCTGGATTTGGAGTCGCACAGAACATTAAAGTAGAAAAACACACTACAGGCTGATCCAACTTTGATGTAATGTCCTTAAAACAAGTCAAAATGAGGCTCAGTATTGTGTGTGGTCTCCACGTCCCTGTATGACCTCCCTACAACACCTGGGCATGCTCCTGATGAGACGGCGGATGGTCTCCCGAGGGATCTCCTCCCAGACCTGGACTAAAGCATCCGCCAACTCCTGGACAGTCTGTGGTGCAACGTGATGTTGGTGGATGAAGCGAGACATGATGTCCCAGATGTGCTCAATCAGATTCAGGTCTGGGGAACGGGCGAGCCAGTCCATAGCTTTAATGTCTTCATCTTGCAGGAACTGCTGACACACTCCAGCCACATGAGGTCTAGCATTGTCCTGCATTAGGAGGAACCCAGGGCCAACCGCACCAGCATATGGTCTCACAAGGGGTCTGAGGATCTCATCTCGGTACCTAATGTCAGTCAGGCTACCTCTGGCGAGCACATGGAGGGCGGTGCGGCCTTCCAAAGAAATGCCACCCCACACAATTACTGACCCACTGCCAAACCGGTCATGCTGAAGGATGTTGCAGGCAGCAGATCGCTCTCCACAGTGTCTCCAGACTGTCACATCTGTCACATGTGCTCAGTGTGAACCTGCTTTCATCTGTGAAGAGCACAGGGCACCAGTGGCAAATTTGCCAATCCTGGTGTTCTCTGGCAAATGCCAAGCGTCCTGCACGGTGTTGGGCTGTGAGCACAACCCCCATTTGTGGACGTCGGGCCCTCATACCATCCTCATGGAGTCGGTTTCTCATTGTTTGTGCAGACACATGCGCATTTGTGGCCTCCTGGAGGTCATTTCGCAGGGTTCTGGCAGTGCTCCTCCTGTTCCTCCTTGCACAAAAGCGGAGGTAGCGATCCTGCTGCTGGGTTGTTGCCCTCCTACGGCCTCCTCCACGTCTCCTGGTGTACTGGCCTGTCTCCTGGTAGCGCCTCCAGGCTCTGGACACTACGCTGACAGACACAGCAAACCTTCTTGCCACAGCCCGCATTGATGTGCCTTCCTGGATGAGCTGCACTACCTGAGCCACTTGTGTGGGTTGTAGAGTCCGTCTCATGCTACCAGGAGTGTGAAAGCACCACCAACATTCAAAAGTGACCAAAACATCGACCAGAAAGCATAGGTACTGAGACGTGGTCTGTGGTCCCCACCTGCAGAACTACTCCTTTATTGAGTGTGTCTTGCTAATCGCCAAAGATTTCAAAGATTTCCCCCTGTTGTCTTTTCCATTTGCACAACAGCTGTGAAATTGATTGTCAATCAGTGTTGCTTCCTAAGTGGACAGTTTGATTTCACAGAAGTTTGATTTACTTGGAGTTATATTGTGTTTGATATTTGATATTTTTTGTGCAGTGTGTATATATATATATATATATATATATATATATATATATATGTATGTATATATATAAATATATATATATATATATATATATATATATATATATAGAGAGAGAGAGAGAGAGAGAGAGAGAGAGAGAGATAGCTATCTCTATCTCTATATATCTATCTATAGATATATATGTATACAGATACATATCTGTCTGTGTCGGAGAAGGACTGTGGGTCGGACCAAAGCGCAGACAAGAGCTCGGTAGCCGCACCATAGTTACTTCCTTGTTTATTCATAAAAGTCCAAAAGGTAACAAAACACACTGCAGGGATGAAACAAGGACTAGATCAAAACTTGCGCAAACCTGCAGGTATTCATAGCAAGGCATAGCATAGTCCAAACGAAGCATAGGTATCCAAAGCGTAGCATAAACGAAGCATGAACAAAGCATAGACATAGAAATGTAGCATAGAAACGTAGCATAAACGAAGCATAGACATCACGACATAGAAACAAGGAACCAGCCAGGAATTAAACAAACAGAACAACTAATATACACAGAGCACAGAGAGGGAAACAAAAGGCAGGTAATCAAAGAAACAGGGAACAGGTGTGACAAGGAACAGGTGAAACAAATACAAAGGCTGAGGATGGGTGAAAGGACTAAAACAGAAAACACAAACTAAGCAAGAGAATAAATCAGAGGAGGAAATAAAGAACTAGAATAACTATGAACTAAAGTAAACAGAGAAACTAGAGGGGAACATAGAAACAATAACTTAAGAAATAAACACAGAGCCATAAGGAGAATCAAAATTACAAAATAAACCAACAAGTCCAAAATGTCACTCCATGACAGTCTGTCTGTCTGTCTGTCTGTCTGTCTGTCTGTCTGTCTAGGTTCTTCAAAGTAGCCACCTTTTGCTTTGATTACTGCTCTGCACACTCTTGGCATTCTGTTGATGAGCTTCAAGAGGTAGTCACCTGAAATGGTTTTCCAACAGTCTTGAAGGAGTTCCCAGAGATGCTTAGCACTTGTTGGCCCTTTTGCCTTCACTCTGTGGTCCAGCTCACCCCAAACCATCTTGATTGGGTTCAGGTCTGGTGACTGTGGAGGCCAGGTCATCTGGCGCAGCACCCCATCATTCTCCTTCTTGGTCAAATAGCCCTTACACAGCCTGGAGGTGTGTTTGGGGTCATTGTCCTGTTGAAAAATAAATGATGGTCCAACTAAACGCAAACCGGATGGAATAGCATGCCGCTGCAAGATGCTGTGGTAGCCATGCTGGTTCAATATGCCTTCAATTTTGAATAAATCCCCAACAGTGTCACCAGCAAAGCACCCCCACACCATCACACCTCCTCCTCCATGCTTCACGGTGGGAACCAGGCATGTAGAGTCCATCCGTTCACCTCTTCTGCGCCGCACAAAGACACGGTGGTTGGAACCAAAGATCTCAAACTTGGACTCATCAGATCAAAGCACAGATTTCCACTGGTCTAATGTCCATTCCTTGTGTTCTTTAGCCCAAACAAATCTCTTCTGCTTGTTGCCTGTCCTCAGTAGTGGTTTCCTAGCAGCTATTTTACGATGAAGGCCCGATTCACACAGTCTCTTCTTAACAGTTGTTCTAGAGATGTGTCTGCTGCTAGAACTCTGTATGGCATTGACCTGTTCTCTAATCTGAGCTGCTGTTAACCTGCGATTTCTGAGGTTGGTGACTCGGATTAACTTATCGTCCGCAGCAGAGGTGACTCTTGTTCTTCCTTTCCTGGGGCGGTCCTCATGTGAGCCAGTTTCTTTGTAGCGCTTGATGGTTTTTGCGACTGCACTTGGGAACACTTTCAAAGTTTTCCCAATTGTTCGGACTGACTGACCTTCATTTCTTAAAGTAATGATGGCCACTCGTTTTTCTTTACTTAGCTGCTTTTTTCTTGCCATAATACAAATTCTAACAGTCTATTCAGTAGGACTATCAGCTGTGTACTGTATCCATCTCCTGCACAACACAACTGATGGTCCTAACCCCATTTATGAGGTTTGAAATCCCACTTATTAAACCTGACAGGGCACACCTGTGAAGTGAAAACCATTTCAGGTGACTACCTCTTGAAGCTCATCAACAGAATGCCAAGAGTGTGCGGAGCAGTAATCAAAGCAAAAGGTGGCTACTTTGAAGAACCTAGAATATAAGACATATTTTCAGTTGTTTCACACTTTTTTGTTCAGTATATAATTCAACATGTGTTAATTCATAGTTTTGATGCCTTCAGTGTGAAGCTACAATATTCATAGTCATGAAAATAAAGAAAACTCTTTGAATGAGAAGGTGTGTCCAAACATTTGGTCTGTACTGTATATATATATATATATATATATACTGTGTTGAAACCATATTTTGTGTAACTGGTGCATGACCTGGAGATCAACAAAGTGTACAGTGGTCTCATCAAAGCTTTCAGGAAAGTAATGCTTCATGTTTCGTCCACGGGAGTCCAAAGTCATCAGGCGATCCTGCCTGTGCTTTCCTGACCGGAGTTCCGGTGCAACCTTAAACAAGACCAGTAAAATAAACCTTCTAACCTTCTCTGTTCTCCTGAGTGTGGAGGCATTTGGGTTAAACAAATCTCTAAAGAAATGACAGTTTGTTTACAAAGGAAAACTACATCTATTCACTGCTTTAAACTTGTCCTTCTGTTTTATTCTTTTATATTGTGCTAAATATAGATCCAAACCCAAGGTAATTTTTTTTATAAAATTCAGCTCTAATGCTTTAGTTTTACAAACAGCAAAACACTGTTTTGCAGCTTTGTTTTCTTACACAGTGGAGGCAACACACTCAGAGATTGAGGGAATAAATGTGACCAGTCTATGCATTATGATCATTGTAGTAGAGCTTGAAGGCAAACTGATACATCTAAATAAAATCCATATATTGCCATTGTTTTGGGTGATCATCTAATTTGTAAATAAATCAATAAATGCTGTCCACCTGTGGTAATCTCTGGATAAATCCAGCTGTTCTGTAAAGTCCTCAAAGGATTTTTAGAGAACATTAGTGAACAAACAGCATCTTCAAGACCAAAGAACACATTGCAGAAGTCGGGGATATGACTGTTTGGAGAGGTTTACAGCAATGTAAGGTTATAAAACAATATCTGAAGCTTTTACTATCTCATTCATGCTACCCTTTTTACAACATGTATCCTTTTTCCTTCTTGTCAATTATGTACAACATAAGACTATGTGTTTTTTTTTTTCCTTTTAAGTAAAAAAAATGAATAAAATATTGAGTCAGTATTTCTATTGGGTCACTACCATTAACCTGATTCTGAATAGGGGTCACCTGCCTGGCATTTGGCATTCCTCCCTTCCATCAATCGAGAACTACCACCTATAGAAACTTTTTTTTCTGGTGCTTTTGCTGGATGTGGTAAATAACAATGATGTCGGTGGTGTGCATCACAAAGTTTCATCAATAAAATAAGAAGTTGAGTAGGAAAACTCTTCAATAGACGTGCAATGGGGTCAGGCATGAATATTTTCTATAGTATAATATATATTATGTATATTATAATATAATATAGCTTCTATAAGTCTGTTGTGGAGAGTGTGATCTCTTCTGCAATCATCAGCTGGGGTAGCAGCATCAGAGCCAGGGACTTAAAAAAGTTCAACAAGCTGATAAAGAAAGCTGGCTCTGTTCTAGGGACTCCTCTGGAACCTCTGGAGATCATTGTGCAAAGAAATATTCTTCATAAAATGAAGAAGATTATGGAGAACCCTGAGCATCCTCTTCATCAGACTGTCATACAACAACAGTGTCTTCAGTCAGAGGCTTCTTCAGATGTGCTGTAAGACAGACCGCTACAGGAGATCCTTCCTGCCCACAGCCATCAGCATCTACAACGGCTCTTTGAAGAAATCTGTATGATATGAGCTACAACAACATTTAATTTCCCTTCGGGATTGATAAAGTATTTTTGAATTTAATTCAATTTACCGTTTTTGCACATTTACTGGTGCAAAGATAGTGCTTAAAAGGATAAGACATATTTACAAACATGTGCCAAACAGGTACAGAGCCATACAAAATGCTGCCACATCCCACATATGATTATAACATTTTGCTTATGAACCCAAACCTACACTCTAAGTCATAATTTGATAATTGGTGATTTTCTTTTGCTGTCAAGCTACATACTCATACTCAAGTGATGTTTAGCTATCATCGACAAGTATACCACTGGTTTGGGGACCGGTAGACTTCATCACTTCTTTTTGCAGATGATGTGGTCCTGCTGGCCCCCTCTTGCCAAGACCTACAGCATGCGCTGGGGCGGTTCGCAGTTGAGTCTGAAGCGGCTGGGATGATCCAAGATGGCGCCGCAGATGGTCACCTCGGCGTGTTGGTGCACATTGTTTTGTTTTGTTTTTTGCTTTAAAACGGTCTTCTGTGATGGTACCCGGAGCTCTCTCACCAGAGAAGAACTCATGAACATCAGGGCTACTACACCAGAGGAGTTATTTCCAACTTTTCTGCCTACAGCTCTGGAATTTTTGGACATTCTGGTCAAAGGTGCGCTCACCTTTGTTCACGCGGTGAAAAGCCGGAAGAGAGGGAAACGGGCTGGGGTGCTGGTACGACTTCGCCAGCGTGGACTACGAACACCGTTACCTGGAATATTTCTCTCTAACATGCACTCACTTCCCAACAAAATTGAGGAACTACAACTGCTGTTGGGGAAAAACGGGGACTTTTATTCATCGGCAGTTTTGTGCTTCACGGAGACGTGGCTGTGTGGATTAATACCGGACTCTGCGCTGTAGCTGGCAGGATTCCAGCTCTACAGAGCGGACAGAGACACGGAACTCTCCGGCAAAGCGAAAGGTGGAGGAATCTGTTTTTACCTCAACAGCGGTTGGTGCAACGACGTGACAGTGATTCAGCAGCACTGTTCTCCAGACCTGGAAGCCTTCATCATAAACTGTAAACCTTTCTATTCCCCCCGTGAGTTCACTTCGTTCATCCTGGTTGGTGTTTACATCCCGCCGCAAGCTAATGTGCAGGTCGCACAGCGCATGCTCGCCGACCAGATACTGAGTGTGGAGCGGACCAACCCGGACTCCTTAGTTATCGTCGTTGGCGACTTTAACAAAGGTAATCTGACCCACGAACTCCCCAAATATAGACAGTTTATAAAATGTCCGACCAGAGAGGACAACATTCTGGATCACTGTTACACCACCATCAGAGACGCTTATCACGCCGTCCCACATGCTGCACTGGGCCAATCCGACCACGTCATGGTCCACCTGATTCCTGCATACAGGCAGAAACTAAAGCTCTGCAAACCTGTTGTGAGGACGACAAGGAAGTGGAGCAGTGAGGCTGTGGAGAATCTCCAGGCGTGTTTAGGCTGTACAGACTGGGATGTGTTCAGGACTACTACCAACAGTCTGGACGAGTACACATCAGCTTCTGTGAGGACAGCTGTGTACCATCATGCACCAGGGTGAGTTACAACAACGACAAACCCTGGTTCACAGCTAAACTCAGAAGGTTAAGAATGGATAAGGAAGAGGCCTTCAGGAGTGGGGACAAAGACATATACAGAGAGGCTAAGTACAAGTTTGGCAAGGCAGTGAAAGAGGCCAAACGACTGTACTCTGAGAAGCTCCAAATCCAGTTCTCAGCCAACGACTCTGCGTCTGTCTGGAAAGGGCTCAAGCAAATCACCAACTACAAGCCGAAAGCCCCCCACTCCATCAACGACCGACGCCTCGCCAACGACCTGAACGAGTTCTACTGCCGTTTTGAAAGACAAAGGGACAGTCCTGCAACCATCCCCCACGACGCCCCCAACAGCTGCAGCCACAATCCACCACCCCCACCTCCCCAACCTCAAGAAGGGCCTTGGCACCTCCAACCCCCACCCTGAAGTTCCCCCCCACCAGCCCCCTACCCACGCCGAGGACGGCTCTTTCCATCCAGGAGAGGGACGTCAACAAACTCTTCAGGAGACAGAACCCCCGGAAAGCTGCTGGTCCGGATTCTGTCTCACCAGTCAGCCTGAAGCACTGCGCTGATCAGCTGTCTCCAGTCTTCACAGACATTTTTAACACCTCACTGGAGACATGTCATGTGCCAGCCTGCTTCAAGTCCTCCACCATCGTCCCTGTTCCCAAGAAGCCAAGGACCACAGGGCTTAATGACTTCAGACCCGTCGCCCTGACCTCTGTGGTGATGAAGTCCTTTGAGCGCCTTGTGCTCTCACACCTAAAAGACATCACCGACCCCCTCCTGGACCCCCTGCAGTTTGCCTACAGAGCCAACAGGTCTGTAGATGATGCCGTCAACCTAGCCCTTCACTTCATCCTCCGGCACCTGGACTCCACAGGAACCTATGCCAGGATCCTGTTTGTGGATTTCAGCTCTGCCTTCAACACCATCGTCCCAGTTCTGCTACAGGAGAAGCTCTCCCAGCTGAGTGTGCCCGACTCCACCTACAGGTGGATCACTGACTTCCTGTCTGACAGGAAGCAGCGCATGAGGCTGGGGAAGCACGTCTCTGACTCCCTGACCATCAGCACCGGTTCCCCCCAAGGCTGTGTTCTCTCTCCTCTGCTCTTCTCCCTGTACACCAACAGCTGCACCTCCAGTCACCAGTCTGTCAAGCTTCTGAAGTTTGCGGACGACACCACCCTGATCGGACTCATCTCTGATGGTGACGAGTCTGCGTACAGATGGGAGGTGGACCATCTGTTGGACTGGTGCAGCCAGAACAACCTTGAGCTCAATGCTCTAAAGACAGTAGAGATGGTTGTGGACTTCAGGCAGAACCCAGCCCCACCTGTCCCCATACCCCCCTATGACGCCACAATTGACACTGTGGAATCTTTCCGCTTCCTGGGAACCATCATCTCCCAGGATCTCAAGTGGGAGCCAAACATCAGCTCCCTCATCAAGAAAGCCCAGCAGAGGATGTTCTTCCTGCGGCAGCTGAAGAAATTCAACCTGCCAAAGACTATGATGGTGCACTTTTACACAGCCATCATTGAGTCCATCCTCACCTCCTCCATCACCATCTGGTACGCCGCTGCTACAGCCAAGGATAAGGGCAGGCTGCAGCGTGTCATTCGGTCTGCTGAGAAGGTGATTGGCTGCAGTCTACTGTCGCTCCAGGAACTGTACACCTCCAGGACCCTGAAGCGGGCAGGGAAGATTCTGGCTGATCCCTCCCACCCAGACTCTTTGAGACTCTCCCCTCTGGTAGGAGGCTGCGGTCCATCCGGACCAAAACCTCACGCCACAAGAACAGTTTTTTCCCATCTGCCACCAGCCTGGTTAACAAAGCCAGGAAACCACCCTGACACTCTCCCTTTCCAACACACCCCCCCTTTTTTTGCTGACAGGACACCTGTAACCAGTAACTCTATGCGTTACATTAACGCTCAGCATGGACCCCTGCTTTATTTGCACTGCCATACTTAAACAATGATCACCTGCACTGTTGTATTGCTCTTGCATCTTATACTGCTCTACATTTACTCTCACTCACTTAAAACTGTGCACATACTGGTCCTTCTCAAAATATTAGCATATTGTGATAAAGTTCATTATTTTCCATAATGTCATGATGAAAATTTAACATTCATATATTTTAGATTCATTGCACACTAACTGAATTATTTCAGGTCTTTTATTGTCTTAATATGGATGATTTTGGCATACAGCTCATGAAAACCCAAAATTTCTATCTCACAAAATTAGCATATCATTAAAAGGGTCTCTAAACGAGCTATGAACCTAATCATCTGAATCAACGAGTTAACTCTAAACACCTGCAAAAGATCCCTGGGGCCTTTAAAACTCCCAGCCTGGTTCATCACTCAAAACCCCAATCATGAGTAAGACTGCCGACCTGACTGCTGTCCAGAAGGCCACTATTAACACCCTCAAGCAAGAGGGTAAGACACAGAAAGACATTTCTGAACGAATAGGCTGTTCCCAGAGTGCTGTATCAAGGCACCTCAGTGGGAAGTCTGTGGGAAGGAAAAAGTGTGGCAGAAAACGCTGCACAACGAGAAGAGGTGACCGGACCCTGAGGAAGATTGTGGAGAAGGGCCGATTCCAGACCTTGAGGGACCTGTGGAAGCAGTGGACTGAGTCTGGGGTAGAAACATCCAGAGCCACCGTGAACAGGCGTGTGCAGGAAATGGGCTACAGGTGCCGCATTCCCCAGGTCAAGCCACTTTTGAACCAGAAACAGCGGCAGAAGCGCCTGACCTGGGCTACAGAGAAGCAGCACTGGACTGTTGCTCAGTGGTCCAAAGTACTTTTTTCGGATGAAAGCAAATTCTGCATGTCATTCAGAAATCAAGGTGCCAGAGTCTGGAGGAAGACTGGGGAGAAGGAAATGCCAAAATGCCAGAAGTCCAGTGTCAAGTACCCACAGTCAGTGATGGTCTGGGGTGCCGTGTCAGCTGCTGGTGTTGGTCCACTGTGTTTTATCAAGGGCAGGGTCAATGCAGCTAGCTATCAGGAGATTTTGGAGCACTTCATGCTTCCATCTGCTGAAAAGCTTTATGGAGATGAAGATTTCATTTTTCAGCACGACCTGGCACCTGCTCACAGTGCCAAAACCACTGGTAAATGGTTTACTGACCATGGTATCACTGTGCTCAATTGGCCTGCCAACTCTCCTGACCTGAACCCCCGTAGAGAATCTGTGGGATATTGTGAAGAGAACTTTGAGAGACTCAAGACCCAACACTCTGGATGAGTTAAAGGCCGCTATCGAAGCATCCTGGGCCTCCATAAGACCTCAGTGCCACAGGCTGATTGCCTCCATGCCACGCCGCATTGAAGCAGTCATTTCTGCCAAAGGATTCCTGACCAAGTATTGAGTGCATAACTGTACATGATTATTTGAAGGTTGACGTTTTTTGTATTAAAAACACTTTTCTTTCATCGGTCGGATGAAATATGCTAATTTTGTGAGATAGGAATTTTGGGTTTTCATGAGCTGTATGCCAAAATCATCCGTATTAAGACAATAAAAGACCTGAAATATTTCAGTTAGTGTGCAATGAATCTAAAATATATGAATGTTAAATTTTCATCATGACATTATGGAAAATAATGAACTTTATCACAATATGCTAATATTTTGAGAAGGACCTGTATATTTATATTATATTGTAGATATGTTTATACTGTTTAATTTGTACTGTATTGCACCGACTACACCAAAACAAATTCCTTGTATGTCCAAAAACGTACTTGGCAATAAAGCTTTTCTGATTCTGATTCTGATTTTGATGAAGATCAGCTCCTCAGTTCTCGACCGGAAAAGGATGGCTTGCCCTCTTCAGGTTGGAGGGGAGTTCCTGCCTCAGGGAGGAGTTCAAGGCCCTGTCCCAATACCCACACTACACCCTACCACTACACCCTACGCCCCTCTAGGAAGTGTTTACTTTGTACCAGTGCATGAAAGGGTTGAAGTGCGCAGGTTATAAGCGGGCAAAATTGGAGAATTGGGACACTAGGGGTTACGTCATCGACTTGCACCTCTGCACCGTAACTGCAACATCAAAAAGGGCGGGAACCAGCGCTGTCTTCACAGTCTTGCTGCTAAAAAAACTATTTAAAACGGCAACAAGCAATTGTTTTGTGGTGAAGAAAGTGCAGGAAACGAAGGAGGCTTATACACCAGACTCTCGCCGCGCCAGTGTTTGTTTGAAAGGTAACTTCAGTGTTATGACCTACTGACTGCCCAGACTCACTCTGAACCCAGTGGTATCTTACAATGTTGAGCCTGGAAAACCAGTAAAAAAAAAATTTATTTGTCAACTTGCTGTCTAAAGTTTACGCAGTTCTTATTATTCTGATTTGATGGCTGGTTACGTTGACGGTTGTGATTGGTTTTTGCTCAGAACGTCATCTGCAGCAGTGAATTGTGGGTAATATACTTCGGCGAAGTCCACTTAGATGCAGGCTTCACCAAAGGGCGGATGTGGGGCACAAAGGGGGTGGGGCTAAGGACGACTCTGGAGAATTGGGACACACTACGCACTCGAACCCATCAACGGGAATGCACAATTCAGGGACACAAGGGTGGAAGTGCGGGTATTGGGACAGGGCCCAAGTATCTCAGGTCTTGTTCACAAGTGAGGGAAGAATGGAGCCGGAGATTGACAGACGGATCGGTGCGGCTGCCGCAGTAATGGGGGCACTGTGCCGGTCGGTTGTGGTGAAGAGAGAGCTGAGCCAAAAAGCGAAGCACTCGATTTACTGGTCGGTCTATGTTCCTACCCTCACCTATGGCCATGAACTTTGGGTCATGACCAAAAGAACGAGATCCCGGATACAAGCGGCTGAAATGAGCTTCCTCCGTAGGGTGGCCGGGCACTCCCTTAGAGATAGGGTGAGGAGCTCGGCCATCTGGGCGGAGCTCGGAGTAGAGCTGCTGCTCCTCCACATCGAGAGGAGCTAGTTGAGGTGGCTCGGGCATTTATACGGGATGCCTCCTGGACGCCTTCCTCGGGAGGTGTTCCAGGCACGTCCCACCAGGAGGAGGCCCAGGACACGGCCCAGGACACGCTGTAGGGACTATGTCTCTCGGCTGGCCTGGGAACGCCTTGGGCTCCCCCTGGAGGAGCTGGAGGAGGTGTCTAGGGAGAGGGACGTCTGGGTGTCTCTACTGAGTCTGCTGCCCCCGCGCCCCGGTCCCGTATAAAGCGGAAGACGACAAGCACAAGTACGAGTTGTTTCAATATCACAGCATGTGTACATTAGTCAGGATTGTGTGCCACAAAGAAGCAAGTTATTACTTTTTCTGCGCACCACTCTTTAATACATGCAGCCTGTTTTCCAATACATTCATTGAAATAACAAATAAATCTAATATCTAGCCCCGCAAATACTCATTTGATGGAAGTTTTCCCCTTGATTTGTCATAAGGTTTTAAATCTTCGCCAGGATATCTCCACGCAACTAATAGGCACTTATTGACGCAGAATCCAGTTAGTATTTAGAATGAAGTGATTCTTGGCCCCTCGGCGAGCAGGCGACAGAGCCCTCCACCCAGACATCGAGCCTCGCAGCATGGGATGGTAATGTGGGGTGAAATAACTGAGATTGAATATTGATCAGGTGTCTGTGTACAGCTCCGAGGCACCTCAATATAATCACTTCCAGACTTGTTCTGTCTCCTCCTAAACATGCGTGATGGAGTGGTGACAGAGGGTTCATGATTTGGCATAATTCACAGTGCTTGCACACATACAGAGAGAGAGGGAGAGATGAAGTTGTGCATAAGTGCTGCTCAAAATTAATCAGGATATGACTGTTTTGATATAAGATGTAAAAAATACCTCAAACAGCAGGCAGATGATTAAATTTACTGAAACTAAAAGCTTCACACCAAATCTAGCCTTTTTTATCTACTGAGCAATTTTAATTGAACTGTGTCAGCAGTGTTAAAAAAATAATAGTGCTCCAGCTGTAAAGAGAGTGTCTGAGAGGCATATTGATTAGCTGCTCTTGAAGGAAAGGATCTACCTCATTACACCTCCTGGCATCATCCCCTCTCACCACACACACACAGGTCATCTGTCTCAATATGATATGACAACCCTCAGGTACATCAAAACTTAATCTGGACATCGATCTGGGCCTTAAACTATATCACAGAAGAACACTTTTCTGCTCTTTAAACCTATTTCTCACAGCAGGAGTCTCCTTTCACCAAGAAAAACACTTCCTGCCTTTGACTGCTGTGCCAGGTCTGACATTCCACACATAGTGGAATGTCAGACTTTGAATGAGGCATCTGTTCTTCTTTTCCAGTGGGTATGATTATACAACAAAAAACCTTAATGAGTTAAATGAAAAAAAAAAAAACAACACATGTCTAAGTGGACCTCCCTAAACCCCACTGGGTCAAAATTATACGTGTAGGGTCAAATACATTCAGCCCTCTTATTAGTTTGTTAAATTTCCCTTAGCATGTAGCAGAGAAACCACACAGTTTTTGAAGCAATCAAGAGGTTTTCACATTGACCGTTCTTATACTTTTCTTATCAGATATGTTTGAGCTTATTTAAATTGGTTGGTTTCCTGGCTCAGACTCTACATTTAAAAATGTTCCAAAATTCTGAATAGGGTTACTTCAGTGACTTAATTTTAGTCAGCTTTATCCTACCAAAACTGGTTTTGTTGTGTGTTTAGGATTATTTTCCTGTTGAAACAACCAGTTGTGCCCACATTTCCATAATCTAGTTAATAATGTTTACACACACACACACACACACACACACACACACACACACACACACACACACATGCATGGATTACTATCTTTCTGAGGACTTTGCATTGACTTTCAGTGATTTTCATTCATTTCTATGGCTTAAACATGACCCGACCCCTAACCCTTTGTCCATCTTCATAGGAGGCAACTACATGGTGGCCATTTTGTGCATGTACTGCTGTTTCAACACCCAGACAACAGTGATTGACCCTAAAGGGCAATTTCTTTCATCAACCCTCCATGCTTACTAATGATTATTTAAAGCTTATAATAACATACAGAATGGTTTTACAATAGCAAGCAGGATCTATATAACTAATAGAAATAACCCAGACCTGAAAGGACAACCATGCTTGATTTTCAAAATAAGACAAAACCTGCTCTACAAAATAAAAGCCTTTAAACAATAGATGATTGCAGGAGTGGGCTTCACACTACTGTTGGAGCTCCCCCAGTGATGGGAATGGGACTATGGGGGACCTTTGAAACAGGCTTACTGAAACTTCCAAAATAAAAGCCTCGGTCTTCCAGAGTTACTATGGATTTTGTGAGCTGACAAGAGCATAGAAAATGATTTTTAAATAGCAAGCGGGTTCTATTTAACTAATGGAACTAACCCAGACCTGAAAGTACAACCATGCTGGACTTTCAAAATAAGACAAAACATGCTCTACAAACTAAAAGCCTTTGCATTTTGAACAATAGATCATTTCAGAACTGGGCTTCACACTAATATTGGAGCTCACCCAGCGTTGGCCTTTTAAAATAAGGCTTACTGAAAATTTCAAAATAAAAGCCTCAGTCTTCCAAAGTTAATAGTAATATTTTAAGCTGATAATAGCATAGACAATAAAAAAATAGCAAGTTCTGATCGGAGCAAAACGCACCATATATATATATATATATATATATATATATATATATATATATATACATATAGCACTGTGAAAGTGTATTTTCGAAAGCAGGAGAAATCATCTCAAAAAAGAAAGATTGCTTGAAGCGCAGCACATTGAAAAAGTTGTTACTTTTAAAGATAAATAAAAAAAATACTAGGGACATGTTTATGTAACATAAGAACTGTTGTAACACTAGCACATCCACATCACAACCCTCTCTGCTATTGGCTTCCACATTCCCATTTGATCTTGCCATTGTATGATACAGACAGATTATGATCATATTCAGACCACATTCAGCAATTGACCCATCTTGGATCACCATGAGCGCCCCCATTACCACTTCCTGATCGGTTTCTCTGAAATGTAAATTTGTTTCCTGAAATGTACATTTGTTTTCTTAAATGTAAATTTGCTTTCTGAAATTTAAATGCATTTTCTCAAATGTAAATTTGTTTCGGGACTTGTAAAAGTGTTTCAGATATTGTAATGTTGGTTTGCACCTCCTGGCCACCCTAGAGGACCAATTGGATGGAAACTTTCTAACTTTTGACTGAAGTTCAATTGGCAAGGTTCAGTGCTTCATGAAGCTTCATCTTGCAATCACTACCTGCATCTGTCTCCTCGTAAATAAACATTGCCTGTTTTTTGACCGAGTCTTACAATTTTGGATTAAAGGTTTGACTGTGGAATTGTGTGTCTGTGATGCCTCTGACATTACAGCACGCAGACTGAAGAGGATCATCTACCTTTATACTTCCTCTCCTCAACATCAGACTTTTTCCCTGAGTCTCCAACCTTTCGTCCAATCTGACGTCACCTTAGCTGCTGCTTCCCCGCCCTCTTCTTTGTGCTGCAGGCAAGTGAAGCTGACCATTTCCTCTATTGTGTTCAAGTGACCAAGCTGTTCTTTCTCCCCCCAGAGCTACGTAATGTGATCCTAATTCAAAACCTTAAACCTGTTCTCAGATTGATAAACCTTTTTTCTTATAACGCTTGCTGCTGTGTTGTAGCTGAATCTCCAGGTTCTCAGTGTAAATCATTACATTGATAACCATAAAACCGGGGTGAATAGAGAATCTAATAGCACATGCTGAAAAAGATTGAAACACCAGAAAAAGTTTTAATCAGTAAGTTTATTTTCTTAAGTTTAACAGCAAACCAAAGACAAATGTTACCTTTAGAACTGAAGCTTTCATAAACGATTTTCAGTGACACCATATAAAACATTTTCACCTTGACATTAAAGCAGAAATCTTTCCAAATATGCTGCAAACCAATTAAATGTACCAACAAAGAGAAATGAAAGTACATATTTTTGTCTTTGAGGACACAAAATTCAATCACGAATCAGTATGATAAGTGTTGAAAGGAAATAACAGGGTTATAAAGTGATCTGAACATGGAGTTAACATAGGGGATTTATCCCCACAGGTATAGAATACCTGTCATACCCATGGTGTGACAGAAAACAGTGAAGTTTGACCTTTCTTCAGGGACCTGGTGTTGCAGAGTAGTTGCTTTCCAGCAAGACAATAAACCCAAACATACATCAGAGCTATTTAAAATAGAAGTAACAGCAACAAGTGTTACCCCCATGGCTCTACATCAGCAGTCACAAGACCTCATCCCTTGTGAACATTTCTTTGGAACAAATGAGAAGGAAAAAAAATCCAATAGCATCACAAGACACAGCTGGAATGTGTTTTTAACATTCTGAAGAAGTGTCAGAAAGAGGAGTGTCGATCATGAGCTCTATTCAAAGCAATTCATACAGACCGTGTTGAGAGAGAGAAGTTTTAAACACCCAGAGCAGTATTGCTATGGCAGCGGCAGAGTGGAAAATCTGATTAGTGACCAGTTGCATGTAATCTGTTGTTTTAAACTGTGTCTGCAGTGATGGACGGAAATCTGAAAAACACATTGTTTTAATCTCTTCTAGGGAGAAACTAGTGTTTGTACACAATGAAAGTGAGCTTTGTGGACCACAAGAGGTGCATTTAACAGCATGCTCTGTCTAAACATATAGGCAACAAACAGATATTTAAGTATGTTGGGTTCCTTTTACATAGCTGTGGTGGTATAGCAGTGTCCTATAAAATGGTCAAATCATTACAGTGTATCGTCATTTCATTGTATGACCGATAGACTGATAGTATTGGGCTTTGCATCTTGAGAATCTTTACAAACCGGGACTAACACTCTCCAAGAATTGTACATCTTTAAATTTTGATTCCTAATTTCGATACCCAGTCCGCCTTCCGGAAGAAGAAGCTACCAAACACCAACGAAGAAGAATTTGTGCGAAGTGTGTGCGCAAACATAGACAGTGTTCAGGTGTGATGAAAAGTGTGGCTAATTAATTTTTTTGTGGTGCTATTGGCCTTTATTTTTGTTATTTTTCAAAAGTTAGACAGGAAGTGGAACAGGGAAAGGGGAAAGCATCTAAAACAGTGGTTTAACTCAAAAGCAAATACCCTGCTAACGTTAGCCCATCTATTTTTTCATAGACAAACGACCTGAAATTTCTGTGACAAATTCATAGTAAGGTTAAAACTTAAACAGAATTAGAAATCAGAGAAGTTCAGACTGTTTCATCCAGAGTGAGCTCTGGTTAGCTAGCTTATCTAAACCATGTAAAGATTTTTTAACCCTGCCTGTTAAAAGAATCATAACCCAGAATCGCTATAAACCAAAATCGGAAAGATGAATTGAAAACAGAATCGTTCAAATTTAAACAATGCCCAACCCTAATGACCGATAGCATTGAATAAAATGGACAATGTTTCTCTGGAATCATATGACAGACAAGTTTGTGCTGAAGTTTAAACTGTTTGGCTGCATTAAAGCAGAAATGTTATCCATCACTTAAAATGCAATTTGAAGGTAAAAGGCATTTTGTTAGCATATTCACAATTAAGACAACAAGGTTGTAGTTTAAAGAGACAGTGCATGCAAATGTTTTACAAAATGCAAGCTCTAACCCTTATCTCTTACATATGCATGAAAAGGTTGCTGTTTCTTTTTGGTTTACTCTTTATCTCATTCCAACATGCCTCTGCATTAGTATTTATGTAATAATTAGATTTTAAGCTGCAGGGTTCAAAGTCTACGCACGTAATACCCCCAAACCCTTTGAGTTTATTGGTACAGGATGTCTTCTTGGAAAGAATTCTCTTTATCATCAGCAGCACCTTCACAAAGATATGTCCTTGCAGGCACAGAAGGAGCATGTTATATTATCTCACATGCAAAACAACTGAGTCCTAGAGACCAGCGGTTTTAATGCTGCGAATGCACCTACGTTCTGAGCTTTAACCTGCTGCATTTAATACTTTCTAGATTCTGTACTGTCATTTGTGGGATGCAACAAGATGAAACATTGCATGCACTGGTATGTTTTTTTAGGTTTGAATTCCTGCAGCATTGAAAACTATGATTTTTTTTTGTATAAATTCTGATCGATTTTTTAAGGAACAAGACAATATCAGAGTTCCTACACAGTCTTGGAAAGTCTGGAAAAGCACACAATTTTTCAACATTTTCCAGGCCAGGATAAGCATGGAAAAAGGAAAACTAAGGTTGGAAAATGTTTGAACTTTCAGTAATTTTTTACATAAATGACTGATTGTGCCTCTCGCCCATAGACTGCTGGACCAGTTTCCCCGTGACCCACTATGGAATAAGCGGTAGAAAATGACTGACTGACTGACTTTGATTGTAAAACTGTGTCAATCAGTATTTTGCTTTTTCCCTTCCTAACTCCATGTATAAAAAAAGGCACAAAAGGATCAATTTCACCATCACTGAAAACTGTAGACTTTAAATTGGGATTAAACTGGACTTGTGTTTCTTAAAATGCCTGAACTAAAATAACATTATATAACAAATTAAAATGAACAGTGTTCACAAACTGGACTCTAACTGATCTACATTTATTAGGATACTTCATTCCTCATTTGGAGTTTCAGATTTTTAAATACAGCTGATTTTCTTTGTCCAGGTGCCAGAAAGCAGGTAAAGGGTCCCACATACACACTAAAAATCAGAAGACATTTTCTGCTTCATTATCTCATAATTTGTAAAATATGCAGAAAATACTTCCAGACTACTATTTAAGACTAAGAAGATTAATATTTTGTACACAAATGTGCAGAATGCATATAACCAGAAAAAATAATATAGAAATATTGAATTTTGACATGACAAATACAAAGGACCCTGTCCAGGGTGTACCCCGCCTCTCGCCCATAGACTGCTGGAGATAGGCACCAGCTCCCCCGTGACCCACTATGGAATAAGCGGTAGAAAATGACTGACTGACTGACTGACAAATACAAAGGACACTTGAAACACAGACTTTAGTGGACACTAAGCAAATTGTTCTGCCCTTACTGAGCCAGAACTAATTTCATATGAGAATTAATGGGATGGAGGCTTATCATTTTACATGATTATAAAAAGAGCAAGTTTAATGTCATGGGATTTCATGTATGTATATTAAATATGCAGGAACGTATTAATTTCCTCTTCCTGATAAAGACACTAGTTAAACTCAGCTTCTTCAATTCAGATTTAGCATTAAGAAGTGTTTAAAAAAGTCGACTCACTCAGGGGTTGTAATAGTTATCAAATGATGCATTGTCTTCTGCATTTATACATATGTAAACACACAGCAACCTCTACAATTAGAAGTACAGAAACCAATAAATGAGGTGGTTGTTATGGAGACTTGGTGATCCCAAGATGCAATTGTCATTTTGGTCGCTTAGTTTTGGGTTGTACCCTTACCACTCACCACCCTAAAAGTTAAGGCAGTGTATATTCCATTTGTAAACTGTGTTTTTCATCAATTTTATTTTATTGTACAACTTTTATTAAAGTAATATAAGTGTGTAAGAGAGCTTTTAATAATAGGTAGTGTTTGTATTATTAAATAAAATCCCCTTTAAAGGATACAGTTAACATTGCTTTCTGTTGCTATGGAGTTTTGGCCATTGTATTGCCACAGTAAACATAGACATTTAGAGCCTTTGTGTATTGATCACTGTGGCAAATAGTTCCTCAGCGCATTAGTCTAGGACATATTAGATCCATCTTTTACTGTACAGTACAAGCAAAACATGCAGCTGCAGCAGGGAGACCACTTTATGTTTTCTACAAAACAAATAATCTATTTGAGATAGGTTGCAATATACACATATAGTTACACAGCACCTACAGCATCTACAATAGAATCATGCGGCAAATTAGCTTTAATTTCACTCGGCTAGCCTAAGTTCATTAGACCCTCAATATAAAACTGGAGCAGACCTGTAACATTTACTACGGTCAGAAAAATACAAATAATGTTAGAAGGAAGATGTTTCTACCAAGCAACATCTCTGTTCCTCTCCAGAAATAAACATACAGTCAATAATTAGATCTGCATCTATTTTCTTGAGAATGTTTAAATAGGGGTAAAACAAAATGTTTTATACTCTTTAATTTAAACCTTTGCTATCCTAATAAAACAAAGTGATAAACAATCAGATTAAGTGAAATATGTTAAAGATAATAGGCAAATGAAGATGAAAAAAAAACACTGAATAACAGCTTTTTCAGAACAAATCATATGCAAACTTTAGCTTGTAATGATAACAGATCCCACCTGCTAACGCTATTCAGCTAAACTGAAGGATTAACATTCACTCTCAGACACTCCAAAATATAATTAAGACATTTTGAAAATAAAAAATGAATTCATTTAAACATTACTTTGTCTAATTACTTTGGATCAGCGGATTGTGACACATATGTAGAGATTGAAGGCTGTGGGAGAGCTATCAAATAATCAGAAACAATAGGAGCACAGGGGGTGTTGTTGTTTATTTTCTGAATTCACATTTCCATATATTTATTTATTTATTGAGTTCCTGCTGCAGTCCTCCCTCCAGCAGTTGTTCCCCTTCCCTATATGGCCTATTGTATGGGGAGTGCCTGCTCTGATACTCCTCTCTGTGTGGTGGCAAGGTAAACTTGGGTTCTCATCCAGCTATTTCCTTACTTATAAACATCAACATGTCTGCCATAAACGAATTGCATGTTCTCTTGACTTTCACATTCTAAACATTTGGTCGGTGTTACTTCATATTTATCCTCTGCGGGAATAGGAAGCCACAAGAAGGAGTTCACTGTAAAAGACCCCTCCCCGACAGACTGTGGTTGAGCTGGGCTCTCCTAACAATAGCTAGAGGGAAGAGTACAGAGCGCAGAGAATGCTCTGACTCTTGATCTAGACGTGGACACGTTTTAAAGGAATATACCCCATTACCCAAATGCATAACAGGCCAGAAGGGTTCTTAAGAATGACATCCTCCCCAGGGAGAAACGTTTGATTTTATGGTGAAAAAATATGGACCAAAAAGCACAGAGTGCATCAATGAATGGGTTAAAGATCTAAACTTTCCTGTCCGTTTAGCCATGCCATTTTACAACAAAGTTGTGGTTATTCATTTCAATCAGTGGTCCAACTTTTTTTTTACTTTTATTTACTTTCCTTTATCATTCCACTGCAATGTACTTTTTCTTTCATCATGTAAAGCACTTTGAATTGTCTTGTTGTTGAAATGTGTTATACAAATAAACTTGACTTTCCTTGCCTTGCCATTTAGGCTATAAATGTACATGACACTTTCAATTTTTTTTGTCAAATATTCAGAAAATCATAGACCCTTTTTCTTCCACTTCACTGTAATGCACTACTTTGTGTTGATCTGTCACCTAATATCCCAAAAAAACAAACTGAAGTATGTGGTTGCAACATGATAATATGTCAAGAAGTTTAGGGCATATCAGACATTGTACTTCACACGGCCATCCTCTTATATATGTATATTGTGCACCTATTATAATTTCATTATACTTCTTCCGTTGCCCCCCACACCTGAGACACACATCACTGATATATCTTTACTATCTCTTGACTGTACACAGTGAAGAAGAAAATCAGCGCTGTGGAGAAGTGGGGAGAAAATCATGGGATTTCACCGAAATGAAAGGACTGCTGTTGGGTTTATTGAGTTAAGACTGGAATGTGTTTTTGCTGCAGAGCAGGTGCTGCTTCCAGCAGTGTATGTTTGAAGGGGTCATAGAGCTCTTGACTCTTATTTGCTTAATAAGAATCTGTGAGCATAAGCTGTAAAATCAAACTCTAAGAATTCAATTTCAAAATGTTCTTTGAGACATTTTATGAATTAGAAAGCTAGGAGGAAATATTTCATATTTACCTGGAGCAAAAGCAGCTTTGTTTCAACATTTAAAAGCACATTCATTGAGTTGGCATTTAACAATTTACAGTATTTACACTAGTCATTTATTCTAGATATCACTCTATATTATGAGTTAATGCAGAAATTCATGGAGCTTCTGTTTAAATTCTCAGATTTACTAATTAATTTTAATAATGTTTTGCTTTCCTGATTGAAAATTGTCCCCCGCTCACCCTTTCTTGTTCATTTCATTAAACTGAATGCCTCATTATATACTGACAAGACTTATAAAAGGAGTCTGACATTTTAAGACATTTTATTACCTTTCTTTTCTTGGGAGTTAGATAAGAAGTTTGATAAGACTCCCACATCAGCAGAGCCAACAGACAGGAAGCAGTACCCTTTATTTAAACCGATAAATCATGTCAAAACATTATAGGCAGCCTTTAATTGTAGGCAGCTTTTTTAAAAATCCTTAGATTCTTATTTTCTGAGTGAAAATAGAATAGAGTTCATTTAAACTTCAAATTTCAAAGAAATGTAATTGTAGTCAGTTACTCCTCTGGCTTTTATAACTAGCTTTCTTCTTTTTTCAACAACTCACCCTAAACCAATAACTCATCAAACCTAAACCATAAAAGAGTTATGAAATCCTCATACAGAATGTGATTCAGAGTGTGAAATCTTCGGCGACATCAGTCTGAAGCTCTTCCCACGAACATTCAAATAAAAACAAGGTTGTGCTGTCATCCAAGGTCATTTGAGGCGAAGGTTTGTGTGCCTGAGGGTGAACCGAAGCATTACCTCAAATCCTAACGTTAGGAGACTTCCAGCGACACTATGACAGACTGCGTTTCTTCTTTTATATTGTTCCCCTTATATACCCTCGCTTGCCATTCACCACAGTCTGCTGGAGTCATAAAAAAGCAAAGGAGCTCGAGAAAAACAGAGCAGAGCAAAGTCCGCTGCCTTTATGTGGTGAGGCTGAGGATAAATCTGAAATACTCCATCTCTGGTTATGAAGTAACAACATTTACTCAACTAAATTTAAACCACAGCAGCCTCTGGATGGTGGTGTGTTAAAGTACAAACAGCAAGTTCTTCATTTGTGACCAATTAGAAACCACTGCAACTAAATGCAGTAGTGTTGTACAAGCCAGGCTTGTATTTTTCACAATCATGCTCTATAAATGGTGTTTACCATTAACATTCCAACTATACTTGGACAGTTTGAAGTAGATTTTTAAAAATAATTTATAAAATTCCCCTAATGAATGCTAATGATCATAAATAATCAGAATTTATCCACATTAATTCCAGAACTTCACCAACTCCCAAGGTGCCAAGCGAAGGTCAAAAATCTGGTAAGCTGAAGACTCCAGCAACACATGAAGTACTGTGAAGTAACTTTATTAGCAGAGCAACACGTTTCAGCTTGTAACCTTCATTAGGGTCATTAGAAAACACCAAATGATTTGTGTTTAAATAATAAAGTAAAATACAAAAAGGAATTCAAATAAACCAATCATGTATCCACACATACACAAGCTGACCAATCAGTATTCAAGGGGATGGTGTTTGAGAGGAATGATTCAACCAGTCCTGTTGAATGACATTTAAATGAAAAGCACTTTCATTCTTTTTTGGCATTGATGCCATTAAGTCTAGCCCAGGAGGTGGTAATATTAATTTGATCAAGAAACAGAGAGAAACTTTCTGGATATTTTTGTGAAGATTTGTGTGACAGGGACTGAACTGAAGTGCAGACAGGAACTCTTAATGAGTTTCTGTAACTGACCCTATTTTGCATTTATGTTGTTCATTTGAATTATTCATCCATTCATGCATTCATTCATTCATCTTCTATATGACTTATTCCATAGTGGGCCATGGGGAAGCTGGTCTCCATCTCCAGCAGTCTACGGGCGAGAGGCAGGGTACACCCTGGACAGGTCGCCGTCCATCGCAGGGCAACACAGAAACACACAGGAGAAACAACCAAACACACACTCATTCACACCTAAGGGCAATGTAGAGAAACCAATTAACTTAATAATCTTGTTTCTGGACTGTGGTAGGAAACCAGAGTGCCTGAAGAAAACCCACGCATGCACGGGGAGAACATTTTGTTTATTAATATTGATTTTTATGTATGTACAGGTCCTTCTCAAAAAATTAGCATATTGTGATAAAGTTCATTATTTTCCATAATGTCATGATGAAAATTTAACATTCATATATTTTAGATTCATTGCACACTAACTGAAATATTTCAGGTCTTTTATTGTCTTAATACGGATGATTTTGGCATACAGCTCATGAAAACCCAAAATTCCTATCTCACAAAATTAGCATATCATTAAAAGGGTCTCTAAACGAGCTATGAACCTCATCATCTGAATCAACGAGTTAACTCTAAACACCTGCAAAAGATTCCTGAGGCCTTTAAAACTCCCAGCCTGGTTCATCACTCAAAACCCCTATCATGGGTAAGACTGCCGACCTGACTGCTGTCCAGAAGGCCACTATTGACACCTCAAGCAAGACGGTAAGACACAGAAAGAAATTCCTGAACGAATAGGCTGTTCCCAGAGTGCTGTATCAAGGCACCTCAGTGGGAAGTCTGTGGGAAGGAAAAAGTGTGGCAGAAAACGCTGCACAACGAGAAGAGGTGACCGGACCCTGAGGAAGATTGTGGAGAAGGGCCGATTCCAGACCTTGAGGGACCTGCGGAAGCAGTGGACTGAGTCTGGAGTAGAAACATCCAGAGCCACCGTGCACAGGCATGTGCAGGAAATGGGCTACAGGTGCCGCATTCCCCAGGTCAAGCCACTTTTGAACCAGAAACAGCGGCAGAAGCGCCTGACCTGGGCTACAGAGAAGCAGCACTGGACTGTTGCTCAGTGGTCCAAAGTACTTTTTTCGGATGAAAGCAAATTCTGCATGTCATTCGAAAATGAAGGTGCCAGAGTCTGGAGGAAGACTGGGGAGAAGGAAATGCCAAAATGCCAGAAGTCCAGTGTCAAGTACCCACAGTCAGTGATGGTCTGGGGTGCCGTGTCAGCTGCTGGTGTTGGTCCACTGTGTTTTATCAAGGGCAGGGTCAATGCAGCTAGCTATCAGGAGATTTTGGAGCACTTCATGCTTCCATCTGCTGAAAAGCTTTATGGAGATGAAGATTTCATTTTTCAGCACGACCTGGTACCTGCTCACAGTGCCAAAACCACTGGTAAATGGTTTACTGACCATGGTATCACTGTGCTCAATTGGCCGGCCAACTCTCCTGACCTGAACCCCATAGAGAATCTGTGGGATATTGTGAAGAGAACGTTTAGAGACTCAAGACCCAACACTCTGGATGAGCTAAAGGCCGCTATCGAAGCATCCTGGGCCTCCATAAGACCTCAGCAGTGCCACAGGCTGATTGCCTCCATGCCACGCCGCATTGAAGCAGTCATTTCTGCCAAAGGATTCCCGACCAAGTATTGAGTGCATAACTGTACATGATTATTTGAAGGTTGATGTTTATTGTATTAAAAACACTTTTATTTTATTGGTCGGATGAAATATGCTAATTTTGTGAGATAGGAATTTTGGGTTTTCATGAGCTGTATGCCAAAATCATCCGTATTAAGACAATAAAAGACCTGAAATATTTCAGTTAGTGTGCAATGAATCTAAAATATATGAATGTTAAATTTTCATCATGACATTATGGAAAATAGTGAACTTTATCACAATATGCTAATATTTTGAGAAGGACCTGTATATGTGTATGTGTGTGTGGTTGTGTGTGTGTGTGTGTCTAAATATGTGTTTTTGTGTTTGCATATATGTATTTACACAGTATACAGACTTGTGGTGTTGCCAATTGTTGTTTTCCTGATCAGGTTTTATATTTTGTATTTTTTGAGTTCTTATTTAAATTTTAGCCTGTCTTCATCATCCTGTGCATGTTTAGGAAGGAACTACTTTTAGATTTGTAAGGTGATTTCTCCTTTAATTTAAAGTAATTCAGGCCAGAGCCTTTTTGGGCTCTGGTTCAACTAGTCAGGAAACACCCTCCCCTTGAATGCTGATTTGTCAGCCTCTATACGTATGGATACATGATTGGTTTATTGAACATTTTTGTCTGTATTGTAGTTTATTATTTAAACACAAACTGCAGCCACAAGCTGAAAAACGTTGGTCTGCTAATGAAGTTCTCTGTACTACGAATGTTGCTGGAGTCATCACCTCTATATTAATGTTTGGCACTGAAATCTTCTTACTTGAAATGGAAACATTCAAAAAGCAACTATAAGGAGGGTTTGCATAAATAATTGCATAAAAAAGTAAAAAAAAAATAAATACATATAGATA
Organism: Girardinichthys multiradiatus; assembly: GCF_021462225.1. Classification (NCBI taxonomy): domain Eukaryota; kingdom Metazoa; phylum Chordata; class Actinopteri; order Cyprinodontiformes; family Goodeidae; genus Girardinichthys; species Girardinichthys multiradiatus. The sequence goes on along the minus strand of NC_061815.1, from coordinate 19,005,458 downwards.
TATATAGATAGATATACCGTATCTATATCTATACACCTGCAGACATGGAAGGGATTGTAACACACAGACAGACAGACAGACAGACTGACTTGAGACCAGATTTAAACTTTAACTCCATATGTGTTGTGTGCCAAGAAGACAAGACCTGTGGCATCCTGCTCCATTTTCTGTCTGAATATTTTTAAAAACAACAAACCTGGGACAATGCTGTTAAATTTCTCCTGAAGTTTTCCACTTATTTTGTGTGAATGAACATTAAACCAAATTAATTAGATTTCCTTCAAATCGGAGCTGATCCAAGATTGTATTTGCTCCTTAACAGACTTTGCTTGACATTTAATTATGACTGTTAGCAATCCAACTATGAAGATGATCCTTTGCATGACAGCTAGAACATTTTTTACTTAAATCTATATTTACAAATTTAGTATTTTTAATTCTGTGAAATTTACCTTTCAGAAACACAAAGAGGAAATTTATAATTAGGCTCACCTTTTTATAAGCTGCTCAGCAAATATTTAGTTTTTGAGCTCGGTATGTATGAGAAATCAAGCTCTCTTGGTGGCCTGGGGGTTAATTTACAGAAGGTTAGTTCACAATGCCTGGGTCGGCTTGCTTCAAATTATGGAAACCACGTCACCATCTTTACTAGTTCCATTTTTTTATTTTATGATGGGAGGTAACAAAAGCAAAAAATAAAATACAAGCCACATTTTCACTAACTACTAATTTCCACAGAACATACGGGTGCCGGGCCCCAGATGCTTGCAGCTGGTAACTCATTCTTGATTGAAGCACGGTGAAGAACTCTTAGAGACAATGCAAAGCACTTCTGGGGGAACATCGGTAGACACAATCTGAGTCACAGTACATCACATTTAGTGCTCGAGTGCCACTAAAACCATTTAGACACTTTACAAGACGGTCACAAAAACACTCAGTTAGGGAAAAAAGCAGCAAGCGATTAAATACAAAAAGACTGATAAAAATGTCCCCTTTGATTTCATAAACAACTCTTTAAGCCTGAGTTGGCTGGTTCATGATGACAGTCTGGTTTACTCACTAACTTGAGTAAATCCAAAGGACTAAATCATAAATTAATTAGAAATTAATTTTCAGACGCTTAATTTGAATGACTGGAGACGACTTTGTGCTGGTCAGTCATTCATGTAATCAGAAGCAACATTTGAAAAACATTTTCAAACTGTGTCATTGCTCACTGCATCGCTGATGATATCCTTTTTTTAAAAAAAAAAAGGTTAATAATAATAAACTAGTTACTAACAATCTATTAATTTGTTCCTGGCACATTCTTTATAATTTATGTTAACATCTAAACAAATTTAAAAGATAAAGTAAATCTGCTTTTTTGCAGAATGCAAAAGCAATATTAGTCCCTCGCACAGTGTTTATTGTCTCTGAAATATCACTTGTTGTCTTCTAAATCCTTTATGAAATTTTTCTCGTTATAACAGAAATGCACATCAGAAGGCAGAACATCAGAGAGGTATAAAATATGCTACATAAAACATTTTGACACCATAAATTACCAATACAAATACTTGCTCTATCTATACATATATTTAATTCATATGTTGATGTGTACATACAGTGGCTTGGAAAAGTATTCATGTATTTTGTCACATTACAACCACAAGATGTATTTTTACTGGGACTTTAAACCAGCATAAAATAGTGTACAATTATTAAGCGCTAAAAATGGCTCCAGAAGTCCTGTTTGCAGTTTGTCACAACAAACAAACAAAAAAAGATGTGACAGAAAACATATAAAAAAAATTTGCTTTTGTCAAATGAGACCAAAACTGAACTTTTTGGCCTACATGCTAAATCCTGTGGTGGGAAACTAAAACTGCACATTACCCTACAACAAACCGTTCCCACAATGCCACATGGTGGTGGCAGCATCATGCTGTGGGGGCCTGAAAGGCAGTTCCATTGTGTTGAATCTGGGGATGTGAATTAATAAGGCACAACAGCCAAAATTATCAAACCATGTATCCTTTTCACTCACTAATGTGCACTTCTTTATGTTGGTCAATCTCATAAAACCCCCCAAAATACACAGGTTTTGGGTTAAAATGAGACAAATTGTGAAAATTTTCAAGGGAAGTGAATACTTTATCAAGGCTTCATCTCTAAATGTCACATGTACATTATATACACTTGCCCATCTCTCCTGATGCATGTGGCTCAAATATTCAAATACAGCATGCTCAGAATGTCATGTTGTAAGCAGTCAAGGGATTCTTAACCACAGTACTAACTGCACAGTCTGAGAGATTACTGAGTGCTATATTGTTCTAATGAGACCTTTGGATGTAAAGCAGTCCCTGAGAGGAGTTTTCTGTTGCAGTGTTCAATGAAATGGCAAAACCTATGCAAATAACAGAGTCTGAGTCTAGTAGGAGGCCTGCGATAACGTATGTATATATATGAATAGATCTATAGATCTATAGATCTATAGATTTTCATGACTATGAATATTGTAGCTTCACACTGAAGGCATCAAAACTATGAATTAACACATGTGGAATTATATACTGAACAAAAAAGTGTGAAACAACTGAAAATAGGTCTTATATTCTAGGTTCTTCAAAGTAGCCACCTTTTGCTTTGATTACTGCTCTGAACACTCTTGGCATTCTGTTGATGAACGGATGGACTCTACATGCCTGGTTCCCACCGTGAAGCATGGAGGAGGTGTGATGGTGTGGGGGTGCTTTGCTGGTGACACTGTTGGGGATTTATTCAAAATTGAAGACATACTGAACCAGCATGGCTACCACAGCATCTTGCAGCGGCATGCTATTTCCATCCGGTTTGCGTTTAGTTGGACCATCATGTATTTTTCAACAGGATAATGACCCCAAACACACCTCCAGGCTGTGTAAGGGCTATTTGACCAAGAAGGAGAGTGATGGGGTGCTGCGCCAGATGACCTGGCCTTCACAGTCACCGAACCTGAACCCAATCGAGATGGTTTGGGGTCAGCTGGATCGCAGAGTGAAGGCAAAAAGGGCCAACAAGTGCTAAGCATCTCTGGGAACTCCTTCAAGACTGTTGGAAAACCATTTCAGGTGACTACCTCTTGAAGCTCATCAACAGGATGCCAAGAGTGTGTGGAGCAGTAATCAAAGCAAAAGGTGGCTACTTTGAAGAACCTAGAATATAAGACATATTTTCAGTTGTTTCACACTTTTTTTGTTCAGTATATAATTCAACATGTGTTAATTCATAGTTTTGATGCCTTCAGTGTGAAGCTACAATATTCAAAGTCATGAAAATAAAGAAAACTCTTTGAATATATATATATATATAGATATATATATAATATATACATATATATATATATATATATATATATATATATATTATATATCTATAGATCTATAGATACATAATATATGTATATATAAATATACATATATATATTTCCTGAGCTTTAACGTTTTAAAATCATGACAAGCGGTTTTAAGACTTCCAGCTGCTCTATTTCAAAACAGAACAGCTCATATCTGCTTTGTGTCAGTAAACTCTGGATTACTGAAGCAGCTGGTTTCAAATCATAAGCCCTTATAGCAACTTCTTAATTGGATTACTTACAGCAGATTGGGTCTGTTCAGACAGAAGACGCCACAGTAGGTACTAGTGAAATGACCAGTGAAGCTGCGCAGAGGAATTTACTCTATCATGAGCTGAGCAGCTGTGTGTAGTTTGTGGTTTCTGAGGGTTTATCCAAAAATTACAGTGCCTTTATTTAGAGTTAATTTTATAAAAGCTGGATTTAATGATGTTGCTTCAAGATTTTTTTTCTGCATATTAGCAAATTAATTTACAATACTAAAAAGCTGTACACCTCCTATTTGTTACACTGTATTCAAGCACTTATCGCCCAGACTAGATGACGGTGATGCGGTAGTTGGGGTCGTTTGCCGTGCTGGAGCCATCGTTTTTGACCACGGTGACCTTGGACGAATGCTGCGAGCTGTGCAGCGCGTTCCGCCGGCACAGGCGTTCGCGGTAATTCTGGGCGAAGATGAGCAGCATGAGCGGGTTGATGCAGCTGTGCGAGTAGCTGAGGCAGATGCTGATGTTGTACGCGTAGACGAAGGCAATGGTGGGCCGGTTGTTGCTCAGGTTGATCACCTGGATGACATGGTAGGGCGACCAGCAAATCAGAAACAAGGCGATGACCATGAGCACCATCTTCGTAGCCCTCTTCGCCCACACGGACTGCTTGCGCTTGACCCGGCGGATGGAGCTGAACACGTGGTAGAGGGTGAGTGAGTAGAAGGTGCTGATGATGATGAGTGGAATGATGAAGCCCAGGATGGACTGGTAGAGAGTGTACCAGTACATGTCCCCAGGCCCATCCAGGTACATCATGCACACCTGCAAGTGCTGCCTGTGGACCACTTTGGCGTAAATCATGACGGGCACGGTAAGGAGGAAGCTGCCCACCCACACCAGCATGTTGATTATGATAGTCCACTCCACGGTCCTCCTCTCCGAGCTGGGATGCACAATAGCGATGTAACTGGGAGGAAAAATTCAGCTTTTTACAACATAAAATAGTGAATAACATCTGAATAAAGCTGTTTTTTTAAGTGCATGATAAAGTGAAGTGCCTCAGGAGGTCATGTTAATGCTTGAGGAGCTTGAAATCAGGAAACACAGTGATGATGAAACAATATACACTAGAATAAAATTTTATTTTTCTAGCTTGATGAAAAGTTATAATTTAGACAGAGAGTGTTTGAGGGTTCTTAAAATATGTTGAATTTGGCTGTTTTTTGTTGCAAAACACTGTAAAGACAACCACATGAAAGTGCCCTTTAAGTGCACCAAATTATATACATCCAGCTGCCTTTTTATTTCATATTGTTGTCTTTGTTGATATTTTCTATGACAACAATCTCGCAATTTTCTTAGGGAGAGTCTGCTGCAGTTTTAATGTTTAAAAAGAAAAAAGCAAACTAAAAGAAACTGAAAACATCAGTTCTTTGTTTCAAAGTTTTTCTCCCTGACCAATTTGGCAACTTGTGAAAATAGACTGCGGCCTACATATAGCATTTCTCAGTGCTCAGCCTTGCTACAGTACATCTAGCTGTGCTCTGAGTATGAAACTAATTTATTTCTTACTTTCATGAAATTATGTTTTACATTACCCTAACATAAGACATAACATGGTGATGGTGAAAACAAAATAATTTTTCTTGAATGCAACAATGCTTTTGTGAGCAGGAAAAGCAGAAAACTGTTTATTAATAGATTAATATTACCTACAAACTGATTAGAAAAAAATAAAAGATCAATGAGCAAATAGGCAATTTAATGTGTAAAATTTGATATCATAAAGAGAAAAAAACTTGTTTCAAGACTGTCCTTGGTGACCTAATGCAGGTTTTAAATGACTTTGCTACAGCAACAGTTTTACTTTCTGTTAGTATTAACAGCTATTTTAATTCAGCTTTTTACTGACTCCTTCTACTTAAAGTCGGCTGCAGGCGAGGGCTATCGTCTGTGTTACTGCGACAAATAACATCTTTTTTAAAAGTGATGGAGAACAGGGTAAATAGGTCTTTGATCTTTTCTGGGACTTTATACAACTTTGTGTATTAGAAAAATAAATTAAATGTTTTGAGATTGGTGGATTTTCACTTTCATGATTCTGAACAGGTTCTCTTACTATACAAGACATAATTTGCTGGTATAGTAACCCATGGAAATTTATAGTGTGTAGCATAAATGCTCTGAGGCCAGCCTCTGCTCCAGGTGTTCCTGTGAAACAAATCTTTATCAGTTCAGAATGACCAATTAAATTGTTCCTTATGTGCTCAGATCGTAAACATAGCACCAGATCCTTTATTTAGAGAACAGTGTGTTGTCATGGCGTGTTATATAAAAACCTTTGTTATAGCTCTTAGAACATTCCTTTGAAAAACGTGACTATTTACATGCATCCGCTAATATATGCAGTATAAAAATGAATTTTAGAGGGTAATGAATATCAGATATTAAAACTATTCATATTTTAATGAACCATATTCTTTTGGAAATGTAACATTCCATATTCAGCATTACATAGTGCTTTTTGTAAAATAAATCCTACTTAAACATTTAGATTAGATTTACAAAATTTGAAACTAGACAAAGGTAACCTGAGCAAATACAAAAAAATCTGTTTTCAATTGATGTTGTGTCCAGTGAACCAAAGCGAGAGCCATGATCCCCAAATGAAGAAAACTTGTACCAGTGGTGAACTTTCCCCTGTGTTGCTAACCTACCAGAATTACTCTAAGATTTCAACAACAACTCTTTTAAGAGGTCACAAAAATCCTGAACAACATCTAAAGCACTGCAGGCCTCACTTGCCTCATGAATTGTCAGTGTTCATGATTCAATAAAAAAAAAGAGACATCCATGGGAGGGTTGATAAGCACAAACTGTTGGCTTAAAAAAAAGTATTTTATTTGCCAAAAACATCTTGTTGATCTTTAAAATATTTGTGAAAATATTCTGTGGACTAACGAGACAACAGTCAAACTTCTGCAAGGTGTGCATCCGGTTAAATTTGGCATAAAATAACACAGGAAAACGTATGTCATACTGAAAGTCCAACATGGTAGTAGTGAGATTCTCTGGGACTGCTTTGGTGCTTCATACCAGAATCTCTTGCCATAAGTGATGGAACCAAGGGATTGTAAAGCCGTCAGTTCAAGTGCACTTGGGTTATACAGCAAGACATTGATCCAAAGCATACCAACAAGTCTATCTCTGAAAGGCTCAAAAAGAAAAAAAAAAAGGTTTCGGAATGGCCTAGTCAAAGTCTAAACTTAAATCCAATTGAAATGGTGTGACATCACTTTTATGGTCATAAACCCTCCAGCATGGCAGAATTAAAGTAAATCTGCAAAGAAAAGTGAACCAACATTTTGATGCCAGTTAAATGCTTGATGGCCATTGTTGCTGCCAAGAATGATACAACCTAACCCAATAAGATTTAGGGTGCAATTAATATTTCACATCCCATCCCTCAATAAATAAAATCATTTAGAGACAGCATTTTCTGTATTAACTCAGATTTTGTTTGTCTGATAATACATTTCGTTTGATGATCTGAAACATGGAAGTGTGACAGCAAAAAATAAGAAATTCATAAAAGTTGTAATATGAATAAATATGTCAGCTTAGTAAGAATTAGGATCTGCCTTACGACTAGTGATTAAAAAGGTTTTTCTGTTTGTAAAGTTTGTGCAGAGCTTTAATTAGTGAAAGCGCCATTCTTAGAGTCAAACTCACAAACAAGTGTCTTTATCCTGTTCAAGTCTTTGTCATTGAACGGAACATTTTAGCTGTGGTTGCCAAGGAAAAGGTTTACACCACCCTGTTAGAACAGTCTTTACAAACAGAAAGGTGATATTTCATACCTTAATCTCAAACCACTTTTTATTTATACTTCTTTTTAAGCTGATCGAGACAAACCAGAACAATCCTAATAATAAGTTAGACCCAAACCAATCTAGTCAAGTTCGTTTTAAATAAATGGCTGGAACTTAACTCATTTATTTTATTTTCAGCTGTTAAACATAAAAATAATTTCATCTCAGCAACTTGTTACAGCAATTTTATTGTTTAAATTCTAACAGTTTGTTTTAACAGTGTAGTGTAAAATTCCTAATTAAGAAAATTAATTTAGATTAAATTGAGATATGCTGGTATTCTTTTTTTAGGAGACAAGTCTGTGTTTTTTGTTGTTTTTTTTGTTTTTTTTTTGCACATCCTTTCCAGTATGCTCTAAAATAATATTATTGATTAAGTTCAAGTACTGAGAGCGGATTTATCACTTACCGATCAATGCACAGCACTGTAACGATCCCCACAGTGGTGAACTGGTTGCTGACATCCACCACCACCACCGCCTTGCACATAAAGTTTCCGAAGACCCACTGCCTGTCCCTGACCAGCTGGTGGATGTTGAAGGGCATAACCAGAAGGAACAGCATGTCAGCTATGGCCAAGTTCAGCACGTAAATGTCCGAGACCATCTTTTTCTTGCACGCTGCCACCGCGTAGATCACCAGCGCGTTGGCGATGACTCCGACGGAGCACAGGATCCCGTAGATGGAGGGGAAAATGTGCATGAAGGTGGTGATGTCGATGGGGCTGTACGGCGCGGCAGTTGGCGTTAGACATGACTGATCGCTAAAGTTGGATGATGTGTTGTTTTTGCAGATTTTGTCCGTGTCATTCATCTTTAGATCCCCTCTTGGAAACAAAATGCGCTCTGCTCTCCAGACTCGTGCGTAAAACCTGCTCTCTATCCCTCAGCAGGGCGATTCCGCGTCCTCCAGTCGGTCCGTGTGCTCAGATTGTATAGCAAAACGTTAAAATGTCTGAGCCAGGATGACTGCAGGAGCAACAGATGCCATGTGAGCCAGCTGTGATCTGGCCAATAGATGCGCGCAACTGCTGTTACTACTCCAAACGCTCAGAGAGACTCAGTGAACCTGTTGTTCCCTCTCTTCAGGGACCATATGTGGGTTGTGTAACATAAGCAAATAAAAAGAATGCTTTTGAACTGGAAATCTAGCCTTGACTTCAAAGTTAAATCTAAATGGATGTGCTTGAGATAATTTTTGTTTTTCCATGACTACACAAAAACTAAATTACATGAAAGTTGTTTTTTACATGGCATTTCCTGGCCTCATGGACTAACATATAACCAGTCAATAACATTTATGAGTAGTTTATATTTTCCACAGTGGACAGTAAAGCATAAAGTGCATTTTGTCTTGACTTAATAAACAGTTGAGCTCTTGATAATTTAAAGTAGCCTAACTAAAGTGTGTACCGGAGGTTTTGTATAGATTCAACAATAATCCCAAAACTGACCACAGGGCACATTTGAATTCATTGTCCTATAATTTATTCCATTGTAGTTCATGTGTACATCTCATAAAATCTAATTTATGTCAGAAACATACACTGCAAAACTGTCAGGTGCAGTGTAACGGAGGATCCCGGAATGCAGATGAGCAGTCAGCATGATGGTAAGTGAAATGGATTAATAAATTAAACTTACTTCAGAAGGTGGTGGCAAATACAGACATGGAAAGGCTTGGCATGAACAGCATGAACTGGCTGAAAACAAAGTGACATGATCCGAAATATTTCTGCGAGGAATGAACAGAACAGTGGTGTATATATGGAGGAAGAACAAGGTGAAACAAGAAGACTGATTTGCTTAGTGCAGATGAACCGAATAAAGTTAATTGACAGACAGGACAGAACACAACGTGACTGGAGCAAAAACGGACATTCAAGAATACAAACTAATAGAAACATAACTAGAAAAACATGAAACTAAAGCATAACCAGATCCAAAAACCTAACTTGACAAAACATGAACTAAAAGACAAAAACTAAAGCTTGACCAGGAACATAATAAACAGAAGCATGATTCAAAACCTTGACTGTGAGAAACATATGAGGAAAAACCTGCAAACAAAAACCAAACAACCCCAAATCATAACAAAAACACTATTAAGAGGAACAACACAATCATAACAAATAACTTAAAAAATATGTCACTCACTCACAGATGTGTATGTAGTAATGCCCACCATTAGTCTACATGTGACTACTGCTGGAACACCCTCTACTCTCCTGCTATGACACTAAAAACCACTCAGTGTTGTCCAGACAGAAAGTGTCTTCTCTAAATTTGCTTTTCTTTTTTTCACCACCATTATTTTTGTTTCTTGACAGCCTTCTTTCACCATTTTGTACTAAAATACACCAGTGAAGAATTACTTTTCAAATTTAACAGATATAAGTGTGGCATATCTTCAACATGTCTTATTTAAACGTAATCATGCGGTGTAATTTTACACCAGAAAGCAAGAGATGCAATGAATTTGGACAGAACCTTGATGACTAGCTCACTAATTTCTCTAGATAGGACAAGGATTTTACATGTGTGGTTATTTTCTCAGTTTTCAGGGCACTCATTATAGTTTACAATCATCTAAATTACCCTTAACAACTATAAAAGGAAAACAAGCTATTTTATGTTGAGGGAATGGAGCGAACAGAATGCTAAAAGCTAATACCCCACATGCATATGCCAAAAGAAAATCATAAATCATGCTTGATGCGTGTACCCTTGTTCTGGGTGCATGTGGTGTACAAGATGCATCTTACTTCGCAACATTGGTGAAAATCTCTTTCATTTCTCTAAAACTTTTCCAAATGAAAGACACATTCATTGTATAGTCATTACATACATTTTTCTTAGTTTTGATGATTATGGTTTATAGCCGATCAATATTCAAAGTTCAGTTCCTCAGGCAAATAGAATATTACAGAAAACAGTTAAAACAGAGATTGTTTAATTTCAGAATGGCAGAATGACTGAAATATATATGCAGTCACTGTACTCGTACTCGTACTCGTCGTCTTCCGCTTTATCCGGGACCGGGTCGCGGGGGCAGCAGACTCAGCAGAGACGCCCAGACGTCCCTCTCCCCAGACACCTCCTCCAGCTCCTCCGGGGAGAGCCCAAGGCGTTCCCAGGCCAGCCGAGAGACATAGTCCCTCCAGCGTGTCCTGGGCCGCCCCCTGGGCCTCCTCCCGGTGGGACGTGCCTGGAACACCTCCCGAGGAAGGCGTCCAGGAGCCATCCGGTATAGATGCCCGAGCCACCTCAGCTGGTTCCTCTCGATGTGGAGGAGTAGCGGCTCTACTCCGAGCCCCTCCCGGATGGCCGAGCTCTTCACGCTATCTCTAAGGGAGTGCCCGGCCACCCTACGGAGGAAGCTCATTTCCGCCGCTTGTTTCCGGGATCTCGTTCTTTCGGTCATGACCCAAAGTTCATGGCCATAGGTGAGGGTAGGAATGTAGGCCGACCGATAAATTGAGAGCTTCGCTTTTCGGCTCTCTTCACCACAACGGACCGGCACATTGCCCCCATTACTGTGGCAGCCGCACCGATCCGTCTGTCGATCTCCCGCTCCATTCTTCCCTCACTCGTGAACAAGACCCAGAGATACTTAAACTCCTCCACTTGAGGCAGGAACTCCCCTCCAACCTGAAGAGGACAAGCCACCCTTTTCCGGTCGAGAACCCCGGCCTCGGATTTGGAGGAGCAGATCTACATTCCAGCCGCTTCACACTTGGCTGCGAACCGCCCCAGTGCATGCTGTAGGTCTTGGCTAGAAGGGGCCAGCAGGACCACGTCATCTGCAAAAACAAGAGACAAAATCCTCTGGTCCCCAAACCAGAGCCCCTCCGGCCCTTGGCTGTGCCTAGAAATCCTGTCCATAAAAGTTATGAACAGGACCGGTGACAAAGGGCAGCCCTGCCGGAGTCCAACATGCACGGGGAACAGACTTAGTGCCGGCAATGCGAACCAAACTCCTGCTCCGCTTGTACAGAGACCGGATGGCCCCTAGTAAGGGGCCCCCGATTCCATACTCCTGGAGCACCCCCCACAGGGCACCACGAGGGACACAGTCGAATGCTTTCTCCAGGTCCACAAAACACATGTGGACCAGTTGGGCAAACTCCCATGAACCCTCGAGTACCCTGTAGAGGGTATAGAGCTGGTCCAATGTTCCACGGCCGGGACGAAAACCACACTGCTCCTCCTGAAGCCAGGGTTCGACTATCGGCCGGACTCTCCTCTTCAATACCCTGGCGTAGGCCTTACCAGGGAGGCTGAGGAGTGTGATCCCCCTGTAGTTGGAACACACCCTCCGGTCACCCTTCTTATGTAGGGGGACCACCACCCCAGTGTGCCAATCCAAAGACACTGTCCCCGTCCGCCACGCAATGTTGAAGAGGCATGTCAACCATGACAGCCCCACAACATCCAAAGACTTGAGGTACTCAGGGCGGATCTCATCCAACCCCAAAGCCCTGCCACCGCGGAGCTTTTTAACCACCTCGGTGACTTCAGCCTGGGTGATGAAAGAGTCCAACCCCGAGTCCCCAGCCTCTGTTTCCACCAGGGAATGCGTGATGGCAGGATTGAGGAGATCGTCGAAGTATTCCTTCCACTGGCCGATAATGTCCCCAGTCGAGGTCAGCAGCTCCCCACCCCCACTGTAAACAGTGTTGGCGAAGCACTGTTTCCCCCTCCTGAGGCGCCGGACGGTTTGCCATAACCGCTTCGGGGCCAACCGGTAGTCCTTCTCCATGGCCTCACCGAACTCCTCCGAGGTCCGAGTTTTTGCCTCTGCCACCGCCCAGGCCGCGGCACGCTTGGCCCCACGGTACCCGTCAGCCGCCTCAGGAGTCCCACAAGCCAACCACAGCCGATAGGACACATTCTTCAGCTTGACAGCGTCCCTTACTGCCGGTGTCCACCACCGGGTTCGGGGATGCCACCGCGACAGGCACTGCAGACCTTACGGCCGCAGCTACAGGCAGCAGTATCGACAATAGATGCGGAGGAAATGGTCTACTCGAACTCTATGTCTCCAACATCCCTCGGAATCTGGTCAAAGCTCTCCCAGAGGTGAGAGTTGAATACATCCCTGGCCAAGGGGTCCGCCAGACGTTCCCAGCAGACCCTCACTATGCACTTGGGCCTGCCAAGTCTGTCCGGCTTTCTCCTCCCCCAGCGGATCCAACTCACCACCAGGTGGTGATCAGTGGACAGCTCAGCACCTCTCTTCACCCGAGTGTCCAAAACATGCGGCCGAAGGTCTGATGATACGACAACAAAGTCGATCATTGACCTCCTGCCTAGGGTATCCTGGTGCCAAGTGCACTGATGGACACCCTTATGTTTGAACATGGTGTTCATTATGGACAATCCGTGAGTAGCACAGAAGTCCAATAACAAAACACCACTCGGATTCAGATCGGGGAGGCCATTCCTCCCGATCATGCCTCTCCAGGTGTCACTGTCGTTTCCCATGTGGGCGTTGAAGTCCCCCAGCAGAATAATGGAGTCCCCAGGAGGGGCACTATCCAGCACCCCCGACAGGGACGCCAAGGAGGCCGGGTACTCCGCACTACCACTCGGCCCGTTGGCCGAAATGATAGTCAGAGACCTCTCCCCAACCCGAAGGCGCAGGGATGCGACCCTCTCATCCACAGGGGTAAACCCCAACACGAGACGGCTGAGCTGGGGGGCGACAAGCAAACCCACCCCAGCCCGCCGCCTCTCCCCGTGGGCCACTCCAGAGTAGAAGAGAGTCCAGCCCCTCTCGAGGAGATGGGTTCCAGAGCCCACGCTGTGCGTGGAGCCGAGCCTGACTATTTCTAGTCGATATCTCTCGACCTCCCGCACAAGCTCAGGCTCCTTCCCCCCCAGCTAGGTAACATTCCACGTCCCTATAGCCACCCTAAACATCCGAGGTCTCCACCTTCGTCTGCCGCCCAATCCTCTTTGCACCGGTCCCTCACTGTTCCCCCTGCAGGTGGTGGGCCCACTGGGGGATGGTCTCGCGTCTCTCGTTCGAGCTTGGCCCGGCCGGGTCCCGCGAGGAGCAACCCAGCCACCAGGCGCTCTCCGATGAGTCCCGACCCTAGGCCTGGCTCCAGGGTGGGGACCCTGGCTCTGCCGTACCGGGCGACGTCACGTGTCTTGATTTTGTAGTCGCCATGAGGGGTTCTTGAATCGCTCTTTGTCTCACCTAGAGCCTGTTTGCCATGGGAGACCCTACCAGGGGCATTTAAGCCCCAGACAACATAGCCTCTAGGATCATTCGAGCACTCAATCCCCTCCACCACGTTAAGATGGCGGTTCAAGGAGGGGCCACTGTATTTGCACTGTATTTGCACTCAATACATTGTCAGGGCTCTTTTTGACCCAAGTATTGCATACATTTGGGTCATTTGTTGGGTCTAGTGTCTGCCACCTTCTTCTTGATGGTCATTATAACAGTTGGTGGTACTTTTAGTGATGTGTGCCACGTCCTTCTGTAATTTGAAATCAGTGTCTCCATAAACCTTTCTGCAGAAGGAAGCATGAAGTGCTTAAAAGGGGATAGTGTCATTGATGTTGGACTTAAACACATTGGATGTCAGATAATATGGGTCCCCATATTATCGCTGATTGTGGAAATTTCTCACTGGACCTGAAGTTCATTTCATCCACTCTTCCTCCGAACCTTCCAGGGGTAGAATGGAACTAAAAATCATCCCTGCACCTTCTCTTAACACAGTTGTCCTAGTAACAACATACACCATATTGCCAAAATGATTAGCTCCCCCAATTAAATCATTGAATTTAGTTTCTATCACTTTCACAAGATTTTATACACCATCAGGTGTATAAAATCTTGCACCTAGATATACACACTGTCTCTACAAACAGTCTATTTTGGTTTATATTGTAATATATCTGTATTGGAATCCTTTTAACTGGTTTTATTTAAATTTCTGAGAAACAAAGTTTTTATTACATTCAAGGACCTGCCCAGGGTGCCCAACCCCCCACCCACTCCCCGAATACACACACACATGCTTCAGTGATATTCTAATTTACTGAAATGCAATAAGTATGCAGAGGCAAACAAACGGAGGGATTTCCTGGGAGAGATTTGTAAAATTCCTTATAATAGATTCTTCTATTTTTGTTTTGGAATTGTCAAACTGAAAACTTGCAAATAAATTTGCTTTTGTAAAACTGAGTAAAGTATTATTCTGTTGTGCATCATTTAACAACTAGTGGAAGACACATTCAGAAAAAATAACCTCTCTGTTATAACTATGTGTAAATTTAAACTGTGAGAAAGGAAAACCTTGGAATTATTAATGCTCCTTTCAAGATTTTACTAAGAACATTCCAAATAACCTTAATGCTCTCCCCCTGTTTTTGTTCATTGTTCGTTCTTTCACCCTATCTAAACTACTTCAGGACATCATTATGTTTTTTGATGGGAATGTCTCTAGTTTTCCACTGTGAGAGCCTCATATCAAAAATGTAATTTTCTTTGTAGCTTTATTCTGATAATAACAGGGAGCATCTTTAAAGGACAGGAGCCATTCTGATCGACACAGCACAGCAAAGAGGAGGCTGCTGGGATCTCACCACAGGTCAACGGTGAAATTATATGCTTTCTTCATGCTGATCCACAGGTACTGTTTGTTCAAACTCTGTGGCAGATCATATCAGATCCATCCACTGCGCAGTATGTATAGGGATGTGATTACGTTTTCATAGACTATGAAATCCGGATTTTCTGATGTACATCGAAACACAAAATCTGTCCAAATCATATCTTTAAAGTCACCTCTCACATGAAACTACATCAGTAATGTGTATTTTATCATCTCAACCCTGGACTCCCTCCTTTCCTTTTTTGAGAGTATGAAAGCGTGTAGATATGAAGTTTTATGGTGCAGATTCTTGATGTGAATGACATGCCAAGAGATTAAACTGCAATAGTATCTGCTGCTCCTCTGATTAATGCTCTGTGTGCCCAGTTGGTCAGGGTATGTGGACGGCCATGTCTCAGGCAATATGCAGCTGTTCAAAGCTAGGCATTATATAACCTCTGAAGCCTTCACGGAACTGCTGGATTCATCTTGAGATTGAATTACACACAGGCTGGCTCTGTTTGCTAATTTGCATTTACGGGTATCAGAGTAAAGGGGGTAGAATATGGAAAATGATTAGTAAAATATTTTGAAAAACATTCCCCCTTCAGAGGTTTGCAAGACTTTCACATAACATCTCTATAAAATACATTGAGGTTTGTGGTCATAATGTGTAAAAATGAGAAAATGTTTAAGGGGTGTGAATAGATTTTAGAGGCAATGAAGTGAAGAATAATATGCAATGTCCTTTTCTGACATTTTTACAAAACTTTACTTTGTTCCTTTTTCAGTGGGTGGGTACTGCAAAATGGTCTCTGCACATTTTAGGTACATTACAATTAAAATACATATAGAAATGTATGTTCTTATAATGAATACTATTTTTCAAGCTTCATGTCCTGATTTATTGGGTCAAATATTCTTGCATTTCTAAGCATTAGCCTGTTATGTAGAATTAATCCTGTTTTGTTAAGTATGAATTTCAGTACCTCAAAGGTCATGTCAGCTGTCAGCAAGTCAATGAGTATTGAAAAATCTAAATACAACTTGACATTTATCTGTAAATTCTGACAGCTTTGGTAGGGTATTATTCAGTTCAGTTTAATTTATATTCATTTTGTTGATTTTTAAAGCAGTAAATTACAGCAACAGTTGTTTCAAAATAGTCAAAAAGTTCCAAACAGGCCAAATGCATACTCAGCAACACAAGTTCAAAACTGTTTGGTTTATTCCATTCAGTTCACATCTCAATCCAGTCACCAATTACATGCAAACTAAATACACTTACACTATATAGTAAATAATAACTAATACCATAAGTAATCTTCTATCCTTTTCCTTAATAGGCTTTTTCTGTAACAGTCTGACATTAAATCAAACAAATTTCATTTTAGTTTTATGTGCGTTAGGATAACAAATGTCTTTGTATTTGCTAGATTTCCAGATACTTAAGATGCCATTTTAATTGTGTTAAACGAAGAAATGCAAGTATAACCACCACAGGAAGGTCCAGCCATGACTTTTGTTAATCCCAGCTACTAAAAAAGAGGAAAAAAAAATTTCTGATTCAATGTCAGACAGTAAGAAAAAGATGTTGTCTTTTTATATTTCTAGTACTTTTCCGTTCTACTACTTATTCGTACATGGGTAGAGAGGCGTCTTCTCTACCCACAAAAAAGGGGAGATGGTTCGACAGGAGAGGAACCTGATGACTTTTTCTCTACTTTGAGAAACTCCAGAAACCACCTCTAGATCTGCATGGAAAAATAAAATATTTAATATAATTTATTTCTGTGTTGACATGTAAGAAGAGTGGTTTAACTTTTAATATGGATTCAACGAGGAGCCAACGTAAAGAGGCTAAAATTAATAAATAATAAGAAATAAATTAAGAGAAATTATCTCTCCTTTTAACTCTAATTAGTAGTCTATTTTTATTTTATTTTTTTTAACATACTGATGAGAAAAAATTATAATCGTCAAGTCTAGAGGTAACAAATGCTTAAACCAGTTTTTGTCTTCAGTTCTCAGGTCAAAAGACAATAGGCTCTCTCTTATCTGAATTTAAGAGCAGACCGGATATCTGTGTCTTTAAGACACACTTGCAGTCTGATTAGCTGATTAAATTAATTGAGCTCCACAGATAGAAATAGCTGAGCATCATCAGGAAAACAACTTCACATTAAGCTGTCTGATAATTTTAACAACTCGAGGTTGAATACATGCAGTATTGTACATTTTTACATATTTTGACATTAGCAGTCCATGAAATTTAATAAAAACTTTTGACATGGTTAAGCACAAAAGTATTTTTCTCCTTGAAAATATAGCTATAGTGCAATGCGTTTGTGGGTGAGTTGTACATTAACAGAAGAGTAAGAGAAGAACTCAGCATTTGCTTCAGATCAGAAATAATAATGGACTTGCTGTACTTTATTTCCAGCTTCAATCTTACAATGATTTCCAATGAAAAACTACATTTTCATTGACCAATTACAGGAGAACATCGTGACATCCCCTCTATTGTATGTCCATTTTAGGCTATTTTGAGCTGCAGGTGAGAAAAAGTCCTCCATGAAAGTAAATAACAAACACAGGTAGCTTTACAGAGTAACATTGCAAGATAAAGTTTGAACTGCAAAATGTTTTCAACAACATAAAAGCTTTTCTACAACCAGAGACATTTCCTTCTGAGAAACAGATTTGTGATTATTTCCTCAAGTACAGCACAGATGTGTGCTGAGCAGAGAAATCCTAGCGAAAGATGATGAGAAGCATCTCTACCACAGAGGAAGTTATTGGATTGCTGAAGGCATGCAATGTTTGATTTCACTGACAGCAGATGAAACCCTATCCAGTGCGCAATAAGTTCAGGCTTTCAGGTTCACTTCAGTAAAAGCTTAGATACTGCAACATAAAGCAGTAAAGGGAAGTAAGTAAAGAAAGTATTCAGGTATACTGCACTTTTTTTCAAGCGCCGAAAAAAAATATGTTTTTTAGGAAATTTCCAAGAAATTACATTAAAAGAGATTTACCTTCTCAGATAGATAGTGGAGGGTTATAACATAAAACATTAGTGGTATCTTTTTGTACATGTCATGTAATTGATGTGTTTCTGAAAAAGGTATATTTTAGGTATTTGAAAGACATTTCAACCTGGAAAGACTCAAAAAGCGAGAAACAACGAGATCATGATTAGCAGGTTTATTAATATAATCTATTTGGCGCTCGGACCCTGGAGGAAGACGTGTAGTCTGAGGATGACGTGAGCTAGAAAGGCCATTTTAGGATTTGGATTAGGTATGTCTTCCCTCCTGGGAATCCGATCCTGGTGGTGGAGTGGCCTGAAGAAGTTTGTAAGGAATATGGGAGCCAGATGGTGGAGAAAGGGGAGGCGGTGGGTCGAAGCTCAGCATCGAGCGGTGTCTTCCATGATGAAGCTCTTTAAATATAATGTCTTGGGAAATGATTGAATGAGGAGAAGAGCGGACCCGTCTCTGATTGGAGCGTTATGGAGGAATAACCAGGCGGAACGGAGGCGGTGAAGGTGAGTCTTCCATGTTGATGAAATTTTACATATTTTCCTTTTTAATTGTGTCCAGGCTTGAGCACAATATGGTTCTTGCCTTCATTTTCATGTCTGAATTCTGAAAAAAAAAAAAAAAAGCCTGAAAGAAACAAGGCAAACAAAAGGCCACTGAGAACACAGTCAAAAGCTGTTGAAGAGTCATAGTGGCATGATTGGAACACCAAACCTGCATTAATGAAAAATATAATGCCCACCCAAGGCAAGACTCCAGCTCAGTTTTTGGTTCATAAAGTGAAGATTTTGGAAGGTGTTTCTGTGTGGGGGGGTCGGAGCAGGAGCCTGGAGACCCAACAAACCGGCATCCAATAGAGGGATTTAAAAACACTCTGTGGTAAGGCCACCTGTTATTCAACTCAGTCCTAGTGACAAAAACTGCAATTTGAAGGAACACATTTCAGGCAATATTCACGTTATTGTTACTGTGTCAGCTTGGGTGTCAGCTTTCTCATCTCTCCAAAGAGCAGTGTCAGCAGAATACTTTAGATGTGCAAGCCATGCAGTTAATGATCAAGGTTTCCCACATAATCAGTCCTGTTTTAGTCATAAGCGTTTAATTGCACTACAGTAAGATAGCTGCCAAAATGTTATCCTGTGTCCACCGTCTGCCATCGGCTCAAACAATGAGCCTTTCTCCAGTTAGTTTTCTCACAACGTCATTTGGTCCTAAAAGCGACTTAAAGCTAATGCAACACATGTGGAGGACAGTCGTTTTATCTTTTATTTGGCCCAGACAGAAAAAAAACAGTGTTTCTTTATCTAATGGATGTATGTAGCTTTATGTGCATTACCAGACGCCTCAGTGGTCTGATGGTTGACTTTGTCGTAGTCATTGAATTAACTGGCTTATGTCCTCATGTCAAAGCCTTGGGTTGTTCCTCCCCGTAAATTCAATGGTTTAATTGTTTCCTAATCTTGGGAAAAAAGTGTTTTTAATGGTGAGATGAAATCTGTCCTTTCTACCATGTTCCTTTCATAATTATCTTTGTAGCAAAAGTGCTCACTATATTCTTTTTCTAAGTCAACACAGAAAAACATTCATATTGAACCAGTTCTTCAACCACTGCAACTGCCTGCTATATATTCAAAGAACATATTTTAAAATTCTGCTTTTGGTCTATAAAGCACTAGAAGGAGTTGGGCCGAAATACATTTCTGAGTTTCTTATCAAGTGTGAATCATGTCGACCCCTCAGGTCTTCAGAGACCCGCTTACTCAGTGTTCCCAGGACCAGAACTAAACAAGGAGAATCAGCATTTGGTTTTTATACTCCTCAGCTCTGGAACAAACACCCTGGAAACCTGCAATGGTTGCGATGGTTCCTTTAAATCAGGACTAAAAACGTTTTTTGTTTACAGGGGCATTTGATCAAAGACTCTGATCAGAGAAGCCTACAAGCTGTGTAATTTCTTTCTTCTTCTTGTGTTTCTTTTTTCTAATGCTTTTATGGTTATGCTGGGTTATTTTTGTTTTTGTCTGTCCTTTGATGCCTTGTAAGGCCTTTGGATTTCCTTGTGTATGAAAGGTCCAATTTAAATAAACTTGTCTTGACATGTTTCTAATAAAAAGGTATTTTGTTTTGTCAAGAAAACGGTTCTCTCAGTGCTTACCATGAGATTTCCAGACAGTGAGTTTCCAGACAACATGTCATTATAGACAAGGTTGTACCTTTCTGTCTAGCGGGTTTTACTCAAAAGGTTATTTTTGTTTCATGAAAATGTTTAAAAATTACAAGTCTACCTTAGAAACCAATGGCAAGTCTGATTGGGAATAATTTATGTTTCATACTTTAGGATTTTTTTTCTGATGTTAACATATCTTTTAAGTTTACTTTAGAGAAATGTTACAAAAATGCAAGCATCTTACAGTACGGTACAGCTGAAAGCCAAACAGACTCAAAGGATTGTGCATGTGGGAATTAATATGAACTGCTGTGGACTGATGTTGCCCTAAGCAGGAAGAGCTTTTTGATTATACAGTTCTGCAAAGCCAAGGCAATGTACCCACTGATGTGAGAAGAGGTTAGGGGGGTCTTAGCTCCCATTTGCACAGTGGCCAACAGCGGTGGTCAGCACTTGCCATCCCGTTAACCTCCTGTGAGTGAGAGCGTGTATCTGTGTGAATGTGAGGAAGCATTCCACTGGAAAGGAGCGTCAGTGCTATATAAAACACCCAACATGGAACAAATGATCACTAAAGGCTGGTTAATGACAATTTGTTTAATTGGGTCAATTTTATAGAGATAAAAATGATGCAATAAACCCAGAAGTCAATCTTAATCAGGAATGTTATAAGATGCTCCCATAAAACCTTAAAATAGAGATTTAGTCTTAGTAAAAGAGTCCAACACATATTAATAAACTGAAAAATCTTTCATTGTTACTTCTCAACCCTGTTTCATTTCAGTGCTGTTATTTTGTTTGTAGTTTCTTCAATAATTAGTTTTTCAGAAATAATGTTTTTTTTTCCCATAAAGCGGGCATGAACTCTGTTTCAGGGTTCATAAAAAAAGTATCAATTGTAGATCACATTTATAAAATAGTGCATTCATAACAAACATGTGATGTCAAGTGTCATTATTTCGTGTTTAATGTTTTTTGCATATTTTAGCAACATTACTAAACTTTAACTGAAAAAAGCTGTCATTTTAGGTGTGAGAAGCCAAAGATAAAGCACTGTTATTTGTATGACACACATGCATAATTTGGTATAATGCCTGTTATGTATCTACAATGAATTGAGCATGTGTTGCCAATGTTGCATGGTTCCAGTTTCCAAATATCTTCTTGTACTTGCATGCATCTTTACTGCAGTGGCTTGAAAATATGACCTCATCTCTGAGGAGATAAAACAAAACAACCACAAAATCTAATCTGTAGCAGTAAATTAAACAGCTGTCAATTGGCATTTAGGACATGTATTTCCTGACTCTTTTTTCTCTGTATTTATTTCATGACCTACAATAAACCCTTTGGGTTGTTTGTTTTGAAAATATTTTCCATTAGAAGCTATGTGATAGGCCCAAATGTTTGGTAATTATCTTTTCATGGATCTGGTCTCGACTTTAAAGGAAAACTCTGGGAAAGCAAGTGTTTTGTATAAGGCAGTGTCATAATTGCCCCTCCTGAGTGATTCATTAAGCAACCCTTTGCAATCATTTCTGCTCAGCAATGAGACCATCGTTACACAGTAATGCTTTGAAGAGGCTCATGAGTGTTGATGAGTATTTTTCTGAAATTAAATGTTCTAATATATATGAATTCATGACCTTCTCTAAAACCACAACATTGAGCTCAATATTTCTTTACATTTCTCCTCATCTAATTTAACTGCTTCAATGTACTTCCAGGCAGTTCAGGTAGAGTTAACTAATGCAACAACCACATTACCATGGCATTAGTTTGGGAAGGTTTCTTTTTTTTTGTCAAAATGTCTTTTTTTATATATAAGTTAATTGCTTTTCCTCCCTTTCAAATCAAGGCATGGTCTTAGCAATCCTTTACCAACAACAAAAGACAATCTCACATAGCAGCTGAAACAAACAATCCACAATCTGTAATCGAAAAAAAATAAAATAATAGTGATAGAACACTATGCTCAGATAGAGATCGATATGTGCTGAACTGGGCTCCCAGCTGGGGAGAAGTGCAAACACCTCCAAATTGTACATATGGTTACTGGGAGACATGGGTTTTTCAGGTTGCAGTTTATATGCAAAATGTATGTAACATGCTGACAAAGAGAAGTGCTGGAATAAAATTTAGCAATGAAAGAAAGAAGAAGAAAAGGTAGAATAGTTGTGTGTGTCACATCACAGGGTTTATACTCTAATTTTACAATAATCCCAGCGTGACGTAAAAAAAAAAACATCTTTTCAGTTCAGAGCATTGCTGTGATCAGCTCATAATAATGAGTGAAAAATGAATTTTTTAGATTTTCTGTTCATAATTCTTTCTGATCGGACTGGCACACAGTGCACTTCTTCAGAGTAAAACTATTGGTCAGAATACTACATTCAGCAAAGTGATACATTTGTCGCCTAGATCCCCACATGCACCTCATAAGTTGACAAAAGTCAATTTATAACAAGCTTTGCTAAAATTTATAGTGTTGGCACAAAACCTCTTATATTTATAGGAAAAAAAATCTTGGATCAAGAGGAAACACAAGGGGTCTTGTGATACCCAGTTCAAATTACTGTGATATTGGTCAAGAAAGTACTCAAACATCAGCAGCATCAAACTTCCCTTCACACTGACAAAGTTTTCAAAATTGTCTACAAACATTTTTCCAGGGTAAATTAGTGTGCAAAATACCTCACTCAGCAGTGCACAGCATTTATTAAGAAAGCCTTCTCACCTGCATTCACACATGGGCCTTATGAGCTAATATAAGTCAAGTGTTTTTTTTCCTCTGCCACATCAGGGCTGAAACTGATAGCAGAGGTGCAGAAATCTCTGCCTTCACACTAAAGTGAGCTTTTCTAAAGTGTCTGGGATTCAGCGGCAATCGAGCAGTCTTGGAGAAACCTAGAGACCCAAGTGTAGCCTTAATCCAGTGCTCCAGAATATTTTATTATACTATGCAGTGGTGGACCATGGACATTTGTTGCATTTCATGTCAAATTATGCTAATATAGAACTACAGAAAACTGTGTTTAGTGCTCAGTAAATAGCAAGCGGTCACTTATACAGCATTACACATCAGAGTTCTCTTAGAGGAAGAAACTCCTAAAGTTATGAGAGGATAAAAACTTTCTGGTACCTCTCTGTGATGGATAGGCCAACTTTGCATAAATACACAATTTCTTTCCTGATCTCTGTGTGTTTTTGACATTAAGTTTGAGCTTGTCCTTATATTTTAATTAGATTTTGGGATTTGCATGTTCTCTCCAGGTGCTCTGCTTGTTTCTCACAGTACAAAGACATGAATGTCTGGTTAAAAAGGAACTTTAAGTTCCCCTTCGGCATATGAGACAATTAGTGTATCATTTGTTTTCTTTGTAATACTTTTGTATATACTCTATATCCCCATATTATAATTACATCACATCACACTAATCTGCGTGCATTTTAGTGATTCCATTAAAGATTAGGACATAAAGACATCAACAGATGTCTCATATTGCTACTTCTGCTATAAAATACCTGATAAAAGGAGACATAACCCTGTCTTAAAATGATGAAGGAAGTGTTACAAATATATAAATTGTTTCCTTTTGCACAGTAGAAGCACCAAATTTCAGCTGAGGTCAAAAAGCTAATATTTAACATCCTTTTCTCCTCATCAGTGTACACTAGAGCTCATTACAAAGAAGAAGATAATTGCAGGCATTAAATTATGTTTAACTGGAGCAACGAAGAGTCTGTGCTAAATTCAAGTAGGATCATCGCTCTGCCTGTTGAGAGATAATTAACCTTCTGTTGCTCTGTGCAAGCCAAGAACCAAAGATGGGTTTGTCTGTCAGGGTCTGCATTTAGTTTGTATTCTTTTTTAGATTACTGGTGTTGATATAAAAGGAGCTCAGTCCTATTCAGTATGCCACTAGCTCTCTGTGTTTTCATTTAACCCCTCAGATTTCACTGGGAATATTTAAATATAATCTAAAGATTTCTCTGTCAAGTCTTCTTTTTGTACATCGGCACACAGCAACATAAGAACATAATTAAATAAGCCCTACAGACAAATACCTGCAAACAGTGACAGAACAGAGCAGGGACTGTAAGACTCTTAACTAACTTAACTCCAGGAATATCTTTACTGCAGCTTGCTGCTATGCCCGGTCAAAAGGTACATTGTGAAAACAGACACAATCTCCCTATTCTCGAGAAGAAGTACAGGCAGGGAGTTTAAAGTAGATATACATCTGACTTCCTGCAGATGCACACTGACAAGTTTGAATTTATGTTTAGATAAAATGAATATGTCATTTGTGGGCATAATTGTTCCTGCTTCGCTTATATAATCAAACCAACTAGACGATGTTTGTTTATGTCAAAGCCGAGCTGAAATCCAGTAGACAGAAAAGAGGCAACAGAAGTGGTTCTTGTGTGGTTCACAGTTAATAGTATCACATGCCCCATGTCATGTGATTTTCTTGGTATATCAAGATAAACATCTAAATAAAGCTTTCAGCCTCTGATGAAGTTATGTTTTTAATAAAGAGATATTTACTGCTCCGGCTAAACAGCCTCACAAAGTGGGAGACATAAAATAATTTCATGGAAAATTAAATTGCAGCAAACAAAAACATTCTCATCACCATGAGGGAGTGTGTGCTGGAGTAAAGATGGCATAAGTGCAGAATTTCAGTCAGACTAAATATGAAAAAATTGTATAATTTAGTCTGCCCCTATCTTCTACCACAAGGTTTTACAAAACTTTATTACTTATTTCATTCATTTACAATTTAAAATGAGCATGTCACATGTTGACATAAACAAACGATTTGAATGAAAAGGTGTAGTTTGAAGAAAAACAATTTTATATAGTCTACCCCTTCTCTCAAAGGTCAATTCACTATACCATAAGCAACTAAACATCAATCAACCATCCATATAGATACATCTTTAAACACAAAGCAAGCAAAATAAACACAAAAAACCATATATTATCTTTGTAATGATACAGCACTCTACTGAATAAGTGTACTTCAATACAGGTAAAATGAAGTACACTGAATCAGTGTACTTCATTTTACCTTTATTGAATATTATATTTTATTATTTTTTTAAGAGTAGAAATTGATCTACTCTCTTTGGTTTCTTCAGAAAGATTATTCCACAGATTTATTCCATAAACAGAAATACAACATTACATTTGTTTAATTCTGACTTTAGGTTTTTTAAATATCTCTGATCCTCTCAAATTATAAATGCTATCACTTTTAATAAATCTTTTTTGCAAACGTGCTGGAAATATACTGTTATGTTTTTTCAACATAACTAGCAGAATATAATAGTCCACCAGGTCGTGAAATTTCATTAATTTTAAGTTGAAGAACAATGGATTTGCTGGATCTCTGTAATGTTTTCTGCTTATAATTCTAACAGCTCTTTTTTGTTAAATAACATTTTTATAGAAAATAGATATAGACCTTTGAGATCTTGTTTTAAAAAATGAAAAGGACTTATAATAATAAAAAGCATTATTCTTATTATTATTATTCTTATTATTATTATTAAAAGATCTCAAACAGCAACATATCATGCCATGATCCTTGACCATGTGGATTGAGTTTCAGAGCCAATCTTGAGGCTTTCGGAGCTGCAGCAAATCACAGTAAGAGCCATAAGGCCAGCCACCAATATTATTTCAATAAATGATTGATTATTAATCCAGGAGGTCACAAAAGAACCCAGAACATTATCTTGAGTTCTGCAGACGTCACTTGCCTCAGTTAAGGGCAGCGTTGATGACTCAACAATATGAAAGAAAGTGGGGAGAAATGGCATCCAGGAGAGATTTCCAAGGAAAAAACTATTTCTGACAAAAAAAACATTTAACATAAAGGCCCATCCCACATTTCCCCAAAAGACATCTTGATGATCCCTTATGGAAATGATGGACTGATGAGACATATGTGGAACTTATTGGAAGGTGTGTGTTGCATGACGTCCAGCGTAAAACTAACTATTCTTCTCTGTTGTGCTGTTCCTCATGTATACCAGGACATTTTAAGCGTTGAGTACTCTCTCCCAATGGCACTAATAGCGAACATTTGCAGAACTCTGATTTTATTTAAAATGTCCTGGAGTGCTATGCACTCTAAAAAAGCTTCAAGACATTTGGAAGAAAAATAGACCCACAGGATGACACAACCTCTACCTTAACAGTCGACAGAAGATACTTTTCCATCCAGTCATTGTTTGCATGAGTTGCTCAACATGTGAAAACAAAGGGTCACACATGATACTGAATGTTTATAACAGTTTCTTTAATTGTAGATCCACTGAGGGAATTCATCTACTCAAAAACTACTTGGGAGTCTCAGGAGACTCGGGACACACAAATAAGTATTCTAGACGCCTTTAATTACAGCTTTCAGGTAGTCTGTTGAGGTTAATGATAATTGTTTTTGGGTTCATTCCAGCACCTTTAAATGCATCAGTGCTGATGAAAAAATGGAAAGGAGTATGCTGCAGAAGGATTAAAAGCATTAAAAATCATGAGCGTGAACTCAGTCAAGGTGATGTTGGTGAACAGCTTTACATTATGCAGACTTTATTTTAGGAAGCTGGCATGTTAAATCTCTGCACAGTTTGATATGACTCATTAATCTATTTCCACACAGACCTCAGATAATGTATAGTCTCCGAGGCCTGCGCCTCTTTTGTAAAAGCACATGAAACGTGTGCATATTGTAATTCCAAGCCATTGTATTAATAATGTTTCTGAAACAAAGGTTTTTGTTGCCTTTTGTTTCTCAAGGAGTAATAGCTCTCCTCAACACTTTTCCTCAACACTGAATAGTTGTTAAATGTGTGCAGTTCTCATGTATTTATTCATTCATTCATATGCATTCTTACACCGCCTGAAATGTCTGGCAATGATTGGCCGGATGTTTTAAAATTTGCTCTAAGGCAATGAAATATTAAAGGGAAAAAGGTGAGAGTGCAAAGCTTTGTTCAGCTTCATCCTTTCTATTGCTTCACGTCAGTAGGGAGCTTTGATAACATCTTGCAGTCTCTTTCAATCGTAAGTAACACTTGTGTTTGGCTCATCTCATCTACAATCCATCACATTGTAGGTATTGTGTGAGAACATCGGCCCACAGGGAGTTTGTTGTTCAGACTTTTCTCTGTTTGTGGCTCATTGAATATTCATAGATTTCACTGGCAACTGATAACAGATAACAATTAAACTCCCATGTATGCTACCAAACACATATGCAGAAAAATAACACCAGGTTGCAATGTCTTTTGTGTGTACCTACTTACACAATAAAATCTGTGATTTATTCAGAATAAGCAGCAGGTCACATTAGGCTTGCTCTCAGCAGGACACTCCTCTCAATAAGAATTGTAAATGGGGCAGTGTATGTCAGAAAAATCTTCCTCATTACCTATTATGAAGCCCGTGCTCACCATGGGAAGATCAGATTTTTTCACTTAGAAACAGAAACAAATGAGTCTGATAGGTATTTTGAGTCTGACTGCAAAGTTTGTCTCTGCATTTTGTCCTCAAATAGCTTCTGGAGAGCGCAAACCTTGTGGAGAATATTTGGATGATCATATGATCTCCATCTGCAACTCCTGCAGGGCATTAAAAAGAAATTCACATTGAGAACAAAACATTGTAAAATAACTAAACTTTTTTTAATACTGCAAACATGTCACCAGAGTCAGATTTTCCAAGAACCACCAATCATAACAGGATTATCTCAAGAAAATCTTGGAATGCACTCAACACATTATTATTATTATTATTATTGTTATTATTATTATTATTATTGTTGTTGTTGTTCTTATAAGTATTATTATTATTATTGTTGTTGTTGTTATTGTTATGCATTTTAATTATTTTGCCTTTACATTTTTTACACAAGTGGACTCAATGGTAGTCCATTGTAGTTTTTCCTGTAAATGGAAAATTGACTGAAATTATATAGAGATTTTTCACTGACTGGTTATCCAGACCACTCAAAGTGCTTTTGCACTGAGTGATATACACCCACCCCATTGTTTTTAAAAAAGGTCAATATGTCATTCATTATTTAAAAGAGAAATTCTTCCACTTACACCAAATATGATTGCAGAGCTTTATGGCAATTTTAGGCATTTAATGCACAGTACTTATACAAGCATAAAATAGCTGGAAGCTTCTTGTTTGCAACACCCTGCCTTTATACTTCATGTGAAAAAATAAATAGCTGCTGTTCTCTCTCTTTGTACTCACAACTGAACAAACAAAAACAAAAACAAAAAACATGTTTTCAAAATGACTTTTTCATTGAAATCTATATTGGTGCTTATAGTACAGCAAACAACAGCTGAAATCTGTTACAGTTCTGTTCTACTTCTGAAATCATGATCACGCAGCTGGCCCATACAAAAAAGAATCATAGCTTTCTACGGTCTCTGTAAAGAAATCCCCAACAAACTTCCTGAGGCTGTGCTGTTTTTGGCTCTTTATCTGTGACACATCAGAGGGTTTATGTTTTTCCATGATTTGTTTCGGGAACTCTAACAGTGGACATTATCAGATTGATGCTTGCTCTCCTTGACCATGAGCATGGTTTCTGCAACACCGTGCCTTATGAAAGTATGTCTGCCCTGGCCCTGAATCTCACTACAAACTATTTTTTTTGTTTTGCTTTGTTTGCGTTGTTGCATTTTTATACTTTATTGATAGTTTTAATGAAGCCACCCCAAGAAAATGCCATTTTCTTTCCACCTATAGCACACTCTTTAAGTATTGGCTCCATTGCTTTTTTTACTGAAAAAACTAAACTCCACCCCTCTGACTTTGATAGGTGTGTGACAGTTTAAATTAATCCATGATGTTTTTCAGCACAGGAACATGAAATAATTTATTAAATCATGAAATAATTGTTTTTGCTTTTTCAATATATTTATTGAGGCACATATAATTAATTTTATATTTAATAAATTATTAGTGTATTTATTTTCAGTTTTATTAAATTAACGAAACATTTAAGTAATTATTTCATGACTTATTTATTTACTGTAATTTGGCACTATGAACCCTCCATATATGATTGTTGAAGAATTAAAATTATTAATTCGTGACTTTCTCTTTTCCTGAGGTATGGAAATAGCGTGATATAGAGTCCCATTTCTCTTAGCCACTTATGAAAACGGGAAATACAACAGAACATGATGTATATGTAAGAGATATGTGTGTTAGGAAATAGCTACACTCCTAAAACAAATAATTACAGACAATTTCTGTCTTGAGTTACTTTGCTAACCCATTCTGGTCAAATACAGACCTTGTTGATTTAACAAAAGAGATTCAGTTTGACTCAGCATTCTAAATTAAGTTTTAAAGCTAAAACTGAGTCTATTGCTGGATATGAAGAAAAATCTTACTTTTTTCAGGCTGGGGATGACTGCCGGTTCTGAAGGTAAGTGTGAAGAGTTTAAGTTTAAGATCTGTTTAAGTTTCTGTCCTAGACGGAGAGAAGGTTAGACTCAGGTGTTCTGACAGGGTCAGACATCTGGGAAAACACTGCACCAATTCCTGTATCCAATTGACCTCAAGGACAAACTGCTTCTAATCATTGGGTTGGTAGGATCTTCCATTAACTTCTGCTTTAATTAGGTGAATGTGTGATTTGCCTTAGGTGTCTGGTGGAACGGTTTCTAAGAAGAGGTAAGAATGTTGAGTGGGGCTGCAGTATTTTTTAAAAATAGAAATAAGTGAAACCAAGGAGCCGTGGGCAGTCTGACTGGGTCAGCCAGCTGATGGCTGCTTATGCATTCTCTGGATCAGTCTTTACCTACCCATTTTCATAGATGTAACCCAGAACGATAACAAAGGGAATATGAAATTGACATCTTTCAACCTTGACATATACTTGATTAACTAGAAGACATTGGAGGCCAAATCAGTTTTTAGTGCTAAGATCTGGACTCAAAGAAGAGGAGGATGTCGTTAAGGTACAATGTTCACAAGCGGCTGCAAAACGCCCTGCGTTCCTGCCACTTATGAATGAAAGTATTCAGCCGTTTCCATTATCTTTGCAAACTTAACCACCATCTCTCCTGCATTTCTGTTCGGGATACCAAACCAATTTCTAGCTTCAGACTTAACAGCCTATCTGACACTTTTTTCACCTCCAGAACATTCCACACATACCCGACCTTCAAGATAAGTCCTACACCATTTCTCTTCCCATCCACCCCATGGTAGAACAGCTTGAACCTTACTCCTACAGTAAGTTTCTGGCCTTGCTATTTCCCCACCTGGTCTACCAAAAACACAGCATGTCCTCCTTCCTCCTTTGCAACTTTGCAAAGCCAACTCTAGCTTTTCCTGTCATAGTCCCAGCATTCAAAGTCCCAACTATCAATTCTAAACTCTTGTCTTTCCTCTTCTTTCTCAGCCTATAGACATTTCTTCCTCTTCCTCTTCCTCTTCTTCTATGCTGACCAACAGTATCCCAATTTCCACTGGTATCCTGTTGGTAACCAGCACTAATGTCGTTGTTAACCTGGGCCTTGACCAATCTGGTATGAAGATCATCTTGACTTACATGGTAGATTTGGCAAACGTTTTACACCGGATGTCCTTCCTGATGCAATCCTCTTCATTTGTCTGGACTTGGGACTGACACAAATAGGACACAGGACACTGTCCCCCTTTGAGGCTGCCTGCTTTGATGCTGGATCCAGACTTGATTTAATAAAGTCTGTCAAGCAATTAGGCAAAAAGCAATGTGATGTGTCTGAAATTCTGTGACAGGACATGTGAAAAATGCCAGTCTGTGAAGAATGATGAGGCTCCTTTTAGTCTCTTCTCTAATCCAACAACAAACGGGGCCAGCATTTTTGACCTTAAACTTACAGGGGTTGGACAATGAAACTGAAACACCTGGTTTTAGACCACAATAATTTATTAGTATGGTGTAGGGCCTCCT
The DNA here is from genome assembly GCF_021462225.1 of Girardinichthys multiradiatus. Classification (NCBI taxonomy): domain Eukaryota; kingdom Metazoa; phylum Chordata; class Actinopteri; order Cyprinodontiformes; family Goodeidae; genus Girardinichthys; species Girardinichthys multiradiatus. The sequence continues at coordinate 18,974,190 of NC_061815.1, read as the reverse complement.
TTTGCGGCCAATACAGCGTCAATTCGTCTTGGGAATGACATATACAAGTCCTGCACAGTGGTCAGAGGGATTTTAAGCCATTCTTCTTGCAGGATAGTGGCCAGGTCACTACGTGATACTGGTGGAGGAAAACGTTTCCTGACTCGCTCCTCCAAAACGCAACAAAGTGGCTCAATAATATTTAGATCTGGTGACTGTGCAGGCCATGGGAGATGTTCAACTTCACTTTCATGTTCATCAAATCAATCTTTCACCAGTCTTGCTGTGTGTATTGGTGCATTGTCATCCTGATACACGGCACCGCCTTCAGGATACAATGTTTGAACCATTGGATGCACATGGTCCTCAAGAATGGTTCAGTAGTCCTTGGCAGTGACGTGCCCATCTAGCACAAGTATTGGGCCAAGGGAATGCCATGATATGGCAGCTCAAACCATCACTGATCCATCCCTATGCTTCACTCTGGGCATGCAACAGTCTGGGTGGTACGCTTCTTTGGGGCTTCTCCACACCGTAACTCTCCCGGATGTGGAGAAAATAGTAAAGGTGGACTCATCAGAGAACAATACATGTTTCACATTGTCCACAGCCCAAGATTTGAGCTCCTTGCACCATTGAAACCGACGTTTGGCATTGGCATGAGTGACCAAAGGTTTGGCTATAGCAGCCCGGCCGTGTATATTGACCCTGTGGAGCTCCGACGGACAGTTCTGGTGGAAACAGGAGAGTTGAGGTGCACATTTAATTCTGCCGTGATTTTATGTTTTTTGGATACAATCTGGGTTAGCACCCGAACATCCCTTTCAGACAGCTTCCTCTTGCGTCCACAGTTAATCCTGTTGGATGTGGTTCGTCCTTCTTGGTGGTATGCTGACATTACCCTGGATACCGTGGCTCTTGATACATCACAAAGACTTGCTGTCTTGGTCACAGATGCGCCAGCAAGACGTGTACCAACAATTTGTCCTCTTGTGAACTCTGGTATGTCACCCATAATGTTGTGTGCATTTCAATATTTTGAGCAAAACTGTGCTCTAACCCTGCTAATTGAACCTTCACACTCTGCTCTTATTGGTGCAATGTGCCATCAATGAAGACTGGCTACCAGACTGGTCCAATTTAGCCTTAAAACCTCCCACACTAAAATGACAGGTGTTTCAGTTTCATTGTCCAACCCCTGTATGTCCCAACAGCGTGAACCATGGATTTAAGTTTTTACAATGCAGTCACCTAACCTTGCATATATGCACAGTTAGATAAATAAATAAGTCTCCAACGCTGACTGTTAGAGAACTACAGAATGAGTGGTATCAAATGAGTGGTATGAGTGGAATGAAAGTCTCCATAACAATAATTTCCTCTATAGCATCTTTACCAAGGTGCCATCATTAGTGAAGTAACTGTATTTCACCTATGCATATGCATCCTGATTGTGTGGTCACAATTGTGTGAGTAGTGAACTTATAATAAACAATAAGTAGGTGCATAATAGCGTGATTATCTCCGCAGCCCTGATTTGACCCTAAAGGATGTCAGACATTTATTGGAGGTAAAAGAGTGAGGTTAAGTAATGGAAAAGCTGCATTTGTCAAACTCTCCTGTTTCTGCCCTCTAAAATCATGGCCCACCTCTCCCGCATGCAGGTAAAATAAAACCACACATCAACACATGCATGGAAAGAAAGACAAAGCCAAAAAACAACCAAAATGTGTTATTTTAAAAGCACCTTTGTTCCTACACAGTTAATCCTGAAGGATAGCACTCTTTTGTGTACATGGAGAATATGTCTATATATTAAGTAAAATATTAAAACCTCTACAGTCTTGGTTGCCCATTTCTCATCACCCTTCTCTTCCTTGCTGTCATTTCTTTTGAAGCGGTCAGCTATTAATTCCTGGTGATTTTTTCATCAATCTTCTTCTAAACTTATCATTACAGATTAACAAAGGGCTTGGAAGAATTCTCATTTCTGTATGAAGAACCACAGTGTACCTACCTCTGTTGTACCGTGGCACAATTTTACCCACCTAATAACTCAGCATGGAACATTCATAATTAATGAAACAAGAGAAATGATTCATCCCCAACAACACATGCAAATGAGAGCTAAGAGCAAACTTGAATCAAAAATGCAGCATGCAAAAACCCAGCTTGAACAACTGAATTAAAAAAATATATATATTAAATCACTTGGATGACTATTTAGTGAACAGGTCCAACTGGATAAAATAATGAGCTGAGTAAGAAACACTGACATAGTTTTTTTAATACTTTTACTCTCTTTAATAGTCTGGTCCAGTTCAAACCTGTAAGTGATAGCATGACAGTGGAGAAATGTTTGTTTAAACACCACGACTTTTATTAAAATATGATAATCTTATATTTTAGGCAACCTTTATTTACTCAATTATGTTAAAATCATATCTGCTAGATTGATAAAACAGTGTTTGCATTAATGAAACCTAAAGATCCCTGTGATGATAATCCTAATAGGTTAAAATGTTATAAGGGCTGGGACTTTAACGCATTCATTTCGATTGATTAATTAAAGGAAAAACAATGTATAAAGAAATTGTATTGCACTGTGTAATGTTAAACCCATATGCCATCTGAACTAGTGTTTAAATGAGTAAATATGACATGTCCTGCAGCAAGTGAATGCAGCACACGATGATATGCAAGCTACATAGTGCCCCTCTTCTGGTCAGTGGCTGGGAAAGCACAAAGGGCAGCACCATTGACTGTGTAATGTAATGAAACATTGCTGGATAAAAGAAGTAAAAGTACGTTTCATACAGCTTTTATATAGACTTTACAGATGATTGTTTCTACAGAGCCCCAACATTTAAGATCTACAGCCAGAGAATACCAGTGGTTGAACGAGACATCCCGATGAGGTGTGGAGAAAGAAAATTGTGGTCAGTTTTGATATGCCAACATACTTTCAATCCAGAAGTTTATTGTTTTTACTTTATTGCCTTTTGGTTAATTATGCAGCATTCAGACTGTGGGGTGGGGTATTGAGAAAAACCTACCATGTGGAGGATTTAAACATCAGATTTCCACTAAGATGCAATGACTGTAAAGATAGTCACAGAGATGTGTTGAGCACTTTTGAGTAGAGAAATGACAGAAACCCTGTTCTTGACCTACGACATTCTGAATTTAACTGCACCTGGATCTGTATGGTTGGATAAACCACATGAAAGCCACAACATTCTAGTTCACACTAAATCGCGGTTGACATTGCTGTATATCACCATTATACACATTTTATATGTCTATTTATTGATTCAGTCATTAATCAAAATTGATTATAACTGAAAAACTGAGCTTACTGTGTCAAATATTGCTATTTGATAAACATGTCATTGATCACAATTAATTAATCACAAAGCCTCTAATTAATTACATACATTATTTTTTTTATTCGTGTCCCACCACTAGAATCTATTTGCTTATGTTCAGTTACTTCAGAATATTATTGTTGCAATTAAACATAATATTGACTGAAATTAACTCAAATTGTATTTTATTGGACACTTACCTCGTGCTTTTAGTCATTTTCCTGCACCTATATTTTCTAAATGCAGGAGCAAATTCTTGGATTTGTGGGTGTACAGAGACCTGAGACCTAAAGATGCCTTTACCATGTGAGATATTGTCCAACCACATTTTTCAGGGAAAAAATTTTACTTTACAATCCAGCTAAAATTAAATGTATGAATGGTTTGAAATCTGCCAAAAGCCAGGAGGTGTCACTCTTAAATATGTTAACAGAAAGTTGAGTAGTGGGGAAAATTGTGGTAGAAAATGGCACAAAGACAACAGGCATTAGGAATCAAAGCCTATTTGAGAGTTTGAAGGAGATTCATAAGTTATGGACTGTGGCTAGAGTTGCAAATGTTGTATTCCTTGTGTTAAGCCACTCCCAAACCAGGGACATTGGAAGCGATTTCCTGGGCTAAACAGAAACAGGACTTGACTGTTGCTCAGATTTAATTTGGAAATCAAAGTCTTAAAGTCTAGAGGAAAAATGCAGAGGGACAGAGTCCAGGCTGCTGGAGGTCCAGTTTGACATTTCAAACATCAGTGATGATTTGAAGTGATGTGTCGTCTGCTGGCGGTGGTCCACTGTGTTTTATCAAGTCCAGATTCAGGTCAGTTGTAATTTAAAGCCATAAAAATGACCAGAAATAAGCCCCTGAAATATATAAATCTTTGTGTAATTAAACTGTATGTTTAAGGTTGTCTTTTTGAAGTGAACTACTAAAAGAGATTAACTTTTCATTGAAATGCTACTTCTTGAGATGTAATTGTATTGTAACAAAAAAATCCTTATCCATTTAGTTTGTTGCATCAAACAATCTGAAAAGGAACGTTTGTGGGAAAAAAAACTGACATTTCTTGCAGCTGATTGGATGATAAATATACCTTATCTCATTGATCGTGAAAGTGACTGTGGTCAGGTGCAGTTGCATTTCACAGAGGGCATAAAGAGAAAAATAATTGACAACATTTACTGAACATAATATAACACAGAAGGAGATGCTAACAATATCAAAAAACCCAGTCAAGAGGAGGCAAATGGAGGTGTACTTCTTAAAATGAAAAATAATAACAGCAAATGTTCAAATGAATCGACAGCAATCAGCCACAACTGCCTTTCTGCACTAAGATATGTTTCCTCTGAATTTAACAATGGCTGCTGTTACAGAGTGCTTATCCAAAAAATGGTGGGTTTTGCTCAATGCATTATTTAGAATTTGGATAACTTTTTTCTTGTAACTTGAATATTTAAAAATCGACAGTAAACATAGCCCTGTTATCATAAGGGTTCTTCCAGCTTTGTAAGCCATTCTTCCTTTTCATAAACAAAGCCTCTCCAGCGGGGCTTCAGCTACACTCTGTCAGATAAATAAGCATCTATCCACCCGCTCTGTAATTCAGTAGACTCTTATCACACATTTAATCTCTCAAGATTCAGGAATGTTAAAAAGTGTTGCCTTATGGATAACTTTACTGGATTTGTTTTAGGATTCCCTTTGTCACTCACAGAGCATCCTAAAAGTACTGCATATCCAGAGTTGTTGCCTACAAAAAAGAGGTAAAAGTTAGAGACTTAATAGAACTGGAAGTGAAATATCCCCATGGCATGATGCTTCACCTGCCCTGCTTGACAGCTGAAACAGAACTCTTTGATTTGAAAGACTCATCTTGATTCCTACAACCTTTCTTGTCATTGTGGTGAAACAGCTCGATCTTTGTATAATCTGACCAAGCACATTTCTCTAGAAGACGTTTGTTTTGTCAATGTGGGCAGCTGCAAATTTCACTCAAGTTTGGAGGATTTCATTTTGGAGCAGTTACTTCTCACGGCTCTCTGTCTATAGCGTTGTTCCTGACAATTTTTCATCATGGCATAACCCTGCTTTGAACTTCTCCATAACTTCTCTGACCATTCTGGGGTTTTTCTTGGTCGTCATGATGCTGTTCATTCATTAATGTTCTCTGACGAGAACAGCTGTATTTATTGTAAGATTAAATCACACACTGAGGCTCTTTTTACCAATTTGGTGACTTCTGAAGGCACTTGGTTGTGTGAGGTTTTAATGAGTGATAGAGTACGTAGGGCAGAATACTGCTGGTCTGTCACATAAAATCTCAGTAAATTACAATAAAGATGTATTTCTCTCTTTGAGAAAAAGCGAGTACAATTTTATGCCGCTTTCATCTCATGTCAAGAAACACATAATGTCAAGAGTCAGGAATAATGCTGCAAAGCTTCCTTCGTTGCTCTTTTCCTTTGATTCGCATGCACAGAAGAAAAACAATGAACGCAGAAAGGAAAACAATAGGTCAAGCCAGTACCATTGCTTTATGCAAATATATCAAATGCGGGAAAGTGTTTTTAAACTTTTCATTCAATGTTACACCCCAGTAAAGGTCATAATGATTATTCCACATGTGATGCAAATAACACAGTGGTGTATAAAATGTTCTAAAGTAGTTTATTTTGTGTGTGTGACTTTCAATATGAGCATGCTTGGGCTTACAATCTTAATTCAAATTATTCATATATACTTTTTATAGTTAAATAGGGGCTGAGCTGTTCATGTGGAGCTCAACTAAGATCTAAAAAGCCAATAAACGTAATTATGGCATGTGGTGAGGATGCCTTCAGGACATCTTCAAAGGGAGTTGCTTTGTCCCACTGAGAGGAGAACTCAGGTTGGATCTGGGATGGATGGATGGATGGATAGATGCTTCTTAAGACTAAATCTCTCCATTTTAATGTATGCCCAATGTCCAGACAATGTCAAAAAAGCATAAAGTACAAAACCTGTGTGTAAAAATAATCTTTGACACCACCCTTTTGTGAGATTTTCAGAAAGATGGAGAGCACTTAGGTCCTTTATTTTTAACATGAACTTTTTGATGACTTGCTACAGGTTTAAAATCCCTAATTTGTCAAATGAAAGTGTGCAAGCTTTTGTTAACATAAGGTTTGAATGGCAACCAGAATGAACAGTCTGTATGTTGCTTCAGCAGAGTTTACACTGAGGTGTTGTAATTATGAATATGAATATCTTATTTAATATTAATACTTTAATATTTTATTAAATCATATTTCGGTCTGTTAAGGGTTGTCCTGTGAATACCAGCCCAGTAAGGCGATGGTATTAGGACAAAATTGAAAGTGATGAGCCAAGCTCTGACATTACTGAACAGCAAAACTCTGCACACACATGGAATGAATTCACACAATTTCTTAAAATACAAGAATTTATTAATAAAAATAAGTCAAATCAAAGTCAAACATATTTCAATCAACAAACTCTTTACTATACTAAAACAATCCAACTAAACTACCAAGCAGAATGAAAGAATAGGGAAGACTAATGGGCTTATGTACAATATAAACAAGCTGATCAAAGATGGTTGAAAACCATGACCAAAGGAGTGATGAAACATTCCCATGCAATGTTTATGTTTGAGAACCAAGGATTATCTTGAAGAATCTGGAAGTGAAGTGAAGTTAGTCTTGGAACCAACTTAGGCAATAATCAGCAAACATTTAGAGAATGCAAGATCAGATAAAATATTATTTTAATAAAATAATGTTTTAAAGAATGATCTGCTGAATAAAACCAACCTTCACGATGACTAATTCTCAACGCTGTCTCATTAGCTGCCTTTACTTATTAAAATCATTTTTAAAGAAATATTATTAAGGAAATAGTAAAATAATATTTAAGAAAATATTATTCTGAATAAGAACCAAATCTTTCTGGAGAAATGGGCTTTATGGTGTTTACTTAGTTTTCAAGTTTAGTAAAATAATATTTTGGGAAATATTATTTTACTAGATTGAAACTAAACCTTTTTGAGTAAATGATCTTAGATGGCAAGCACGTGTCCTTAGCTGTTAGTTGTTGAAGCTAACAAAAGAAGCTTATAGCTTATCATCAGAATTAAACACATACCTTAAAATACCATTAATAAAAAGGTTAAAATGCATAAGCGTGGATGGCACGTTATGGCCAACCTTCTGTGTTTAAAATCACCCTTTAAATAAAGTTTGTCTTAACTTTAAAAAAAAACCACAAATACAGAACACACAAACTGAGCACATGCGCTGACCAGATAATCTGCTAGCACTAAGATGGCTGAGTTTCAACACAAACAAAACCAAACGTCATAAAATGAAAAAGGTTTAGATAAATTCACTCTAAACTACTCTCTGCCCAACACTACCTCTTACGTGAACCGCGCTGAGGAAAGGTTGTCCGGGCGACGAAGTTGAATAAAACATCCACAGTGAAGAAAGGGTTAGTTTGCAGCTAACCTCCGTAGCTGTGGGTTGGGGCGGCTCATTCTGTCGGCCGGCCAAACTGCACATTACTGCTGTAGCCACAGTGATGCGGTCCCGTTGTCCTTCCTTCAGACCGGGAAAACTGCTCCACTCAGCATCTTATAGACAGGGTCTCTGCTGGGAACTCTCTAAAACACAGTTTGCTTCTGTAGACCTCAGAGAGAAAGTCAAGCAACGCTTGCACCTTAATTACCCCGTTCATGAATAAATACCGGATAGAAAAACAGCAATTCATTCCTACTTGACTTAATGCATATGATCGCGTGATCGTATGACACTCTTGGATCCAGTTTGCAGAGTTATGTCTGTTTGCTAGCAAAGAGACATCAGCGCGGTGTGTCCTTCCGTCCAGTTCCGCTGGGGACCTGCGTGGAAGAGGTCAGTTTGTTGCAAAAGCGGGGTTTTTATTCAAACAGTAACATCATGGGAAGTCCGCTGTTATTCCGTTTCTGGCTGTGCTGGAAGTAGGTTAATGTGATTAATTTTGAAAATTCCAGAAAAGCTTGTACATGGCCTTTCATTTTGTACCCATGGTTGGGTCCCAACAGAGGTAATTATACCTTTCTGCAGGCTCAAGATGAGCATGAAGATGTTTTCCTTACAGCTGTCAAAACTGTCAAAACAGCTGTTTTTCTTTTAGAGTGCATCTGGCGTCTATACAGTTTGTTCCTTTTGTTCAGTGTGAGTGCAGGTCAGTCAGATTCCCCAACGCAAAGTACTCCATCATCTTTTTTCCACCTCAAAATGTTCAAAAACAACCAATATGTTGCCTGGGCCTACTGGACTCTTTGCACTGATTCTCATCACTTCCAACTCTCTGTGGCACTTGAGGCATCACACAGTGTCTGGGGGGTTTCAGCATAATCACTATGCAGCTCACATCTCTTCAGGTCTGCAAATATGACTGTGGCCCTTACACCATCCCACCGCCTCACTCCACCTCTGTGTTGATCTATACTTTATTGCTATATTTATGAGTAAGACACAGGATCCAGTGGAGTCGTTTCAATCAGCCATGGGCTGTGCAGCATTTTTCCCTCTTGGCTGTAAAATTTAATGAATAATTTCAATAGGTGCTGATGCAGATGCTATGTGTGGTCAAGTGGGTTTATTTCATTAGTATATAAATACAATGCACCACAAATGCCTGATTTTATATCTCAACTTTCAGTCCTGGGTGCTGTTCTGAATTTTTTTCCTCACCTGTGAGCTTTGAAGATCAACGATGAACACAGCACAGACTCTTTGTAATTCAAGATGACATCTTGCTTTTATACAAGCAGAAACTGCCTCAGTACAAATCAGCTTCTGGCTAGTGTAAATCATAGTTCTCAACTGAGTTCAGCGATTTTACCATGGAGATTCACACAAGCACAAACTCTATAGAGCGAGGGAATCAATACCAGATATTTTTACACCATAGAGGAAAACCATGAAGGGTGGGGAACTATATTTGCTCAGAACTCAAATGTTATGTTATTCCTTTTTTATTTGTTTGTGTGCATTGTGTAATTTTAAAAAGGTTTAGGTTTATTCTTATATATTCTTATACAAGAAACAATAGTAATTTTGTATAACTTTGGTGAACAATATATGCCTCTCATCTGCACAACTTGAATTGTGACAGATTTGGGGATTTGAGTCTGCAACTTGGACCCAAGTTGCACTTAAATCACATAAACACATCTGAAAGACTTTAGGCTTGACTTCAACTTGCACTTTAAACAAAAAGAGAAGAGACCTGACACAGCTTCATGGTCTGGGACTCGAGTTTCACAGACAATCTCAAACTCATGAAACCACATGTGAAAATTCTGTGAATATTCAGTGAAATGTTTAGCTTCATTTATTTGTCAGGGGTGTTTGTGGACTGTGAGATATTAATGGTTTATAACAATCTTTTCATGTCAGTATTAACTTCATAATAATGACTAAATGAATATCTCTTAAACTAAACACTGCATTAAAGTAAATTAATAATTAACCATTTTACTTCGCATACTGGATGTATGCACTTGATACCAAAGCATCAAGTGCATAAATATTTGGTATTAATAAAGAACTGAATCTGTCATTTTTTCATTTTATACGGTGTTGCTAGATATATCTGTGTAAAAAATCTATCTAATACTGTACTGGTAAATGGTTTTTATGTACGGCATGCAGATGTTGAGATAGTGTTTAATTCTGTCATTGGAGACTTGAGACTTGACTTGAACTTAGGGCATTATGAATTTGATTTGTTTTACTTTAAAAAATTATTTGTGAACATCTCTGAATTTTAATCATCGCATTATGCCTATCATTTCTCAAATACACCCCAGGCTGCTGGAGTTTATTCAAACTAAAACTGAGCCATTTGTTTTCTCAGGAAAGTTCAGTTTTCTGCTTTCTGGTTTAATTTAGACTGAAAATCTACCAGTCAGCAAACCCACAAAGGATAAAACACCCTACATTCCTACGGCAACCAAACAAGCTAACTTTGCCCTTGAAAAACAGCAGATGTCAGAATGTAAGATTTTTGACACCCCTTGTGAAATACTGATGTGTTTAACTATAACAATGACTAACAGAAGAAATATTTTAGTGTATTTTAGTCTTCTCCCAGGGCACACTGAAGTTAAACCAACAATGGTCAGTTTAAACAGTACAATTAGCATGTTATTAGTATGTTGTCCTAAACTTAAAAAGCTCCTCTTGTTGTTGGTACTGCAGTATAAGGTTTCTGGCACTGACTCAGTCACTTAATATGCAAGTATTTCCACCTACTGGCAGAAGGATAACACTGCAGGTCGTCATCCTCCACCCCATGATGGAAAAAGAAATTACTGCAGCAAAATTAAGACTTGGGCAAACAGTGGGGCATCCATGTAAAATTTGACAATATTTATATAACTAATATCGGTTAGTGGAGCATATAAAAGATGGCCTGCAGAGTTTATGGCGGTAATAAAAACAATCTTCTCCAGGCCTTGATAAAATTGTGTCTCTGTTCTCAGGTGTTCCTGCATGTAATTGGATGCAAACATTCCTTCTTTTTTTTTTTTTTGCTTTAATCCCCTATGCAAATGTTCTCCCAAACTGGGTGACGCAGTATTTGAGCCACTATTGCAGCAGCTTTTAAATGGAGCCTGTCACCGAAACCTTCTCCAATAATAAGTGTTAGGCCATAAAACAGGTGGGGCTCCATCCCCCACCAACTCCTCTTGTGGACTGATGCAATATTGCATGTTTTTGAAGTTATAAGAACCACTGGCTGTACCCAATTGTACTGAACATGACAAAAACAGCTGAAGCTGTCAATCAGACTCTGCCTTTCGAAAGAAGGAGAAAAAATGTATCAGCATGAAAAGCATTGATGTTTCCCCTCAGCAAATTATCATGGACACTCTCCTCTGTAAGAATAACGTAGAGTTATGTGACTGACTATGATTGTGCAGACAAGAAATGTGAAAGCAAAAAAAATCAATGGCAGGATGGAAGTGGTTGCCTTATTTCCTTTGGAGAGCTGTGTATTGCTGATTGAGTGTTCAGACCCATTCAGAACCAAGATTGCCTCTCTTCTTTATAGGCAGCTCCAACTCGGATTGACTCGCAGCCTCTCGATGCTGGTAAAAATAGCTTTACTCTCAACAGGGAAGATTTAATTTAGCAGGGACATATCCCCACAGTGGCAGCTGATGGGATGAAGCGCATTCATACAAGACGAACAGACAGATCGTACATTTTGAAAACGGCCCACTTTGTATGATTTTCATTTAACAGCCACAAGGATCGCCACGGCAGAAAACAGCACAGCGTCAAACCTATGACTTGGCATTTGTGTGTGCCAACAGTTTTCTCTACCTTTGCACATTGTTGTGTACCAGTTTTTGTTGTTTTTTTTTGACAAGTGAAAACAAGTGTTCTGAGCAGCAAATGTTTCCCCATGCATTTAGAATTTCTTCTTTAATCTCCTCTGGGGAAGCTCTGGGGCTTGGCTGCAAAGCATGGGTGCCTTTGTGAGTTATGGCATGCCAGCTCTTCAGGATGGTTTAGAATAATGGGTGAAAAAGAAGATTTTACCCAAGAACAGACTAATAGTGGAATATTTATGACATTGCAGCACAAGAAAAGTCCTCCCAAATGCTTACCTGATTTTACAGGGCAATGATGTAAGGATAGACAGTGTCCCACACAGATTAAGTAGTAGTCCCGGGAGGTAGCTGTTAAAAATGGTTAAGTGTATATTTTCTACTCTAATAAGAGAGTATGCATGGGTATTTGAGCACACTCTTCTTTATCTGACTATAATTCTGCCTATAATTGTGTATAGTCTCATATGCCTTAATTATTGGGCACATAGTGGGCTTGTGAAACAGTGAGTGGATGCTACCTAGAAGACAATTTATTAAAGTCAATGGAACACTTTGATGAAACATTTTCAGAAACGTTTAAGCCTGACTATTTACAGGATCAATGCACTTGTTTATGCCGACTACTTGGACTTCAGGAGTCTTGATAAAACTTCCGCCTTTGCTGTCAATACCATCTACTGAACTGGCCATTCGCCAGGGAAAGCTGTGAGGATGAAAATCTTCTTTAAGTTGTTTAGCACTCTGAGAATATGACTGTCACTTGTTTCCCTAGTGACAGATTCTCCATAAACATTACATGTTTGCTCTATCCAGTTTCCATTTGGTCTCTGATTGACTCTGGGCCTCCCTTTGCACCATAATCACCAAATAATTTACCTCTCTGTTATTAAGGGACAGATAATCGAAAGGAAAATAAATCACATTGTCAGCTCTGTTAGGCTTCAACACTGCAATCAAATGTTCAAGTTGTTTTGTAAGGAAGCAAGTAACAAGAAGATAACACTCCTCATGTACCGCTTATTTGTGTGTTCGCATTTGTGCCTTCATTGATGGTTTCTGTAGGTGTGCTGCAGAGTAATAGCTGCTCAATAACTGTAGCTGTATCTCCCAGAGATCAAGTATATAACATAAATCAACTACTGCTATGTTCATTCAAGTTTACACAATTTCTGGTAAATCATAAAGGATGACTGACCATTAAAATTGTTTTTGAATAGTGTTTGTGCTAATTTCGGTTTGAAAAGCACCAAATGCAGAGTAACTCAATATCAATATTAAAGAAACAACAAGACATGACAAGACGTCAAGTGTGCAATGTAAGGTATCATAGTTATATTGCATGGAAAATTGTGCAATACTACAGAATATAACATAATGCTGCAAAGCATTACATGAGCAAAGTAACCATAAAATAATATTGCTACATATAATGTAATATGAGCAAACTATACTATAACATAAGCAAAGCATTGCACAACATCATGTTACAAAGCATCGCATAATGTAACATCAGTATAGCATACCATGGTGTAGCAATACATAGGAATTGCACTGCATAAATAAATGTAATGTCACATTCAGTGGTGTAACATTACTTAATTTAGCATAAAGTGCCATAATGTTACCTAATGCAACAAGAAGTGAGACACTGAATGTTTGCAAGGAAGTGGTCAAAGTTAAATAAGTTGGTGTAATTTGGTGTAAGATTAAATAATGTGGCATAATGCACCACAAAGTGGCATAATGTTAAGTAATGTACCTAAACGTAAAGCAGTGTAACATTACATGATGCAACATAAAGATAGTAATGCAAGCTAAAGTTGTGTAAAGGTAAATTAAGTATCGTAAAGTGGTATAAGATTATATTATCTAGCAATAACTTGCATAATACAACATTGATCCATCTATTTGTTATCAGGGCACCTCTCTGGACAGGTCACCAATCCAACACAGGGTGCATAAAGCAGCAAATATTTTGTAATGCAACATATATTGGCATAACAGGTAATGTTACATAAAGTGGGTCAACAATATGCAATGCAACCGAGTGGCATCACCTCAGGAAATGTATCATAAAGTGGCTCAACCTTACATAATCTAACAAAGTGCCACAAGGTTAAAAATGTAACATAAATTGGAATAATGTTTATGTAGTGCAACACAAAGTAATGTGACATTATGTAATGTAACATACAGTAAAATAGCATTATGTAATTTAAGGATAAGCAGTGCAAGGTTAAATCATGTAAAATAAAATGGTGGAAGATGATATACTGTAGCATGATGTTGCATGGCATTACGTAATGCAACATAAAGAGGAGTTAAATAATGTAATATAACATAATGTAGAGTTACACTGTATAATGCAATGTAAAGTGCAGTTACATTAAGTGTTACAGAAAGTGGCATAACCTTACGCAATGTAGCAAAAGGAGTATTAGGTCAAAAATAAAAAATAAATTGCCGTAATGTTACATAAGGCAACATGACGTGAAGTTACGTCATGTAATGTAACATAAAGTGGTTTAACGTTATATTATTTAATGCAACATTAAGTAGAACAATGTTACATAATAGCACATAAAATAGTAACGGAAAGTAATTTAACAATTTAACAACAAAACAAACGTAGAGTAGAGTAGAGGGTTCATGGGAGTTGGGCAAACTCCCAAGAACCCTCGAGTACCCTGTAGAGGGTGAAGAGCTGGTCCAGTGTTCCACAGCTGGGACAAAGACCACACTGCTCCTCCTGAAGCCGAGGATCAACTATCGGACAGGCTGTCCTCTCCAATACCCTGGCATTGGTCTTACCAGGGAGGCTGAGAAGTGTGATCCCTCTATAGTTGGAACACACCCTCCCGTCACCCTTCTTATGAAGGGGGACCACCACCCCGGTCTGCCAGCCACGCAGTGTTGGAGAAGCGTGTCAACCATGACAGACCAAAAACATCCAGAGACTTGAGGTACTCAGGGCGGATCTCATCCACCCCCGAAGCCTTGCTACCGTGGAGCCTTTTAACCACCTCGGTGACTTCAGCCTGGGTGATGAATGAGTCCAACCCTGAGCCTCTGCTTCCACCAGGGAATGGGTGACGGCAGGATTGAGGAGATCCTTGAAGTACTCCTTCCACCGCCAGATAATGTCCCCAATAGATGCCAGCAGCTCCCCACCACCACTCTAAACAGTGTTGGCAAAGCACTGCTTCCCCCTCCTGAGGTTCCGGATGGTTTGCTAGAATTGCTTCGAGGCCAACTGGTAGTCCTTCTCCATAGCCACACCAAACTCCTCCCAGGCCCAAGTTTTTACCTCTGATGTTTGTGGACCTGGAGAAGGCATTCAACTGTGTCCCCCGTGGTGCCCTGTGGGGGGTGCTTCAGAAGTACGGAGTTGGGGGCCCTTTATTAGGAGCCATCTGGTCTCTGTATAAGCTGAGCAGGATTTTGGTCCGCATTCCCAGCACTAAGTCGAAACTGTTCACGGTGCAGGGCTGCCCTTTGTCACTGCTCCTGTTCATAATTTTTACGGATCGGTGCGGCTACCGCAGTAATGGGAACGATGTGGCGGTCCGTTGTGGTGAAGAGAGAGCTGAGTCAAAAAGCAAAGTTCTCGATTTACCGGTCGGTCTACGTTCCTACCCTCACCTATGGCCATGAACTTTGGGTCATGACTGAAAGAACGAGATCCCGGATACAAGCGGCTGAAATGAGCTTCCTCCGTAGGGTGGCCGGGCACTCCCTTAGAGATAGGGTGAGGAGCTCGGCCATCCGGGAGGGGCTCGGAGTAGAGCCGCTGCTCCTCCACATCGAGAGGAGCCAGTTGAGGTGACTCGGGCATCTATATGAGGATGCCTCCCTCCTGGACGTCTTCCTCGGGAGGTGTTCCAGGCACGTCCCACCGGGAGGAGGCCCAGGGGACGGTCCAGGACACGCTGGAGGGACTATGTCTCCTGCCTGGCCTGGGAACACCTGGGGCTCCCCCCGGAGGAGCTGGAGGAGGTGTCTGGGGAGAGGGACGTCTGGGTGTCTCTACTTGGTCTGCTGCCCCCACGACCCGATCCGGGATGAAGCGGAAGACAACGACGAGATGACAAAAGCAGAGCATAACTAAAGTTACTGTAATGTGACATAACATAGCAAAACATATGTTATGACAAATTTAAAATGTCAATGCATATTTTGTGTACTTTTCCATTATTTTTCTGCATACATGTTATCTTTTATATTATGCGTGTTACTGTATACTGGGTTTTACTACATACAGTAAGTAGTCTAAAAACATTGGCTTTAACATTTATTTCGCCAACTTGTAAGAATATTGGTAATTTTTCTTTCATTATTTGATGGCACTGCTGCTCAGTGTTTCTTTCCAATCTTCTTTAAAAAAATTAGCATTTCAGTTTAGTGCAGAAAGTAAGATCAGAGAAAAAAATGTATGTAAGCCTGTTAGAATTATTTCTTCAGCTCCAAAGCTTACCACTTTTATTTGCTACATGCATTTTCAGAATCAGAATCAGAATCAGAATCAGAAAAGCTTTATTGCCAAGTACGTTTTTGGACATACAAGGAATTTGTTTTGGCGTAGTCGGTGCAATACAGTACAAATTAAACAGTATAAACATATCTACAATATAATATAAATATATGTGCACAGTTTTAAGTGAGTGAGAGTAAATATAGAGCAGTATAAGATGCAAGAGCAATACAACAGAGCAGGTGATCATTGTGCATTCTGGTTCCAGTGTAGAGCTGCAATATATAATATGCAAAACATCTGAAGTGTGTATTGTTAACTGGTGTGATATTAAGGAGTTAAGCGTAGTGCAATGTTCGTTCCTCAAATTGATTTTAGGGCAAGTACATTTTGGACTATTATAGTTTGCACATGCTAATATTCCAATGCCTACCAAATCCTAAATGTTTATTACTTTTGTTTATTTAATCATTGCTGTGTGTACTATCAATAACACCTTGTTTCCAAGCCTAATGCTGGCCATGGTAATCAGACCACAAGATGATTAGCACATGATGAGTGTGTAGTCAACCACACAAAATGAGCAGGTGTATTAAGCCTAATGCCTAACTCTTGTTTACCCTATCCGACATGTATGGCCCAAATCATTCTAATCAACAGAAACAAACCAAATTGGGGAGCAAAAAAGGCCAGATCAATTCCATTCTGCACCACTAAGGTACTTGTGCTAACTGGGTAATCCTGTCTCTGACCCTATTACAGTAAAATGAAACAGCATCTCCAGATTGGCAGTAAAGTCAATCTCAAAAGAATGGCTCCTCCAAAAGAAAAGGAGTATCATGAGAGTAAGGTCTGTTAGCTGCTGGCCTTGATTGATAGCAATCCTATACATAGAAGGGTGTTGCAATAGGTTCTGATAAATATAATGGTTCATCTCACTTTAGGAGATCCATATTAGAGTCTCTTATGGATTGAACATGAAATGTTTAAAGACTGTGCTATGCAGACACTCAAAGAACGTGAACATTTTGTTTAAAAAGAATTAGAATAGGATTTAGTATAGTTTCTATTAAATAATTTAATCTCACGGGAGAATCACATTTAGCCCAAAGGCAGAGCCCTCAATAAAGTGTTACATTAAAAAAACATGCGTCGCCAGCCTCTTTCCCAGTTACTTTTATATGAACACATCACTGAGAACTAACAACTTTTTCCACAGCTCCGGACAAAAATTGTGGAATCACTTCTCTTAATTGATATTCAGTTAGTTTTTTACTCTGTAGTTAAACAGAGATGACATAAAACTGTTTCAGTTAAAAGCTAAACATTTTGGCTTTTGCAAACATACCTGAAAAATATTCAGGCAAGTTTCTGTAGACAATGGCAAATCTTTTTCAGAAGACAATAAAAAAAATACCCACAAATTGAATAAATTAATCTGCAATTATAAGAGAAATATGAATTTAAATAAAAAATATCATTTATTTTAAAAATGTGTTATCAGATTATGTCTATCGAGAGAGTATCTTATTGTAACAAAAACCAACAGAAGAAATTTTATTTAATCTAATCTCCAATAATTATATACATCACCTAAACGTGTGTCAAGTTGCTTTCCCGCCGTAGCTAGGGAGCCAAGGGGTGTTGGGATGTTGGCACCAGGGTGGTGCTGTCCCCTGGCAGATTAGGCATTTGGGCACTAGCCTGGGGTGGCAGTGGTTCTGGCACAGAGGAGTTGGAAGTGGGGTCAGGGTGCTACTGCTGCCACCACTGGGACAGGGGGGCATGGATCAAAATGCTCTCTTGTCTGGCCTGCTGCCACTCCAGCTGGTGTCCCCAGGTGGTTTGGAGCCTGGTCTTGCTGCAGGTGGGAGGTTGGGAAGGGGTAAGGGAAAAACATTGGGGAGTTGGAAGGCTGGATGCACCTGCCGGGGCCTTCTGGTTACTGGGGTCTTGGCTGGTCCGACTGGTCCCTGTGTTGCTGGCATTGGGAGTTCAGACCATGTCCAGTGATACCCAGCGGGTGGCCATTGGCTGTGGGGGATTTGTCAGGACAGCTGTGGATCGCTGGGACTTAGTTGGACTTTGGTGGGAATCTCTCCCTCTTAAGCTCCCTCGGGCTAGCTCATCATCTGGGATGGCAGTGTGTCCTCCCTCTCATGGTCCTTTGGAGTTGGGGATGCCACAGTGAGCTGGTGACTGTCCAGCAGCTTAGGGGACATGAGGGGATCTCTCCTGCTTGGTGCTTGTTGGCCTTGCGTAGGTCTCTATCCGACAGGCTCACAGGATTTAGGACCTCGGGCCAGCAATCGGGGACAAAAGGGGCTGGGTTTGGGGGGCTTGGCGACAGGGAAAGTCCTGCGTATCTTTATCTGGGAGCTGCTGTTCCTTAGCTTCACTGATGACCTACCTCTGTGTCAGGAGTATGAATGCTTTGAGGTCTTGTCTGCTTGTGGCTGCTGTGGTCTTCAGGAGCCGTGTATACAGGCCCTTTGCTGTACTTGCACACTGAGATTTGCAGATAATATTTTACCTTATACACCAATAGAATTCAAGAAACAGAAGTGCAGTGTGCGTGTGTAGGCCAACTCTAAATTAAATTAAACACTGAACAATGCTGGCATTTTTAAGACCTCGTATTTGTATAAAATTTTAATAAAATGCAGCCTATTTTGATATAAAAAAGGTAGTTGCAGCTTAGCTGTTTTAATAAAATAAACATAAAATTATAAATGTTTTTTTATTTGTTTTTTTTTACCTTTTATTGAGGAATCAAATGTAGAAAAAAGCTATTATACAGAATTGTCCTCACTTTCTTTTTTCTTTTACACAGAAGAGAAGAGGAAAGGAAAAAAAAACAACATCCCCTCCGAGGAAAACATGCAAAGAATATTCTTGCAGATGAGATAGTGTAATCATTTCTTCCAGCCACAGTTTAGCTGATGGAACCTGTTTTTTTTTTCCAAAATATCAAAACAGATGTCCCACAAAGTATTGCGAGATAACACAAAACGTATTACGTGGTGACGCAAAAGTATTGCGAGCGAAAGCAAAAGTATTGCGTGGGGTCGCAAAAGAAAGAAAATTCCCCCACTCCCCCATGCCCCTCGCGGGCTCCATTGTTTTATGACGCTGTGTATGGGGTTCCGTTTGTGTCAAAATTAAGTACATGTATTATGTGCAGATGCTGTTGGTCTATGTTGTTGCAATGTGTCTTTGGTTGATGTCTATTGTCTTGATGTTTTTGCCACGTGTTGTTGCTGCATGGATATGTCTATGTTGCATATGTGTTTGATGCATGTGTCTATGTTGCATATGTGTTTGATGCATGTGTCTATGTTGCATATGTGTTTGATGCATGTGTCTATGTTGCATATGTGTTTGATGCATACGTCTATGTTGCATATGTGTTTGATGCATGTGTCTATGTTGCATATGTGTTTGATGCATATGTCTATGTTGCATATGTGTTTGATGAATATGTTCATCTTGCATATGTGTTTGATGCATGTGTCTATGTTGCATTTGTGTTTGATGCTTATGTCCATCTTGCATATGTGTTCGATGCATGTGTCTATGTTGCATATGTGTTTGATGAATATGTCCATCTTGCATATGTGTTTGATGCATGTGTCTATGTTGCATATGTGTTTGATGAATATGTCCATCTTGCATATGTGTTTGATGCATGTGTCTATGTTGCATATGTGTTTGATGAATATGTCCATCTTGCATATGTGTTTGATGCATATGTCTATGTTGCATATGTGTTTGATGAATATGTCCATCTTGCATATGTGTTTGATGCATGTGTCTATGTTGCATTTGTGTTTGATGCATATGTCCATCTTGCATATGTGTTCGATGCATATGTCTATGTTGCATATATGTTTGATGAATATGTCCATCTTGCATATGTGTATGATGCATGTGTCTAGGTTGCATATGTGTTTGATGCATATGTCTATGTTGCATATGTGTTTGATGCATGTGTCTATGTTGCATATGTGTTTGATGCATATGTCTATGTTGCATATGTGTTTGATGAATATGTCCATCTTGCATATGTGTTTGATGCATGTGTCTATGTTGCATTTGTGTTTGATGCATATGTCCATCTTGCATATGTGTATGATGCATGTGTCTATGTTGCATATGTGTATGATGCATGTGTCTATGTTGCATTTGTGTTTGATGCATATGTCTATGTTGCATATGTGTTTGATGAATATGTCCATCTTGCATATGTGTATGATGCATGTGTCTAGGTTGCATATATGTTTGATGAATATGTCCATCTTGCATATGTGTATGATGCATGTGTCTAGGTTGCATATGTGTTTGATGCATGTGTCTATGTTGCATATGTGTTTGATGCATATGTCTATGTTGCATATGTGTTTGATGCATGTGTCTATGTTGCATATGTGTTTGATGCATATGTCTATGTTGCATATGTGTTTGATGAATATGTCCATCTTGCATATGTGTTTGATGCATGTGTCTATGTTGCATATGTGTTTGATGCATGTGTCTATGTTGCATATGTGTTTGATGAATATGTCCATCTTGCATATGTGTTTGATGCATATGTCTATGTTGCATATATGTTTGATGAATATGTCCATCTTGCATATGTGTATGATGCATGTGTCTAGGTTGCATATGTGTTTGATGCATGTGTCTATGTTGCATATGTGTTTGATGCATATGTCTATGTTGCATATGTGTTTGATGCATGTGTCTATGTTGCATATGTGTTTGATGCATATGTCTATGTTGCATATGTGTTTGATGCATATGTCTATGTTGCATATGTGTTTGATGCATGTGTCTATGTTGCATATGTGTTTGATGAATATGTCCATCTTGCATATGTGTTTGATGCATGTGTCTATGTTGCATATGTGTTTGATGCATATGTCCATCTTGCATTTGTGTTTGATGCATATGTCCATCTTGCATATGTGTATGATGCATGTGTCTATGTTGCATATGTGTATGATGCATGTGTCTATGTTGCATTTGTGTTTGATGCATATGTCCATCTTGCATATGTGTTCGATGCATATGTCCATCTTGCATATGTGTATGATGCATGTGTCTATGTTGCATTTGTGTTTGATGCATATGTCCATCTTGCATATGTGTTCGATGCATATGTCCATCTTGCATATGTGTATGATGCATGTGTCTATGTTGCATTTGTGTTTGATGCATATGTCCATCTTGCATATGTGTTCGATGCATATGTCTATGTTGCATATATGTTTGATGAATATGTCCATCTTGCATATGTGTATGATGCATGTGTTTATGTTGCATATGTGTTTGATGCATATGTCTATGTTGCATATGTGTTTGATGCATGTGTCTATGTTGCATATGTGTTTGATGCATGTGTCTATGTTGCATATGTGTTTGATGCATATGTCCATCTTGCATATGTGTTTGATGCATGTGTCTATGATGCATATGTGTTTGATGAATATGTTGCACATAGGTGTTGCATATGTGTATGTCTGTATCTGCTGCTGTGGTTATTACTCTCTGCAATCTTGCCAATTCATTTCCAGTTAACTAGAGTACACCTTGCATTTGTTTTATGATGCTGTCAACCAACAACAGGGGGCCTGTTGTTGGTTGACGTAGTTGTTTGCACGTCTGTAACTTCTGTGATAGGTCAATGTCATTGCTCTCTGCTGTTGGTCCATGCAGTTGGTTCATGTCGTTGGTCCTTGTCGTTGGTCAGTGTTGTTGTTGCCTGTTCCTCTTGTCATTAATAACTGTTGAAGTACGACATGTCTGATCTATGTGTTTAGATATTACAAAAATATTGGTTTTTCAATATCAGTGGTTTCAAAATCTTTATATTTTGCCCTCGCTATATTTACTTCAGGCATTAAATAGGCCAGCACACCGAGAAGATGGCGTCCTGGCGCAAATAGCCTCGGGACAATGATGGAGGCTCATTTTATAGGCCTAAAACTTTTAAATAACACCATGGAGTTCAGTCTAGTTAATGTGTATAAATGTGTGCCCACTTTAGCAGTACTCAGGAGTATAGATCGGGCTCAGTGAATCCAGCTCAACCCGACCCGAACCAGGCTTGCGGGCATAAAAAGCCCGAAGCAAGCTCGATCACCACACTTTAATTATGGTCCCGAGCCCGAAGGAAACCCAGTGTGGATCAATATTTTATTGAAGTTATTACTGCTACTGGATGCAGTCAGTCCGTGCGGTGCCCACCACCGACTGATAGCGGTGTAACCGAGCGTTCCTTGAGAGTGCAGTGGTGCCCCGCACGGACTGACTGTAGCAGTAATACCTTTAATAAAATGTTTGTTCACGTCGGGTTTTATTCATTCCAAAGCGAGCACTGGCCCAGGGCAGGTCCAGCCCAAACAGGTGTGTCGTGGAGGTCAGGGCAGAGCAGACAGATGTGCTATTTGTCCCTCTCTTTTCACAAAACAGTAGACAACAACTAAAATACGAGTCCTCTATTTTATACTAAGTTTAACCACATTTTGTATCCACTACAACTAAATAGACTAAGCTTTGAGCCTGATCCAACCCGACTGTCTTGTGTGACATCAAGGCACGACCCGACCCGGCTTAAAATCTAACTCCAGTATCTAGTGTCTGGGCCACTGGATTGTTTAATCATAGTTCAACCAAATGCAAATTTATTTTGACACTAGGGGTCTTAATAGGCCAATGGATGCTAACCTTTTTTTTTTTCCTTTTTTATGAAAGCCATTTATTTTAATATCAATTGAAAATACAAAGTTATCCTTGGAAGATGCTAATATTATAAATTATGAAAATGCCACCCGTGTCTTTAATCAGAAGCTCTGGGTAGTCACTACAAAGTTTTGGGCTAAATCCGATCTGATTTCATACAAAGCATTCAAATGTTTGAGTAGCTTAAGGGCCAGGGGTCATGACAGGCACAAAGTAAATTTCCCCTTCACTTTGATTAATACAATGTGATATTTGGCTAAATATGACATTTTAAATCCAAATTGTTCCTGTAAAACAAAACAGGCAAGATTTCATAGACAAAATTTTACTTTTGTATTATCAGTGAACACACGGTACAAAAAGATACAATAAATCTTCAGCCAAAGCACAGAAAAGGCAAACATCTTAATCACACATCAACACACATTTTATTGTGAAATTCAGATTAACCCACAGTGGGAAGTAACTGCCTTAACTCAAATAAAAGTTTGGATACATCCCATTAAAAAGAAGAAAATCTACGTTTTATTGTTACTCCAATAACTTCAATCAACTTATTGAAACATCTATTTTGTTGTATAAATTCTCCTATGTAGATAATACAAGATTATTTCCTCATATAGATTTAATCATTAAAAGGTAATGAAATTTCAGTTATTAGTGGCAAAAGGCCTGTGTCTCACCAAAATACATACAATTTTACACCTGTACAAACTAATGGCTCAGTGCTGGCCTCAATCTTTTTTTTTTCTTCCCAGTGCTCAACGCCTTATATGAATTGTTTGCACACAGTGTCACACCTGTATAGAACATTTTGACCTTTTGGTTGAATAGAGGAGACATCCATTTTTTTTACTTTTGTGTTTCGACTGTGGTTATTGAATTAGTGGTCTGAGATGGATACTTCACATTTTCCTCAATTTTTAGATAAGAAACCATATCCTTGACTAATTTAAGTTTTGAAGTAACTACCCTTCTACCTATGTGCTCTTTTAACATAATATTACTAAAAATGTTATGGTCTAACTAGAGGTGTAGAGCTGATGAAGGGGTAAGGCCTGCCTTACACACTGGCCAGTTCACCAAAATGAATTAGGAATATTGGCTTTGTAAGGGCGATATCAGTTCTGTGTTTGGCTTTATTTATTAATTACATTATGTACATCTCCATGTATCATTCACGGACTATGTGCTCAACGAGCTCCACGCTATGAAACTGACCAACTCCAGTGCAGCTTTTTTAATACATCTTACATTGTATGAATGCAGTACTGTAGTGCAAGAGGTCAGTTAGCTTTAAGAGATTTGACCTTTTAGGATTACCTTCAATTTTGTATATGTCTTTGTCTGTGTCATAAAGCAGTTAGAGACTCTTTGCCAGGAAAATATAACTCAGAACAACACTGACCAACGACAAGGACCAAAGACAGAAACCAACAGCATGGACCAACAGCACAGAGCAATGACATTGACCAATCACAGAAGTTACAGACGTGCAAACAACTACGTCAACCAACAACAGGGGGCAACAGCATCATAAAAAAACTGCAAGGTGTACACTAGTTTACTGTAAATGAATTGGTAAGATTGCAGTGATTAATAACCACAGCAGCAGCTACAGACATACACATATGCAACACCTATGTGCAACATCTGCAGCAAACACATATGCAAGATGGACATATGCATCAAACACATATGCAAGATGGACATATGCAGCAAACACATATGCAAGATGGACATATGCAGCAAACACATATGCAAGATGGACATATGCATCAAACACATATGCAAGATGGACATATGCAGCAAACACATATGCAAGATGGACATATGCATCAAACACATATGCAAGATAGACATATCCATGAAGCAACAACACGTGGCAAAAACATCAAGACAATAGACATCAACCAAAGACACATAGCAACAACATAGACCAACATCTACACATATTACATATACTGATTTTTGTCACAAATGGGCCAAAGACACTTAACAACAACATAAACCAACAACATCTACACATATTACATGTACTTATTTTTGACACAAATGGAACCCCATACTTTGTGTAAATTTGTCTCAGAATAGTGAAGTCTGTAAATGATCTTAAATCAAATAAGATGGTCCTTATAATTAGCGGAGCTTTTGTGCACATTTTCTTAAGTATTATCCCATAGATTGTCATCTTTCTTTATACCCAGCGCTTGCTCCCATTCTGTCCTCAAGCCTTGTGTAGAGGGTGATGTTCTGGACAATATTGCTCATACTGTGAATAATCTCATACTCGTCGTCTTCCACTTTATCTGAGCAGCCGACTTAGTAGAGACACCAAGATTTCCCTCTCCCCAGACACCTCCTCCAGCTCCTCCGGGGGGAGCCCAAGGCGTTCCCAGGCCAGCTGAGATACATAGTCCCTCCAGCGTGTCCTGGGCCATCCCCTGGGCCTCCTCCCAGTGGGATGTGCCTGGAACACCTCCCAAGGGAGGCGTCCTGGAGGCATTCGGTATGGATGCCCGAGCCACCTCAACTGGCTTCTCTCAATATGGAGGAGCAGCGGCTCTACTCCGAGGTCCTCCGATGGCCGAGCTCATCACCCTATCTCTAATCTCTGATCCTAATTAGCATTAAGTCACTCTCAGACCAATTAACCGGAAAGCCTGAAAATGTACCAAAGTGAGAAATGGTATCTAAGATGACTGGTATGGTCCATTGAGGATTGGTTATGTACAGCAGAATTTCATCCGCATACAGCAGAATCTTGCTTAATGTTTCTTTAGTGCTGTATCCCAGTATGAGGGGGTTGGATCAAATTATACGGACAAGTGACTCTAGGGCCAAAGCAAAAAGCACTGGGGATAGCAAGCATCCTTGTCTAGTGCCCCTGTGTAACTGAAATGTAGAAAACAGTGTCTTGTTAATGATAATTCTAGGACGGGGGCAGTAGTAATGGACTTTTACCCAATTTTCAAATGTTTCACCAAGGTTGTATCAACTCAGGGTTGCGAAGAGATAATGCCATTCCAGTTGGTCAAAAGCCTTTTCTGCATCAAGAGAGAGGACAACTAAATCAGATTCTAAGAGTGAAAGATCTGCATTGAGATCTTGCCACCCTGCATTAGAGTGGGATGATTACAACTGTCTAAACACTTTTGTATAACTGATTCATCCTTTCCAGCTCTAGAGGAGTATAGTGTTTCATACAATTGTTTAAATCTGTCATTAATTTCCTTTTGTGCTGTTAAATTTGTCCCCATCTGCTGATTTCACTTTACTTTCACTTTCCATTTTCTTCATACTTGTCTAGTCAATAATTTGTTAGATTTTTCACCAAATTAAAACATTTCTGTTGCATAAAATGAAATGTCCTTGTGATACGATCTGAAAGCAATTGATTATATTTGTATCTTAGGGATAGGATGTTCTGTGTATTGCTGTAGAAGGGTGTGCAGCATTGTTTTTGTCCAAACGATTACTTTGTTGCTCTAAATCCATCAATTCTGCCTGGTTCTGTTTCTTCCTCGCCACCTGAAAAGATATAGTACCCCCTCTTATATGAGCTTTTAAAGTTTCCCATATTATCGACAGAGATGTCCCAGGACCAGCAATAATTTCAAGGAAAAATTTGATTTGTTCTTTAAGGAACCTGTTAAAATCCTGCTCCTTTAACAGTTGTGGATCCAGTTTCCATGTTCTTTTAGGTTGTTTCAAATTATTTAAATTTAAAGACAAAGAAAGAGGGGTGTGGTCTGAAATAACAATATCATGGTATTTTACATTGCTAATGTATGGTAACAATTTAGTATCCACCATTAAGTAATCGATTGGTGTATATTAACTATGAACATTAGAATGGGATGAGTAGGCTCTACCCTGTGGGTCAAAAATTCTTCAGCTACCAAGAAGATTGGAATTTCCAAAACGCTTCCTTAAAAATATGCTGACATTCGAGGCAGGTGCTCTACGAGGCGACCGTGAGTCTAAAGGTGCGTTCACACCAAACGCGATTTCTGTGAAAGGAGCGGCCAATTTACATGTTATCCCTATGTAGAGGCGTGTTCAGGGGCGGAGCGGCGCGGCGCGATGCAAAGGACGCGGAGGGCGCGGTGCAGAAGGCGTGATGGACGAGTTGAAAAATCTGAACTTTTTCCTAAATTCGTGTCGCGTCAACCAATCAGGGACTGGATGTGGCTGTGACGTAGGGTGAAGGACCAAAGCGGAGAAGAAGCAGTTGTCAATGATGGAGGACCAGATCATAGTGGCGGTGTGCGGCAAGCCAGAGTTGTATGACTCAACTAATTACTTTTACCGAGACACGTACAGAAAGGACCTGGCCTGGTTATGTTTAGGCACAAATATCTTACATTTAGGAGATGTAGACATTACAAATCGGCTGTTTTTTTTACTGAGCTGAGATTTATTTACTCACCGAAGACAGATGGACAGGTGTTCAGCAGCGGGGATACAGTGCCGGTAAACCGCGGTGAAGTTAGTTTGAAGTTGGATGTTCAAGCTCCGCGGAGTTAGCGGCATCTAGCTCACGGTTGATCCGGTTGGCACTCAGATTTTCCACGATTGTTTGGTACGGAAACTTATTGACGGTCCCTAGTGAACCACCGCGCGTCAGAAGAGGGAGCAACAGAGAGCAGCTAGCCGAAATCTGGGTGCCTGACTCAGATCGGCCGTGGGCTGGATGCCGCTGGCTCCGCGGAGCTTGAGTGTCCGGTGTCCGGCTTCGGGCTGGCTTCACTGCGGTCGCCGGTAGTTGGCGTCCCGGAGGCCGATTCATCTCCCAATGCGGGGCAGCAGATCTTCGAACTGGGTCCTGGATAGACGGAAGTACCGCTGAAATCGACCGTCATCCAGATGCAGCTCGTGGAGTAGGTGGTGGTAATCTCCGAACTGTTCCCATCCCTGAAGAATCTGGTGAACCCAGGGACGTTGACGCTTTTCGGCTCTCCACAAATAAAACACCGTGATTATCCGTGAAATCCATGTCCAGCATGTTCAGTTGAAACCAGCAAGCAGCAGATAGAAGCTCTTCCTATTTGATGACGCGGCGAAGCGTTGCCGCTTGTTGCCAAATGCCAACGCGGCAACAAGTTCACGCGGAATGTGAAGCGGGCAAAAGCACGCAAATGAGGCGAAAAATTCGCAGAAATCGCATTTGGTGCGAACGCACCTTAAGTATGGATCTAATACAGTATTTAAATCCCCTCCTATGATATTTTTTCTTTTTGTCAAAGCCAAGGGAGCCACAAAAAAGGAGTCTGAAGAGCTACATGTGGCTCTGGAGCTGCGTGTTGCTGACCCCTGATCTAGGTAGACTGAGGAAGATATCAAAGTATCAAGGGGGAGAGCTCAACGCAATATGCCTTGAAAATAAAAAAATGCACACTAAAGAGAAAACAGAAGGCAAAAAATCAGTTTAAGGAAGTGGGGTTTACATACAGAAAGAATAAAATAGAACTTTCATTAACACTTAAACAGATGACAAAGTTTCAGTGAACTAAAGAGAAGAAAGAGAAGCCGTCATGGACTGTGGATGATTGCATGAAACCGATATTTAATGACCAAGATGTTGTTGAAATATTTGTATGGTGCCTTCCCAATAAAACATGTAAAGATTAAATTAAGCAAATTTCTCCGCTCATTGATAATATAGACCTGCATGTCAGCTATGAAGCAGGGCCTATGGCAATCAAGGTTTACATTGAAATATTAGATACTTTCCCCATTTCATCAATCAATAAAGTTTGCTGATGATAAGTCATTTTTTTCGGGATGATAATGTAATTTACCACCAAGCAAAGATCATTCAAACTATTCCTTTGGAAAGGAATATCAACTCAGTGACTTGGCGAGCAAACAGTCCAGACCTCTATCAACCCGAAAATGTATAATGACATTGGAAAATAAGGTACATCCTAAAAATACTGATCTATCAAGTGTGAGGCAAGAATGTTGGAACTTCATTGATGAAGAATATTGTTTTTCATTTATAATATAATTCAAGATGACATGAGAGTCAGAGCAGCTGGAACAAAGTACTAAATGTCAAGTGTTTTTCCATTAATTATTCCATAATTTCTTTGTTGACATTAAGTGTTTGTATCTTTTTTTCCTCCAAGATCTAAAAAAGATGCACTATTATTAACATCTATGCCACTGAATGTTTTTGAGGGAAGGTTTGCATAACCAGATTGTTATAAATAGTTTTGTGTCATATCTGTGACCATTTGTTGTTGTTTTTTTTTTGCAAAGTAAAACCACTGACACCTATAGTGAAAAATAAAGGAAGTTTAAAAGCTAAAACCCCAAAACAGGCAAATTCCAGCCTTCATTCAAGTCTTGAATGTATTTTGCTAAATTTGAGTGGCATTTAAAAATCCTTTTGCATCTTAAATCTGGGTTTTATAATTGTTTTAACCTGCCAACATCTGAACAAACACACAAACCTGGAAAATGAATGTGAGTAAACACTTAACATTCAGTCATTTTCAATGATTTATTTGTTCAGGTTCGTAAGGGGGCATGCTGTCATGAACGGAGCTGAGTAACCATCAAAAGGAAGCACTGAGTCAAACAGATAATAATGAATAAATTCCATCATCTGAGCTGGCAAGCTATCAAATATCTGATGAAATAGTAACACTTAATAATAAAGGGAATGCATTTAATGCATAGATGACTTTCAAAACAGTCAATCTAAAATCAAGGACTACAAAATGTAACTGGTAGCCAGTGAAGCTGTTGAATAACTGAAGTAAAGTGATTAATGTAAGAGGGTCTGGCGATAGTATGTACGTCAGAGTTCTGAACCAACTAATGAATGGTTTTATGCAGAGGACCAAAGAGAAGAGAATGTCAGAAGTTAAGATGTCTTCAAGTCATTGATCCAAAGTGTTGTTCAGGATCAGCAATGAGAAGGGATTTCATGGAGATTTAAAACATTTTGCCTGTATTGCCCTTCTTATGTGGTTTGAAATTATAGGGTGCTGTCGAGAAAGACACCCATCCCTTTAACCAGAGGGGAAGGCCACTGTTAGAATCTAAACTAGTTTTATGTTATTTAGGTTTTACATTATAAAGTAAAATATTAGACCGCAAATTTAATCAACTGTGGTACAGAGTCAAAAATACTTGTTCAAATGTATCAGATCATACTTTGTGCTAAACACTTATTAAGACAGAAATATTAAAATAATGGCTATATCGGAGGTTTTTTTTTTAGCAATTTACCTTCAACTATTAAGATCTTTGGGTGCAACAAAGTTGATATTTTTTCTACATGCTGAAAAAAACATTTTCACAACATCTTATGAGAAACACCTAACAAATTGTCACAAAAACTGGCTTAAAACATGTGATCTAAATTCTCATGATCATCGACATAAATGAGAATGACGGCATTCTCATTTATGCAATAAGTCAACTATATTCTAGAGGGCTGAAAGGTCAAGCTCTGCTTTTAAATTTGTACATGTGCTAAATTTAAACTACTGCGGTAAACAAATACTAATATAAATACCATAAATATCTAAATGGAAATTGTTGTTACATTATCAATCAAGGAAGGAAGAACTCAGAGAGGATAATGTTTTTTTTCTAAATATTTATCTACCTACATGTACAGTACCTAAACTGTTAAAGTGATGAACATTCGGTACTTTTAATGCAGGGAGATGTTATATAGTTTGCTTTTCAAAGTTTAGAAAGTGAGGAGGAACGACATTACTGACAAATAAATGACTAGGGGACTCTTGTCATTAAATGATTAACTTGCCTTCCTCCACAGACCTACAGCTGCTGAGAGTTGCAGAGTATTTTATGAAAAATGCGATGAGTCATACTGCTAGCTCATGCACACCCACGCACACTTGTATTACTGCTGCTGCCATTAAAGCTGGTTATCATTTTAAATAGGAATTTAAAAAATATTAGCTGTACTATCAGTGTGTTATATGTCATACAGAACATGATATGCTACCAACAAATTAAAATGGGTATTTGTGCCTCAGTGCCATTAATGAACAGCAGGCAGATGTTTAGAAATGGACCATACTGTTATTACATGTATCATGTACATATGGTAAGGTAAGGTAAGGTAAGGTAAGGTAAGGTAAGGTTATTTATGTAGCACTTTTCAGTAACAACACATTCAAAGCACTGTACATGAGGAAGAACAATTACAATGCAATCACAAAGAAAATAAACACAGAAAAACAAATCAAATGACACTTATAATCCTTGGGAGTAATAATAATTAATAATCTTTCCAAGTTTACAGGTATAAATTGGTTCCAAGCCACTCTTAATAATAAAGGATCTTATGCTAAAAGAAGATGATAATATTGATAGTCTCATCATTCCACTGAATTCTAACTAGTGAAGCTGAGTCACTGGTACAAAACAGCTTTAATCCACATTTTCAGGTGCTAATAATATATTGCTTTTACTGGTACTGAAGTTGAACTAAGTAATAACAGTCCATTGTAGTCTAATTAAGAAAGCTGGGTCATTGGTGTAAGAGCAGCTAAAGTCCAAATTACTAATAATATTTGGTATTTGCTGGTAATCCTTCTGATAAAAATAAAAATCAATAAAAAAGTAATGAAATACTAATAATAATTGGCTTTTGCTGGTAATCCTTCTGAGAAATCTGAAAATCTATGAAAAGTAATGAAATCACACATTTAGGTAAAGTAAGATAGGAGGTTAAAGAAAAATCATATTTCAGACTCTATTCTTAGCAGAATAGAGTCTGAAACGCCATTGTCCTTGAGAAGAGAGGTGGAAGTTTTATCAATCGGTCGCATAGTCCTATCAGCACACAGCTGGTAGGGGAGTGCTGGGGAAGAGCGTCGTGTTTATATAACATTCAGGAGATATTTTGTCGATAGCCAGTTAGCAGAAGTTGCCAATGCCACATTGGGGAGCCAGATTTAGAAAAACAATAAATGTTGTGGTTCAGGCAGTTGTGAATTTCCAACTACCTTAAGAGTTTTACTGGTATGTCTCAATTGCGAATCCAAATTGCCAAATGTCTGGTACTTGCCGCAGATCTCGAGCGTACAACATCTCCAAGGTTATATCCTTTAACCTCTTGAGTCCAACTGCTGCGAGGCTGCGATTCTGTTCAAGAATCGTGTCCAGCTTGCGATTCTGCTCTCTTAACATTTCAGTCTGAGTGTTGACCGCTCCACAGACTCCATCTAACATCACAGGAAGCTTTGGAAAGCTTTGAATATGGAGACACAGGAGCAACAAGTATTTAGAGATTTGCTTCAAGACTGCGTGCGCATCAAATACACACCACTACAGTTTAACTCCATTTTTGTGCTTAACTATCTGCTTTGAAGAATATACTGTATGTTTAGCTCAGTGGTGTACAAACATTTTTGCACCACAGGCCAGAATCGCCAATTTGAAAGCACTCAGGGGCCATACTATATTTTCTCCAACTAAAAACACAAAATAATCTTATTGTGAATTCTTCTCCTTTTACCTGCTCAGCAATAAATTGAACATGCAATATTTTAATTAAACAAAGCACAAAAGAACAAATTATTGTACATCTGATAACGGGTATGAGGCGTTTTCCTTAATAAAAGAAAGGTGTACAGTTTCTTGGCTTTTTTAGGTAGAACGTTTTCTATTTATTTGGTCTATGAAATGTTTTTAGTGTATTCCTAGCAACTAAAACTAGAACCTTTTTCGAAAACCTCACCTGTAATTATCCAGGTTTAATAAGGCCCAAGGCTATTTAGAAGTAAAGAGTCGCTCGATGTTTTTACTACTTAATATGACATGGAAACAAAAGCAAAAAAACATGGCTAATAAAAGATAACTTACTCTGTGTTGTACCTAATATTTTCAATTTAAGAAGATATACATTTGTAATTGAAATGTTTATCCTAAAAAATAAAAAATAATGTTCGACTGCTTCCGCTCTATTTGGTGGATGGACAAATTTGTACTATTCTTAAGCTGCCCCCGGGCCGCACTTTGGACACCCGTGGTGTAACTGCTTGATGATTAATTTTCTTCAACAGCAGGATATTTTATTTTATTTTATTTTTTTATCTTGTGGACATAGTGGTCTTTATTATGTAAGTTGACCAACAGGAAATGCGGTAGAAAGAGAGAGAGGAAGACATGCAGCAAAGGTTAATGGGCCAAGACCCAAACCCGTGACGGCTGCTTTGAGGACTGTAGCACACTTTACCCCTGTGCCACCGCCACACCCCAAAAGCAGAATATTTTTTTAACCAGAAATATTTACTTTCAACATAACACTTACATTTTTATATTTAGATAGTGCCCTTTAGAAGTATTTATAGCCTTTGAACTTTTGTTTTCACATCTCGTAACATTACAACCCCCAACTAAACTGTATTTTTAGGGTTAATGCTGGAAGGTGAAACTCCATCACAGGATAAAGTAATTTGCAGCCTTTATCTGGTTTTCCTTCAGGATCACCCTGTATTTAGCCTTATCCATCTCAACATCACCTCTAGCCAGCTTAGGGTTAACAGTCTGTGAAAAAGTTTAAGGGTCGTGAATACTTTCCAAGGCACTGAAACACAGTTCAGTTCTTTTATTTTGCCTCATATTGGAAAAAGCGCAATAGCAATAGTCAGTTTGATTTTACATGTATTTGTTACAAGTGTCAGAATGGGCTATCAATCGTTCTGTCAGTCTCTGAAATCAGGTTTTTAAGTTTCAGTTGACGTTACTTCACAAGTCATTCATTCAAATGTATTCATTTCATTCTCACTGTTGGGCCCTCTATAATGAAAAGAAGTGATTATACTTTATTAGATGGAAAGGTAACACAAACTGATAGGCAACCAACAGCACCTTATTCGCAAAATGAATAAAAATCCCCACTGATGTGAATTCTGCTCTTCTTAATGAATTAAAAGTGAAATGCTAAGTACCTTCTAAAAAGGTCTCTGAGCTCTCACATCATATTATCAAATAGAATTTGTTCAGGGAAAGCCCTGTGCTCTAACAAGATTTTTGAGATATTACACAACCAGTCACAGTCCACTACACCTAAAGTTGTAGCTTAGCCATAAGCACAGATTGTGCCTTTGATCAGATGAAATGGGGACAAGCTCTTAGATTTGGACTTACCTTTATTTTTTGCACGGGCCAAGTTGTCATATAATACCCCTTGGCAATCAATAGGATCACCTAACGAGGTATCATTTAATTGCATTCTTTTGTAACTTGAAACACCAGAGAAAGTTCTCCCACCCCCATTGGGAATGATCAGGTAAAGCTTTTTAAATGTTTGCACCAACAGAACCTGTTGTCAGAACCAAATGTTCCCTTTCAGTCGATTCACTCAGTACAACACATGAGTATGGGATATCACGCCCTGCGTGTCCTGGCTGAAGCCACATTTAATCACGCCTCCTAGGCAAATGATGTGATGACGACAGGTGACAGGCCCCGCCTGCACTATATACCTGTCCGTCATCATCGTCATTACTCAGATCTTACGCTCTTCACCTCGCTAAGAACACCTCTTTGAGTCAGGCTAGCTAGCTGCTGCTGGTTAGCTCTGTGTCTCTTTTCAAAGGGCTACTTGGAATTAGTTCAACTGCTTTTGTTGGAGTTAGTCACTGCTGCCTGCTGGTAAGCATGTCTGCCCGCGAAGCGCTGATTTCAAGCAGTTTGGTCTGGCTTTGTGGTTCGGGATGAGCACAAAGCCAACACAAGCGAAGCAGAAGTCTTCTATTCGTCCCTGTCCTCAGGGGTGCGGCTTCTCGCTTCATGAGAAGGACCAGCATGAGGCTTGTCCCGTCTGTCTCGGGATCGTTCACGCTCGCAGAGCTTCCAGCTGGGCAGACCATATGGAGTATATTGATGGGTTAGCCGATAATGCAGGTGCTCGGTCTCAGCTTCAGCTAGAACCCCTTCAGGGAGAAGAGGACGTACTGGACATCGGTTTGGATGTTCATGGTCTGTCCGATGATGAGGATGAGTCTCTGCCAAGTCAGGCTGCCGCTGCTGCGCCAGCAGACCCGGGCGACACGTCTTTCTTCTCTCTTTGCCGCCGTGCAGCTGACACCCTGGACGTGGAATGGCCCTCCCCACCTCCTGCGGAGAAGCCATCGCGATTCGCGGGGTTTTATCTCCCCTCGGAGCCGGCCGCAGTCAAGCATCATCTACCCATGTTCCCAGACTTTATCTCTGAGTTGACGTCTTCATGGAACAAACCACTGTCCACCCGCGTCACGGTACCGGGTTATGGACAGTATCTGGACCTGGAAGGCGCCGAAAAAGCCAGACTGGTGAATCTTCCGCCTATGGAACCATCTTTGGCAGCATATCTGGCCCCATCCCAAAATCACATTGTGGGTGGTCCAACATCGCTTCCGTCTAAGCACTGTAGGTTCTCCGCTGCTCAATTGGAGAAAATCTACAAGGCTCAAGCGACCACCGCTCGTGCCCTGAGCTCCATTACCATGCTGCAAACATACCAAGCTATGCGCTCCAAATGTTTCAATAAAGACAGTTTTTTCTATGAAAAAAAGTCAAAATCAAAGAGCTGCAGGCAACGGCCAAATGAGGCTGCACCTCTCTCGCACGTCGGGAGAGGGCAGCACCGTTCCACCAACAGTGCCGCAGGCCAGTCGCCTGGCTTCACGTCTCCATATGTGGCGCGCATGCGCACTCCATCCTTGGGTGGAGAGGACCATTGCTATGGGTTACCGTTTACAGTTTCGCCGGAGACCACCCCACTATGTTGGCGTGGTAAACACGGCAGTAATGGCCCAAGCAGCAGAGGTTCTGAGAGAGGAGATAAATACACTGTTGGCAAAAGGAGCTATCCGTGCGGTTCCCGAGTCGGACATGAACAGAGGTTGGTATAGCCGTTATTTTGTTGTTCCGAAATAAGGGGGCAGGCTTCGTCCAATCCTGGACTTGAGAGTTCTGAACAAATACCTCCGAACATACAAGTTCAAAATGTTAACACTCAAGCAGCTTCTGAGTGCTATCAGCCTGGGCGATTGGTTCGCCACGATCGACCTGACAGACGCTTACTTTCACGTAGCGATACACCCGGACCACAGACAGTTTCTGAGATTCGCCTTCGAGGGCAAGGCGTACGAATACCTCGTACTGCCTTTCGGTCTGTCTCTAGCGCCTCGCACATTTACAAAATGTGTAGAGGCAGCGCTAGTACCTCTCAGAGAGACAGGGGTCCGCATTTTAACTTATCTGGACGACTGGGCTTTAATAGCCAGTTCCAGAGAACAGGCGACAGTGCAGCTGTCTCGGGTTCTGTCGCACATTCAAGCCCTAGGATTTTTGGTAAACTCTCAGAAAAGCTCGCTGATCCCAAGTCAGCAATTTTAATTTCTCGGTCTGGAAATATGCTCCCTTACAAGCAGGGCACGTCTTTCCGACCACAGAGTGGCCGCGTTTCACCGTTGTCTTGCTCAGTTTCAGTTGGGACACAAACTGCGTTTCCAGACCATCTTACAACTGATGGGTATGATGGCATCTATGATTGCAGTAGTACCGCTCGGTCTACTGAAGATGCGCCCATTCCAGCGGTGGACCCGCTCGCACCGGTTGTGTGCATGGCGTCACCGCAGCAGAAAGCTAACGATAACCACTGCCTGTATGTCGGCTCTCAGCCCTTGGCGGGAACCAGGACTGTTGTGCCGAGGTTCGCCAATAGGGAGAGTAACCTTTCGCAAGGTGGTATCCACGGATGCCTCCCTGAGGGGGTGGGGCGCGTTGTGCGATGGCATGGCCGTGAAGGGGGTTTGGACACTAGTACAATCCAAACTCCACATAAACTACCTGGAGCTCTTAGCGGTTCTGCTGGCTCTGCAACATTTCTGCCAGGTTCTGTTAAACCAACATGTTCTGGTCAGGACAGACAACACCACTGTGATTTCATACATAAACAGACAGGGAGGGACTCGTTCACTTCCTCTCCTGAAACTATCTCACACCCTCTTACAGTGGTGCAGCATACATTTTCTGTCTATCAGAGCTACTCACGTCCCGGGATGTCTGAATCTGGGTGCAGATTTGCTCTCCAGAGGTGGACCTCGGGTGAGAGAGTGGAGGCTTCACCCTTCCGTGGTGGCACAAATATGGTGTCTGTTTGGGACAGCAGCAGTAGATCTTTTTGCCACCAGAGCCAACACCCACTGTCCTCTGTTCTTTTCCATAACAGATCAGGATGCTCCGCTGGGAGTGGATGCCCTGGCCCATCCATGGCCCAATGTACTCCTGTATGCATTCCCCCCAGTGGAAATGATACTACCTGTACTAGAGAGGGTGTGCAAACAGGGTCTGTCCCTAATTTTGGTAGGACCCCGTTGGCCTGCAAAGCCATGGTATTCCGAGATAATCAGCCTGCTGGCAGCAGAGCCGTGGCAACTCCCAGTTTGCCGGGATCTCCTCACTCAGGCAGGGGGGGAGATATTTCATCCACACCCAGAGATGTGGAAGCTGCATGCTTACCTGCTGAGAAGTCCAGCTTATTAGCCAAAGGCCTCCCCCCTGATGTGGTGGCAACAATACAGAATGCAAGAGCATCCTCCACTAGAGGCTTATACGCTTATAAATGGAGAGCTTTTGAGCAGTGGTGTGAGGACAAGCACATTGTTCCATTTCAGTGCTCTATGGTGGAAGTTTTAAAATTTTTACAGGATCTGCTGGATAAAGGTCTTTCCTTTTCCACAATTATTGTCTACTTGGCTGCCATTTCTGCCTGCCATATTGGTTTTAATGGAGTCACACCAGGTGCTCATCCTTCGAGTTTTTGTCCACCTCCTTTTGCATCTGAGGAACAAAGGAGGTTACACTTCCTGTGCCCTTTACGTGCACTGCATAGTTACATTGACCGTACTCAGTCTGTGAGGTTGTGTGATCAACTGTTTGTGTGTATTGCTAACCCAGCAAGGGGGAAAGCTCTGTCCAGACAAAGACTCTCCCACTGGATTGTGGAGGCTATTTCTCTGGCTTACAGCAACAGGGGTCTCCCAATGCCACGTGGTGTGAGGGCTCACTCCACCAGGGGCATAGCGACCTCCTGGGCCCTATTTAGAGGGGTGCCCATGAGTGACATTTGTGCTGCAGCCAGCTGGTCTTCACCGCACACATTTGTAAAGTTTTATCGTTTGGATGTGACAACCCCTTCTGTGGCTCACTCTGTTCTTTCTGCTGGGTCTGAAGTGCTGCACTAGTATGCAGTGTATGATCCAGGTTTGATGGCTGCTCTGCGGGGCGTTTATATATGTCCCATACTCATGTGTTGTACTGAGTGAATCGACTGAAAGGGAACGTAAAGTTATGCATATAACTACTGTTCCCTGAAGGAGAGTAACGAAGTACAACACATTGCTGCCCCGCTGCTCAGCTGGGCTCGATGAATAGCGGCTATCGAACTGAGTAATGACGATGATGACGGACAGGTATATAGTGCAGGCGGGGCCTGTCACCTGTCGTCATCACATCATTTGCCTAGGAGGCGTGATTAGAGGTGGCTTCAGCCAGGACACGCAGGGCGTGATAACCCATACTCATGTGTTGTACTTCGTTACTCTCCTTCAGGGAACAGTAGTTATATGCATAACTTTACGCTTTAACTTCCTGGCTCCTTGCAGTCTACATGATGTCCCTGGTAATTTGTACCTACTGTTGATTAACCTTTAAGTAACACAGTGTTTTAAAAATTATGAGTTTATAAATGTCTATGTTCATTTTTTAACACATTTTTGCATTGCTGCTGTACATATTGTTTTTTATGCATCTAAAAGGTCGCAAGCCCTCAAGGACTAGGATGATGTCTCATAGGCTAATGAAGGGTGTTTAAAGATTAATTACCTCATTATTTTTGCTTAGCTTGTGTTATATTGTTTATATGCACCCTGAAATGATGAAAGAAGTTACATGTTGCTTTACAATCAATTATCCATCAGCTTAAATTAGTTTTACATGGTAAGTGAAGCAGACCAAGACATATGATGAAATATTTTATTTTATAATGCAGTCCTCCTTGTTGACTTGCCCACAGTGAAACATTTGCAACAATTACTGAAAAGAGGCTGAGAAATTACCAAAGCATTGCTGCAATGAGTAGTCTTCTCGGTGAGAAAAAGACAAACAAAATGGATAGTATTGTATCTGGAATACTGACCAGCTACATGCATGGGATTGCAGGATTGCATGCACATTCTTAAATGTTTTGATTAGTGCTTTTTTTCTTAAATCTTCCATCTTCCTTTTTATTCTGCCCCAGCAACCTCACATTTTTTTCCTCTCACATTCTGTGAAAACACAGCTGGGTCATCCAATGCAATACACTTGTTATTCTCATCTCTTCATGCTTCATGCTTAATGGCTTCATTATACTTCAGAGATTAAAATATTTTGGATAAGCTTCATTGTATTTCTCCCAGGCATCTTTTTTTCCCAAGCCCTGTCACTAGATAACCTTGGTATATTAAATGGAGCAGCTACAACTCCTTCCCAGGACACTGTGACAGTGTCTTTAACTATCACTTGTCTTTTTCTGTCTTGTAAGATATGTCAGAGTAATATTCAAGAGTACTTTAACCCTGGGATTAGGTTTCACTGCCATGTCCTCTTCACTGTTGATATGCTACTACAGAATGTGAATCAGCTCTATCACAGCTCTTTGTGACCAGATACAGTGGGATGTCTCTCATGGTTTTAAGTCTTTAAAACAAATTCCCCAAATTAAACTGTTCATTTTACCAGGACAATTCGCATTTTATCCATTAATAAAACTTGTGTTCAAATTGGTAACAAAATGCTGAACAAGAACATCCATCCATCCATACATCCATCTTGCATCACACTGAAAAAAGGAATATGCAAAAAAGGATATGCAAAATTAGATAGGATTCCACCCTAACTATTAATCCTTTTCTCACCCCCAAAATAAGCACACAGAACAACACTGTGCAAAACAAATTTGGCCATAGAAACAAAATACACCAAACAATACAGTCCCAGACTAATGAGGAATGCAGGATCAGCTCATATACCTAAAAGACCAGAATCTGTGGGATCCTAAGAAATCTCCCCTCATTTAAATCTTCCCTCTTTCAATGTTATTGGAATTTTAAAACAACGTTGTTAAATTTAAGTGATCAAATAGTGTTGGAAGAAATGAAATTGAGGTGCGTTGAAGTAAAGTGACCAAATTGCATAGAAGTGAAATGATTGCAGAGCTTAATTTTTTTCAATCAAACAAATTTCATGGTGTGGTGGTGGTGCAGGGGCATAACGCAGAACCCAAATTTAGAAGCTTTAGTCCTCAACTCCCTGCCCAGGTGACCTTTGCTGTCAAAATGGCCACTAGTGCTGCAAAAGAAAAAAAATATTTCAGTCATTCTGTAACAACACAAGATACTTGTGTTGGGACCCCAGCCATGGGTACAACATCATGGGCCAGTAAGAACTTTTCTGGGATTTCAAAATAAATTGCATTAACCTACTTCCAGCACAGCCAGAAACGGAATAACAGCGGACTTCCCGTGACGTCACTGTCCGGATAAAAATCCCGCTTTTGCAACAAACTGATCTCTTCCACGTAGGTCCCCAGCAGAACTGGACGGAGGGACACAGCGCGCTATTGTCTCTTTGCAGGCAAACAGACATAACTCTTCAAATTGGATCCAAGAATGTCCTACAATCATGCGATATGCATTAAGTTGTTTGTGTATCCGGTATTCATTCATGAACGGGGTAATTGAGGTACAAGCGGCTTGACTTTTATCTCTGAGGTCTACAGAGGCAAACTGTCTTCCAGAGAGATCCCAGCAAAGACCCTGTCACTACAACGCCGAGTGGAGTAGTTTTCCCGGTCTAAAGAAAAGACAACGAGACTGCCGTGGCTACAGCAGTGACATGCAGTTTGGCATCAGCCATTTTAGTGCTAGCAGATTATCTGGTCAGCGCATGTGCTCAGTTTGTGTTCTGTGTTTGTGTTTTTTTTTAAGTTGAGACAAACTTTATTTAAAGGCTGATTTTAAACACAGAAGATCAGTCATAACACATAATCCACGCTTATGCATCTTAACCCTTTTATCAGTGGTATTTTAAAGGTATGTGTTTGATTCTGATGATAAGCTATAAGCTTCTTTTGTAAGCTTCAACCGCTAACAGCTAAGAACTGCTTAGCTGTTAGCTTGCCTGCTAAGATCATTTACCCAAAAAGGTTGTTAGTTTTCAATCTAGAAAATAATATTTCCCTAAATGTTAGTTTACTAAACTTGATAACTAAGTAACACAATTAAGTCCATTTCTCACAGATTTGGTTCATATTCAAAATAATATTTCTTTAAATATTATTTTAATAAATGAAGGCAGCTAAATAAACACTGTTGAGAATTGGTCATCCAGAAGGTTGGTTTTATTCAGCAAATCATTCTTTAAAATATTATTTTATTAAAATAATATTTTACCTGATCTTGCATTGTGAAGGGTTGTCTAAACGTTTGCTGATTATTGCCTAAGTTAGTTCCAAGACTAACTTAACTTCAATTCCATATTCTTCAAGATAATCCTTGGTTCTCAAACATAAATAATGTTAATGGTAATGTTGCATCACTCTTTCAGTCATGGTTTTTAACCGTCTTTGATCAGCTTGTTTATATTGTACATAGCCCATTAGTCTTCCTTATTCTTTCATTCTGCTTGGTAGTTTAGTTGGGTCGTTTTTGCATAATAAAGAGTTTGTTGATTGAAATATGTTTGACTTTGAGCTGACTTATTTTTGTTAATAAATTCTTTTTTTTAAGAAATTGTGTGAAGTCATTTATTCATTCATTCATGTGTGTTCAGAGTTTTGCTGTTCAATGATGCCATAGCTTGGCTCATCCCCTTTCAATTTTGTCCTAATACCACCGCCTTATTGGGCTGGTATTCACAGGACAACCCTTAGCAGACCAAAATATTATTTGAAGAAATATTAAAGTATTAATACTAAATATTAAATAATATATTCATATTCATAATTACAACACTTGTGTTCACTTAACACACCTAATTTCTGTTAAATTAACACAACACTGGAGATTGATGTCACAGCCAAACGTTTGTGTGCAACCAATGCCCACTACTGAATTGAGTAAATCCAATAAACTTTTTTTTCAGTGTAGCCTTGAGATATAATTTCTCCTGGCTCTGTGTAATCCATCGTACAATTAGTTGTGAGCGAGACATCTAGATATTTGAATTTGTTCACATAACGCAGAGGTTAAACCCCAACCTGGAGGAAATAATCTACCTTTATCGAGTTGAGAAACATGGCTTCAGACTGAGAGGAGTTGACTTTCATTCCAGCCGCTCTCAGCTGTCTACGAACCCACTGCACTCTGAAGGTCATTGCCTAAAGAGGCCAACAGAAACACGTCATTTGCAAAAAGCAAAGATGCCAACCAGACATCAGCCTCTCTATCACTACACCCTGTCCATGAACACTGCAAAAAAATTATCAATGACAAGTGGCAGCCCTAGCTGAGTCCAACCCACAGTGAAAATAAATTCCACTTTGTGCCAAGAATGTTAATGCAGTTCTCGCTTCAGCATACAATGACCAAATAACCTTAAAAACATTCTTGATACCCCATAATCCCCCAGCACTACCTCCAAAATAAAAATAAATAAAAAATTTGGTTGACAGTCATAAGTCTAATGAGACCATAATGATAATGCCTAATTATTTTATTATTGATAAAAATTA
Source organism: Girardinichthys multiradiatus (assembly GCF_021462225.1). Lineage (NCBI taxonomy): Eukaryota > Metazoa > Chordata > Actinopteri > Cyprinodontiformes > Goodeidae > Girardinichthys > Girardinichthys multiradiatus. Next base: position 18,931,483 of record NC_061815.1, on the reverse strand, counting down.
CATTATTAATTAGAAATATAGACCCATCTCCAAAAATTAGGGAAATTAATGGCTATTTATTCAACTAATTCATAGTGATGTGCTTATTTTATTAGATGTTTTTTCTGGGTATCCATTTTTTAATTGGCTTGGAGCTTTTTTCCTTCTGTGACACTGTAGATCTGGTGGTGGAGACATTTCCGGTCACTTCACTACCTTGGTGGTATTGGTTCCCGACCTTACCTGTCTGACTGCGGGTTTTACACTTCAAACATGACTTTGTTAAATACTCCTATAGGGAATTATAGCACTATTATCCATTAAGGAATGCTTAAAGATTTGCTCTCCCTCTCAGACAGCCTTTGGAGTGAGAATAACCTCCAAGGCACCTGCTATGAGACCGACTGCTGGTTGGAACTCATTGCTCACTAAGCTACAGTTATAGCCTTTTATTAATCCAACAGCACACAGAGATTGGTGCCCTGCTGCCTGTCCTCCTGGGTCTGTCTCTGGATGTTTGATTGACACAACGCTGTAGTGTCACTTTTCACACTTTCTATCTGTCTACAGAGTCACCAGAGCACTGCGATGCACACACACACATATCCAAGGTTATTGGCTGAGTGTGCTCAGGTGTGGTTAACAGACAAAATTTGAGACATGTCAAATATCGTCCTAATTTATTTCCCTGCTGACAAACGAGCCTATGTCTATCTAAAGCTTGCCAAAGGATGCCAAAAAAGTATGAAGTGTCATCAGAGGCATGAGACATGCTGCTTTTATAGCAGTCTGTAAACATGATTATTTTTGCATTTTAAGTCTACAGACTCACTTTTACTAAAACCTCAATGGGTATTTTAAAGAATATCCATATACCCAATACCAACTTAAAATAGCTTTAACAAAATTAAATTTAGCACAGATAGATGGATAAATATTGAAACTGTTAATGTGTTAGTGTTTTATTAACTGCTTTTGTTCAGCCATAAAACTGATGGAAAACTACAACCAATATAAACTAAAAAGTATATAAATATAAAAAGTCAGCCAGGTGAAACACAGAAAATAAAAATAAACAACCTAAAGGTTAAGCTTTTTACTTTATTTGTAGCGTCAGACGTTTTATAAAAGGGCATTTAGAAAGTTATGTAGACACAACACGATTATTATTTGATAACAGAGTCAGTGTTTTGTTATGGCTTTGTTTCAGTTTTTATAATCTTCACATACCACAAAAACTAAAATGCCACAACATTATGCATTTACATTCTACTGAATAGGTCCCTCATTTGCTGCTTCAACAGCTTTGATCAGCCATGATGTGAAAAAGGAACTTTAGATTATGTTGTGGATTGTATATTTGAGACACTGAAAACATCGCCTTCAACTTTGAACATCGCCTTCAACTTTGCTCATCTGACTGGTTTCTGGAGAGTTTAGAGGCAGGTTCAACACCCCTTTTTCATGACGATAACAAGATGACAACAAGCTAAACATGGCATGATGACTAAAACATGATGAGATGTGTGAGGTTTTGTTGACGAGACAAAATTACACAAAAAATGTGAGTGGGTGGTTTGTCAGATGTACAAAGTGCATGACATTTCTGCCTATTGGCGGCTGCAGCACACTCTATAAAGGAAATTGGTGGTCGGAAACCACAAAGGGATCTATGGATATACTTTAAATATGTTCAACCCAAAAGAAAAACTGAATGTAATGTAGAGAGAGACGGCGGTAAATGTGGCCACAAACTAGTGGAAAATTTTCACAAATCTTAAGTGGACATGAAGACTCACCACACTGATATTATTTCAAAGGTAAGTTGCAATAAGTCCTGTTAACATACATACATTCAATATTACTTGACAATCAGCTTGTGATACATTTCATAGTTAGCTTAGTTTTCCACATAACACCTGGTGCAAATGGGCTGCTAACTTCAGGATTAAGTTAGCTTGGTTGTGTTTACGTCAATTCATTAGCTTATATGTTACTGTTATGTGTACAACATGGAGGGATTGTTGGCCAGGCAGCAAGTGTAATGTGTTGTCATATTGACCTTGGTTTGAGTGACTGAAACATGGAGGGAATTGTGGCATTTCAGACTTGTTGCTGTTCCCCATGTGTCTAAATAAATAGCACACTTGGCTTCTGTAACATTTACATGTTTTGCCATGTTTTATATTTGGTGACAGTGTTGCCATCTCTTTATGTATTTAAGCTCCATCAGCAAGTTGCGATATATTAAACAGGTGGGGTTTTATATACTTTATCATATGTAGGTTTAGGCTAGGCTAAGTAAGTAAAACTTTATTATAAAACTTTATAGCACCTTTCAAGTTAAAAGTGCTTTAACAAAAAAGAAATACATAGGACATAAACAAAAGCAGATTTGGAAAGGTATGTTTTTAACTGGCCTTTAAAGGAAACCACTGAGTCTGCTGATCTCAGAGCCAGAGAAATGAGTTCCAGACTTTTGGAAAACACTCTGTCTTATTTACTATTTCAATTTTGTATGGAGGACAATCAGCAGGTCCTGATCACAGGACCTCAGGGCCCTAGTAAGGGCATAGGGATATAATAGATCAGAGATTTAGACTGGTGTCTCTCCGTGCAGCGCTCTCCAACCCCTCAATAATGAATGAGGCCATTAACAAGGTGTATGCACTGTTTGAAAAATTGCAAAGCTTTCTTGCATAGCACCACCCAAACAAAGCTTTCTCAGTTAGAATGGCTCTGTACAATAGTAAGGTTGTAGGACTTTTAATGTTCTGGGAAAATGAAGTGATTTCTGCCGGTGCTTCTATACAGTAAATATGGGATGCCAGTAATGCCAAAATTGGTCTATGTTGTGGTGGGTTTGGGGTTAAATTCAGAATACTCTAGTAGGGAAAACACACCATATTATAATCTCTTAATTCGACATGGAAATTGTTTGCCCTTCCTACAGGTTTAAAAAAATGAAATTGATAAAAAAAAATAAAACTCATCACTGAAGGACATCCTGAATTGCGTTCAATGTCTTTATTATTCAGTGTTTCATCATCATTTAATTTTACAATACTTTTTGTCAGAGACTATGTCTCTGACATGTCCGTCTGCAGTACTGGGGCTCCACAGGGAACTGTGCAAGCACAGTCTCTGTTCACCTGCAGACTCCTCAGCAGTCCTCAACTCCTCAGGCTGACATCTACAAAAGTCCTCTGACGACTCTGCCATTCTCAGCCTTGTCACAGGTGAGGAGGACTAAAGTTCAGAGACTGGACACAAGACTTTTGCCCCTTTTCCACTGGCTTGATTTGGCCCGACTCGGCTCCACTCGGCTCATTTGCGAGCATTTGCATTACTGTCATTTCAGTACCGGTACCTACTTTTTTGGTACCTCCTTCGTAGCAGGGCTAAGCGAGGCTGAGTTGGTACTGCACGTGACATCGAACAAACGGCTGTTCACCGATTGGCTGTGGACGCGGCCAGCCATAAGAGTCGACCAATGTAAAAAAATAACAACTGGCATTTTCAAACGTGCATTCAAGCGACTGAGAGAAACATATGATGGACTTTGCACAGTTATCCGGAAAAGTCACCCCTTGGAGCAACAACAAGGTGCAAGCTTTTCTGGCGCTCATAGGAGACTGCAATATTCAGCGGCAGCTTAATAAATATATAGGCAACAACTATTAGAAATAAAATGGGACCTAATTGAAATCTTTCCCATTCTCTTAAAGAGAAAGTGAAATCTTTAATAAAAATAATAAAACAGATGTCAAAATCCAACTCATCAAATCTAATTGTCAATGCAGTCAGCAGATTTAATTCCCAGGCAATAGATATGTTACTTCTTGTTTTTGTAACGCGTTTCAGTCTTTTCTTCTTTACATTGGCGGTTGGGTGTTTCATTCGCGGTTATGCAGCACGACACATTCTTTAGAGCCACGCCTCCAGGAGGTATTCCCTTCAGTGGAGCTAAAGCGGTTCTATGGAAATGCAACACAAAACATGCAGAGCCATGCGGAGCTGTTCCGGGCTGGCCAAATCGAGCCAGTGGAAAAGGAGCATTTGTGGACAAAGCGGAAACAAATTCTGATCAACGCAGGGAAAACTAAGGACCTGGTGGTGGATTTCTGCAGGTACAGACCCTCCGCACTGACAGCAGTGAACATACATGGAACTTACATTGAGTTAATGGACTCCTATAGGTACCTGGATGTTCATCTGAACAATAAACTGGACTGTAGTCACAACACTGATGCTCGTCACTAGATGCTCATAGCAGACTCTACCTGCTAAGGAGTCTGAGATCATTTGGAGTGAAAGGGGCACTCCTGAGGACCATTTTTGACTCTGTGATAGTATCAACCATCTTCTATGGCTTCTTCTATGGTGTAGTTTGTTGGAGCAACAGCTTATATACAGGTCCTTCTCAAAATATTAGCATATTGTGATAAAGTTCATTATTTTCCATAATGTCATGATGAAAATTTAACATTCATATATTTTAGATTCATTGCACACTAACTGAAATATTTCAGGTCTTTTATTGTCTTAATACGGATGATTTTGGCATACAGCTCATGAAAACCCAAAATTCCTATCTCACAAAATTAGCATATTTCATCCCACCAATAAAACAAAAGTGTTTTTAATACAAAAAACGTCAACCTTCAAATAATCATGTACAGTTATGCACTCAATACTTGGTCGGGAATCCTTTTGCAGAAATGACTGCTTCAATGCGGCGTGGCATGGAGGCAATCAGCCTGTGGCACTGCTGAGGTCTTATGGAGGCCCAGGATGCTTCGAAAGCGGCCTTTAGCTCATCCAGAGTGTTGGGTCTTGAGTCTCTCAACGTTCTCTTCACAATATCCCACAGATTCTCTATGGGGTTCAGGTCAGGAGAGTTGGCAGGCCAATTGAGCACAGTGATACCATGGTCAGTAAACCATTTACCAGTGGTTTTGGCACTGTGAGCAGGTGCCAGGTCGTGCTGAAAAATGAAATCTTCATCTCCATAAAGCTTTTCAGCAGATGGAAGCATGAAGTGCTCCAAAATCTCCTAATAGCTATCTGCATTGACCCTGCCCTTAATAAAACACAGTGGACCAACACCAGCAGCTGACACGGCACCCCAGACCATCACTGACTGTAGGTACTTGACACTGGACTTCTGGCATTTTGGCATTTCCTTCTCCCCAGTCTTCCTCCAGACTCTGGCGCCTTGATTTCCGAATGACATGCAGAATTTGCTTTCATCCGAAAAAAGTACTTTGGACCACTGAGCAACAGTCCAGTGCTGCTTCTCTGTAGCCCAGGTCAGGCGCTTCTGCCGCTGTTTCTGGTTCAAAAGTGGCTTGACCTGGGGAATGCGGCACCTGTAGCCCATTTCCTGCACACGCCTGTGCACGGTGGCTCTGGATGTTTCTACTCCAGACTCAGTCCACTGCTTCCGCAGGTCCCCCAAGGTCTGGAATCGGCCCTTCTCCACAATCTTCCTCAGGGTCCGGTCACCTCTTCTCGTTGTGCAGCGTTTTCTGCCACACTTTTTCCTTCCCACAGACTTCCCACTGAGGTGCCTTGATACAGCACTCTGGGAACAGCCTATTCGTTCAGAAATTTCTTTCTGTGTCTTACCCTCTTGCTTGAGGGTGTCAATAGTGGCCTTCTGGACAGCAGTCAGGTCAGCAGTCTTACCCATGATTGGGGTTTTGAGTGACGAACCAGGCTGGGAGTTTTAATGGCCTCAGGAATCTTTTGCAGGTGTTTAGAGTTAACTCGTTGATTCAGATGATTAGGTTCATAGCTCGTTTAGAGATCCTTTTAATGATATGCTAATTTTGTGAGATAGGAATTTTGGGTTTTCATGAGCTGTATGCCAAAATCATCCGTATTAAGACAATAAAAGACCTGAAATATTTCAGTTAGTGTGCAATGAATCTAAAATATATAAATGTTAAATTTTCATCATGACATTATGGAAAATAATGAACTTTATCACAATATGCTAATATTTTGAGAAGGACCTGTACAGCTGACGGGAAGCAGTTAGATAAGCTAATCAGGAAGGCCAGCTCTGTCCTAGGATGCCCCCTCAACCCAGTGCAGGTGTTGGGACACAAAAGGACTAATGGACAGTCTCTCCCACTGTTGGACAACGTCTCCCACCCAATGCATGAAGCTGTTGCAGAACTGGAGAGATCCTTCAGTGAAAGACTGCTGCACCCTAGGTGCACAAAGGAGCTTTATCGCAGATCCTTTCTGCCAGCAGCTGTTAAACTTTATAACTGTCGCTGCTCCCAACAAGCTCAATAAGTCTTTACATCCCTGCTGTTATTTGCACTATTTTCCTTTTTTTTGTGTTGTTGGTTTCTCATGCACAATTATAAATGTGCTATTGTAAATTTTCAAATTATCCTACTCAGTTGCACATTTTATTAATCTGAGTATTCCATTTTTAATAACTGTACAGTATTTTCTTTCTTCTGGGTTAAATGTTTTTCCTTTACTATACAGTCTACTCTTCCGTTTTGATCTTTATAGTTTTTGTCACTGTTGGATAATAGAGGATATTTCTACTCTACTCTTCTATTCTACTTCTATTCTATTTCTTATTTCATCCTGTTGAAGAAATTCATGGAAGTTCACAATTTTTGACCCAATGCTTTGTTAAAACCTACTAAACTTCTTGCCAAACAGGCTCAATATATCATAAAAAGAAAAGAAAATGTGATACTCACTCCTCCTGAAAGGGGTAATTATGCTTATTATTGCTCTCCTTACATATAAAAATGTTTTAACCAATTTAAATAATAAACTTAACTTTACTGCATTGTTTAATAACTAGAATCAGTTGGAATTTGTCTGTATGATTCAATTAAATTGACCTTTTTTTATTGTTAAGTGTCTTGAGACAACGTGTTGTGAATTGTGAACAAACTGAATTTAACTGAGTTTAATTAAGGCTCACCGATGCATAAAGGGCAATTTACTTAAACATGTAATTCATTCAGGGCAACATTAAAAGGACAAAACATACACCAACAGTCTGCTAAAGAGTGAGCGCTTACCTCAGAAGCTATTCTTTATCAACGGATTGTTTGCAAATCAAGTCTGATTTTTACATTTATTTCCATATTAATCAGTCCGTTCATGCTGTGTACAAGCAGAGTAGCTTTCCACGGGAAATATCATGATTTTTTTCAGACACTCGAGATTCCTCATTATTAAATAGAAATCCATAAACCTCTCTTGACAGTGCATTAAACTGGACACATCCTGTTGATTGATTAGATGTGCAGCTGACAGATTCCCGGTGATTGTTTACTGAGGTGGGCCCTGGCAACGACTTGGTTTTTATTGCTGTCTGTACCTAGCAGTATTTCAACATTGTATCTCACTCCTCAGAGTCATCAGCAAACAGATCCACAGAGCCTGCACACCTCAAAGTGAGCAGCTCTAGTTTGAGGAATATTATCTCTGTGTTTACCTGATCCGCCTCTTCTTCAGACTGTTTTCACTCGTAGGTATGTTGCAGAGACAGAGAAAGCAAAGATTTTCACTCTGGATAATTATCTACTGGATCATCCTGCTCAGTGAATTCCCTTCAGGTTTGTAAGAACTTGTAGTGGAATAAAAACTGCTGTTTGCCATGTTGGAAAATGGAAAACATTTAATGCTTCTTTGTGACAGCTCTATATTTCTTTACTTTGTACAAGGTTTTTGCTTATCATCAAAGTTGTATCCATCATTCAAACAATGCTTCTGGACTTTTTAAGCCTCAAAAGGAAGAAGATGCACATCAACTTGTCATCCACTGAGATCACAGTGGTGTGTGAGGTGAAAGTGACTGACGACAGCCACAGATTGGAAAACAGAACTGAACAATGTTGCTGGTGAAATCCATCCACCAGGAGCCCTCTGTTCAGAAAGAATCAACGTCAAAGCAACGTGTGAGGAATTTTACGCTTCCATTCACCCATGCTTTTTGTAGCGTAGCAAAAAATAAGGCACGGTCGAGCACACACAGAGAGCAGAGCTACTTTTCCCCCTCAACCATTTATCACCTAAAGAGCACTTCTGTTAATCAGCAAAGCTAATTGGATTTAATGTACCCCAAGATAAATTAATTTATACAGTACAATTTAGATATTCTCACCAGGCTGAAATAAAGTTCTTTGGGGAGGAATCAGTTTTGCTTGCTTGAGCTGAGGACAAGAAAAAAAAAAAAAATCATCTACATTTCAACATGACATCAGCTGACTTATTATCAGCTGTGCTACAAAGTGTTTACTAAATTGTACTTCTGCTGTTACATCCACCAAAGAGTGACTCATACTCTAAAATTACTAACATGAACACATGAAAATGTGAATTTTCTCCCACACACACATTAGCTAATTTCCTTTGGATAGTATAGACCCCATGAGCTCCTGATAATGTAGTTTCTCCCTATATCATTAATATTAAAAGGTCATTTCCACAACCTTTTATAGAGTTTTGTCCGTCCATAGGACAGATTCAATTTTCCACCTCTCCACGGGAATCCTTGGTTATTATTTGTCTGGCCAAATACGTCATCCTCATAAAATGGTAACATGGTACTTGCACCCATTAAACTCCTTCACCTTTTACAACCTCAAACTTAAATTTATTTTATCGGGATTTTATTTGACAGACCAACACAAAAGCCAGATTGCTTCCTCGGGGTCGGGGGACAGGGAGAGTCTCTACCTCCATTGTAGGACATTAAGTAGTTGGCAGGATTGAGTGGGAAATGAATAGAAGGATTGCAGTATTGTTTAGGTCTGTAGTGAAGAAAGAGCTGAGCTAAAAAGCAAAGCTCTTGATTTACTCGTACTCGTACTCGTCGTCTTCCGCTTTATCCGGGACCGGGTCGCGGGGGCAGCAGACTCAACAGAGACGCCCAGACGTCCCTCTCTCCAGACACCTCCTCCAGTTCCTCCAGGGGGAGCCCAAGGCGTTCCTGGGCCAGCCGAGAGACATAGTCCCTCCAGCGTGTCCTGGGCCGTCCCCTGGGCCTCCTCCCGGTGGGACGTGCCTGGAACACCTCCCAAGGAAGGCGTCCAGGAGGCATCTGGTATAGATGCCCGAGCCACCTCAACTGGCTCCTCTCGATGTGGAGGAGCAGCGGCTCTACTCCGAGCCCCTCCCGGATGGCCGAGCTCCTCACCCTATCTCTAAGGGAGTGCCCGGCCACCCTACGGAGGAAGCTCATTTCAGCCGCTTGTATCTGGGATCTCGTTCTTTCGGTCATGACCCAAAGTTTATGACTATAAGTGAGGGTAGGAACGTACACTGACCAGTAAATTGAGAGCTTTGCTTTTCGGCTCAGCTCTCTCTTCACCACAACGGACCGGCACAGCGCCCCCATTACTGTGGCAGCCGCACCGATCCGTCTGTCGATCTCCCGCTCCATTCTTCCCTCACTCGTGAACAACACCCCGAGATACTTAAACTCCTCCACTTGAGGCAGGAACTCCCCTCCGACCTGAAGAGGACAAGCCACCCTTTTCCGGTCGAGTACCATGGCCTCGGACTTGGAGGAGCTGATCCTCATCCCAGCCGCTTCACACTCGGCTGCGAACCGCCACAGCGCATGCTGTAGGTCTTGGCTAGAGGGGGCCAGCAGAACCACGTCATCTGCAAAAAGAAGAGACGAAATCCACTGGCCCCAAACCCGACCCCCTCCGGCCCTTGGCTGCGTCTAGAAATCCTGTCCATAAAAGTTATGAACAGGACCGGTGACAAAGGGCAGCCCTGCCGGAGTCCAACATGCACCGGGAACAGGTCCGACTTAGTGCCGGCAATGCGGACCAAACTCCTGCTCCGCTTGTACAGGGACCGGATGGCCCCTAGTAAAGGGCCCCCGATTCCATACTCCTGGAGCACCCCCCGCAAGACATCACTAGGGACACAGTCGAATGCCTTCTCCAGGTCCACAAAACACATGTGAACCGGTTGGGCAAACTCCCATGAACCCTCGAGCACCCTGTAGAGGGTATAGAGCTGGTCCGGTGTTCCACGGCCGGGACGAAAACCACACTGCTCCTCCTGAAGCCGAGGTTCGACTATCGGTCGGACTCTCCTCTCCAATACCCTGGCGTAGGCCTTACCAGGGAGGCTGAGGAGTGTGATCCCCCTGTAGTTGGAACACACCCTCCGGTCCCCCTTCTTATGCGCTTGGGCCTGCCAAGTCTGACTGGCTTTTTCCTCCTCCAGCAGATCCAACTCACCACCAGGTGATGATCAGTGGACAGCTCAGCCCCTCTCTTCACCCGAGTGTCCAAAACATGCGGCCGAAGATCTGATGATACGACAACAAAGTCGATAATCGACCTCCTGCCTAGGGTGTCCTGGTGCCAAGTCCACTGATGGACACCCTTATGTTTGAACATGGTGTTCGTTATGGACAAACCGTGACTAGCACAGAAGTCCAATAACAAAACACCACTCGGATTCAGATCGGGGAGGCCATTCCTCCCGATCACGCCTCTCCAGGTGTCACTGTCGTTCCCCACGTGGGCGTTGAAGTCCCCCAGCAGAATAATGGAGTCACCAGGAGGGGCACTATCCAGCACCCCCGACAGAGACGCCAAGAAGGCCGGGTACTCCGCACTGACACTCGGCCCGTAGGCTGAAATGATAGTCAGAGACCTCTCCCCAACCCGAAGGCGCAGGGATACGACCCTCTCATCCACTGGGGTAAACCCCAACACGAGACGGCTGAGCTGGGGGGCAACAAGCAAACCCACACCAGCCCGCCGCCTCTCCCCGTGGGCCACTCCACAGTAGAACAGAGTCCAACCCCTCTCAAGGAGATGGGTTCCAGAGCCCACGCTGTGCGTGGAGGCAAGCCCGACTATTTCTAGTCGATATCTCTCGACCTCCCGCACAAGCTCAGGCTCCTTCCCCCCCAGCGAGGTGACATTCCACGTCCCTAGAGGCAGCCTAAGAATCCGGGGATCGGGCCGCTGAGGTCTCCACCTTCGTCCGCCACCCAATCCTCTTTGCACCGGTCCCTCACGGTTCCCCCTGCAGGTGGTGGGCCCACTGGGGGATGGCCTCGCGTCTCTCATTCGGCTTGGCCCGGCCGGGTCCCGCGAGGAGCAACCCGGCCACCAGGCGCTCTCCGACGAGTCCCGACCCCAGGCCTGGCTCCAGGGTGGGATCCCGGCTCCGCCGTACCGGGCGACGTCACGTGCCTCGATATTTTTTTCTTCATGAGGGATTCTTGAACCACTCTTTGTCTGACCCATCACCTAGAGCCTGTTTGCCATGGGAGACCCTACCAGGGGCATTTAGGCCCCAGACAACATAGCCTCTAGGATCATTTGAGCACTCAAACCCCTCCACCACGTTAAGGTGATGGTTCAAGGCTCTTGATTTACTTGACTGTCTATATTTCAGCTCCCACCTTTTGCCATGTGGTATAATGGATGGATGGATGGATGGATGGATGGATGGATGGATGGACAGAATGTTTAGGACATGGCAATAGCCCACCCTTTATTTGATTTCCACTTCCTTTTTTTTACAATTATAAATCTAAAAAGTGAGGGCCAAATTGTATTCAGCCGCTTTAAAAATATAGCAACTATTTTGGAAAAATCATTTTAATGTTAACATGGCACAAACACCTTGAAGTTTCAATCAGTCTACTTTAATCTGAATAAGTAAAAGACCTTTGTGTGGAACAGACACCAGAGCTACATGTAGTCCAGGGACTCACATCCTCATAAGCCTCTGGGGACCCCACAATCCAGTTTGGTCTTTTTAGCAAGTTTTTAGTTGTTGTTCTTCAGCCTTTTGCCTGTTTTAATATTAAGGCCGTTAGATTTTCAAATGATTGATATTGTAGATTATAAACTACCACTTCTCACTTCACACCGTCACATTTTAAAAGTAACATATACATAGCACACATACCCTTATCTCAAACGGGTCCCTTCAAACATCCATTCAAATAACATGTTCCATTTATACTTTAATTTAGCCATCACATATGAAGATACCTGGGACTACATTTTAAACTGAACCTCTGAGTTGAATTTCAAGTTAAAAAGAATTATGGTCAACAGAGCTAGTTTATGGGTCCAAATTGAGTCCTTCAGTTGTATTTTATTGCACCATTGCAAATAAATAAATACAGGTCCTTCTCAAAATATTAGCATATTGTGATAAAGTTCATTATTTTCCATAATGTCATGATGAAAATTTAACATTCATATATTTTAGATTCATTGCACACTAACTGAAATATTTCAGGTCTTTTATTGTCTTAATACGGATGATTTTGGCATACAGCTCATGAAAACCCAAACTTCCTATCTCACAAAATTAGCATATTTCATCCGACCAATAAAAGAAAAGTGTTTTTAATACAAAAAACGTCAACCTTCAAATAATCATGTACAGTTATGCACTCAATACTTGGTCGGGAATCCTTTGGCAGAAATGACTGCTTCAATGCGGCGTGGCATGGAGGCAATCAGCCTGTGGCACTGCTGAGGTCTTATGGAGGCCCAGGATGCTTCGATAGCAGCCTTTAGCTCATCCAGAGTGTTGGATCTTGAGTCTCTCAACGTTCTCTTCACAATATCCCACAGATTCTCTATGGGGTTCAGGTCAGGAGAGTTGGCAGGCCAATTGAGCACAGTGATACCATGGTCAGTAAACCATTTACCAGTGGTTTTGGCACAGTGAGCAGGTGCCAGGTCGTGCTGAAAAATGAAATCGTCATCTCCATAAAGCTTTTCAGCAGATGGAAGCATGAAGTGCTCCAAAATCTCCTGATAGCAAGCTGCATTGACCCTGCCCTTGATAAAACATAGTGGACCAACACCAGCAGCTGACACGGCACCCCAGACCATCACTGACTGTGGGTACTTGACACTGGACTTCTGGCATTTTGGCATTTCCTTCTCCCCAGTCTTCCTCCAGACTCTGGCACCCTGATTTCCGAATGACATGCAGAATTTGCTTTCATCCGAAAAAAGTACTTTGGACCACTGAGCAACAGTCCAGTGCTGCTTCTCTGTAGCCCAGGTCAGGCGCTTCTGTTTCTGGTTTAAAAGTGGCTTGACCTGGGGAATGCGGCACCTGTAGCCCATTTCCTGCACACGCTTGTGCACGGTGGCTCTGGATGTTTCTACTCCAGACTCAGTCCACTGCTTCAGCAGGTCCCCCAAGGTCTGGAATCGGCCCTTCTCCACAATCTTCCTCAGGGTCCAGTCACCTCTTCTCGTTGTGCAGCGTTTTCTGTCACACTTTTTCCTTCCCACAGACTTCCCACTGAGGTGCCTTGATACAGCACTCTGGGAACAGCCTATTCGTTCAGAAATTTCTTTCTGTGTCTTACCCTCTTGCTTGAAGGTGTCAATAGTGGCCTTCTGGACAGCAGTCAGGTCGGCAGACTTACCCATGATTGGAGTTTTGAGTGATGAACCAGGCTGGGAGTTTTAAAGGCCTCAGGAATCTTTTGCAGGTGTTTAGAGTTAACTCGTTGATTCAGATGATTAGGTTCATAGCTCGTTTAGAGACCCTTTTAATGATATGCTAATTTTGTGAGATAGGAATTTTGGGTTTTCATGAGCTGTATGCCACAATCATCCGTATTAAGACAATAAAAGACCTGAAATATTTCAGTTAGTGTGCAATGAATCTAAAATATATGAATGTTAAATTTTCATCATGACATTATGGAAAATAATTAACTTTATCACAATATGCTAATATTTTGAGAAGGACCTGTATATTATCACACGCAAGCAAACATTCAACTCTGCACTTCGTAAATTATATTTTGTGTTTCTCTAGATAATATCTGGTGGGTTATAAAGAAAAAATGGCATAACACTGTAATTCAATCTTTATAGTTCTAATTAGGGCTGAATATGATTAAAACATAAAATACAAAAACTTTTTTAAAAATTAAGAAAAAAACTTTTTTAGATTACATTTTTAGAGCACTTTTTTTTTTTGATAGACCTGTTTGTTTCCCAAAGAGCCAATGTGTGAGTTTTCTGGGGGGACCTGAGGGTTAAATCTTGCCCTTAACATGACAAAACCTAAAGAGCATTCCAGGGTTATGACTGCTTTGCAAGACATACGTATCAGTGATCATTTAGGCCTCAAACAAGAACTTTTTGCTTGATTTATAATTTTTTATGGATGTCGCCTGCTCCTATTTTTCATAGCAGCGGACTTCCCATGATGCCACTGGCTGTATAAAAGCACCCCTTTCCACTGCTCCTCTGTGGGACCAGGATAGGAGAGGAACAGCGTGCTAATGTCTCTTTGCTGGCCAACAGACATAAACTCTTCAACTAGATACAAGGTTGTCATAAGATCATGCGATCATATGCAAAAGATAAGTAGAAATAAATCACTGTCTGCGTATCCGGTGACTTTCATTCATGAACGGGGTAATCAAGGTACAAGCATTGCTTGACTGTTCTCTCTGAGATCTGCAGAAGCAAACTATTCCCAGAGAGTTCCCGACGCTGAGTGCAGCAGTTTCCCAAGGAAGGACAACGGAGAACACATTACGGCAGTTAACATGCTGGCAGCTAACTGCTTCGTTCACGGAGCTCTCTTCAAACTTCGTCGTCGTCCTCAGCATGGTTCACACGACGTTAGGTTTTGGGCAGAGAGATAGAAGTAATAGAGAAAGATTAATGATCTAAACGTTTTTCATTTTATGAAGTTTGGTTTTGTTTGTGTTGAACTCAGCTATCTTGGTGCTAGCAGACTATCTGCAGCACACGTGCTCAGGTTGTGTTCTGTTTGTGTGTTTTTAAAGTTAAGACAAACTTTACTTGAAGGGTGATTTTAAACAGAAGATTGATCATAACGCGCCGTCCGCGCTTATGCATTTTAACCCTTTTATTGACTGTATTTTTAAAGGTGTGTTTGATTCTGGGGCTAAGCTATCAGCCTCCTTTGTTAGCTTCAACTGCTAACAGGTAAGGACACGTGATTGCTGCCAAATAATATTTACCCAGAAAGGTTGTTAATTTTCAATACAGTAAATAATGTGTCCCTAACATCATTTTACTAAATTTGATAACTAAGTAAACACCATTAAGCCCCATTTCTCCAGAAAGATTTGGCTCTTTTCCAAAATACATCCTTAAATGCTTTACTATTCCCTTAATAATATTTCTTTAAATATTATTTTCATAAATATAGGCAGCCAATGAGACCCCGTTGAGAATTAGTCATCCAGAAGGTTAGTTTTATTCAGCAGATTATTCTTAAAACATTATTTTATTAAAATAATATTTTGTCTGATCTTTCATTGTGAATGGTTGTCTAAACGTTTGATGATTATTGCCTAAGTTGGTTCCAAGACTAACTTAACTTCATTTCCAGGTTCTTCAAGATAATCCTTGGTTCTCAAACATAAATAACATTGCATGGTAATGTTTCTTCACTCCTTCAGTCATGGTTTTCAATCATCTTTAATCAACTTGTTCATATTGTACATAACTCATTAGTCTTCCCTATTCTTTCATTCTGCTTGGTAGTTTAGTTGGATTGTTTTAGTATAGTAAAGAGTTTGTTGATTGAAATATGTTTGACTTTGATTTGACTTATTTTTATTAATAAATTCTTGTATTTTAAGAAATTGTGTGAATTCATTCCATGTGTGTGCAGAGTTTTGCTGTTCAATAATGTCAGAGCTCGTCTCACACCTTTCTACTTTGTCCTAATACCATCGCCTTACTGGGCTGGTATTCACAGGACAACCCTTAACAGACCGGAATATTATTTGATAAAATATTAATACTAAATAATATTCTCAGATTAATAATAACACATGCTTTCCATTTTTCTCCCATTTCATAAATTTCAAATGAAAGAGGCCAGATTACACTGCAGAATTCCAATGATCAAAACAAGCTCGGTTTTCTTTACATCTAAACAAACTCTATGTATAAAAAGTCAGCTTTAAATAAAACAAGACATGAAAAGCCCATGTGTTTCAAGATTCCCTTTGCATTCCTTGTTTTTTTTTAAAAAGAGTTGCATCTTCTTTTATCTTTTTTCTAGCAACCCTTGGACCATATATGTCTATGCAAATCAAAAGCATGCAACACACTGAGGCTTAAAAATATGTTCAATTTAGACACTTTAGAGGATGCCTGATACTGTGACTCAGTACAGCTTTGAAATGCATTATGTTTCATTATGTGGCTGCCTCCACAGTCATCACATTCCTCTTAGCCTGAATCCCACTTGGAAAGTTGGAAATTAGGGCAGAGGCTCCCTAGACAATTCTGGAAGAAAAAAAAAAACAAGGTTTCTAGAATAGTGCCGTGTATTGTGAATGACAAGTGTTTCTTTCTGGGTGGTGGTCTGCCACTAATTGCATTTCAGTCAGTAGCCAGTGGTGGAAGAAAGAAAAGAAACACTTTTATCTCTTTGGGGAATGGAGGAACATATCTGGAAATGGAGGTGAAATTGTAAAAAGGTAGGAAAGGTCAGATAGAAAAAGTTGTTTCCAGGAAAATCAGCGTGCTTTTTTCAAGGTGGATTTTTGTAGTATGACAAGTAGTCTGTGACCTCTGACTACACTGAAACTTAATGCAACTCATATCAACTTGATAAGAAGCTCAATGATATAATCAAATCATACAAAGTTCAAAGTAAATTAGTTGTCCAGCCAGTTAAAAGCCTTACTGAATTGATTTTGTTCTGAAGCCAAAAGACATACTGCAAAGATAGGCATTATCCCCGCATCTAGCAGGTAGAGCTTGAAACTCGATACCATTTTGTGACCTTCTGAATTGTCCATTGAGGTGGCGAGGAACGCCTCTGACATCACATGACCATGACAAGACCTAACTGTACAGGGTCCTGGAAAAGTAATTTTACCTCTTCAACCTTTTCACATTCTGGTCCTTTTGTTAGGATTTTGTGTGATCGACCAACACAAAGTATGGGATTATTGGGAAGTAAAAGGCAAAGGGTGCAGAGTTTTCAACATTGCTTACAATAAATTCTAAATGTATTCAGTGACCTACTCAGATGTCACTGAATAAACTATTAGTAAATAGAGTCCAGTTATGTGTAAATTAACTTCAGCGTAAATATAGTCGATGTGTGAAGACCTCAGAGGTTTATTAGTGAACATTAGTGAATACAAGTAACACACCAGACAGGTAAGGGATTGTGTCCTGGAGCCGTTTAAAGCAGAGTTAGGGTATAAAATAAAATTCCAACAACTTGACATCTCACAGAGAACTGTTCAGTCCACCATCTGAAGATGAAGAGCATGGCTGCAAAATATTGCAGTCCAACTAAAATGACAGGTCATGCAAGAAGAACATTTACCAGAAAAGCAGCCAAGAGAACCATGGTAATTCTGAAGGAACTGCAAAAATCTGGTCCAGCTGAGGTGGGACATTCTGTATACAGGACAACTATTATGGATATACTCCACACATCTAGCCTTGATGAAGGAGATAAAAGAAGAAAGCCATTATGAAACGCCATAACGAATTCTGTTTGCTGTTTGACCCAAGCCAAGTAGGGGACACAACAAATATTTTGGAAGAAGGGGCTCTGGTCAGATAAGACCATAATTGAAGGTTAATGTTTTTGCTATGTGTGAAGGAATATAAACACTGCACATTAGCCTAAACACACCTTCCCCAAGCTGGAACATGGTGATGGCAGCATAATGCTGTGAGGATGCTTTTCTTTAGCAGGGACTGGGAAGTTAATCAAAGTTGATGGCAGGATGTGGCTAAATACAGGTCAACCCTGGAAGAAAACCTGTTTGTGGCCTCACAATACACAAGATTGGGGTAGATTTAATTTTTTTAGCAATACAACAATCCTAAACACAAAGCCAGATATATAATTAACTGGTTTTGTTTAAAGCATATTTATGCATTAGTATGACCAAGTCAAAGTTCAGATCAAAATTCAGTTAGAAATCATGCTCACAGAAACAAGTTAGTTTTAGTGAACCTGAGCCATTTTGCAAATAACAAAAAGAAAAGGCAAAAAGTTCAAATCCAATATGTGCAAAGCATGTAAAATGACATAAAATCCCAATAAAATATATTAAAAGGGACATATCATGTTCCTTCTCACACCCAAATCATTCAGTTGTGGTCTATAAAAGTGAAGCTGCAATGCTTTGGTCTGACTTCCTTGTTATTTTAGCTCCACAGGGCCCTCTTTTACCCATGGTCTGAGGGGCGTCTGAGAGGTCAAAGAGCGCTCCACTTTAACCCGTTCGGCCATTTTTGTAGTTTGATACCAATTATCTAGCGTCACAGAAACAAGACAAAAACGGCAAAAACAATGTAAAGCTGTTTATGTAATAATAATATTCAAAGCACGCAATGCAGTTGTGTCCTCAAGGAGCTAAAAGCAGCACACAGCAATAACATAAGCAGAAGGCACGATGCTAATGCTATCAACACAATGGCCAGAAGGTCATATCAACACACAATAAATTCATGTCTAAAATAAAGTTTGTTGTCATTTTAGTGTAATTTGGAGCTCATCGCTTTGCTGTGTCTGTCGTTTTTCCATAGACAGAAGGAGCTGACCTCTTAATCAGATTAAGTTTTTCGGTAAATCCTTCTTGATACTGGCGGAGGTTGCTGAATGCACTGGTCCTTGAAGTGGGGAAACAGTAATTTCCCTACAAATGTGTGGACATTTCATTAAAAAAAATTATTTAACCAGGCACTTTGAAGAGGTTCTGATGCTGGGTGACGGTGTATTGAATTGTGTGGGTTATTACACCCAACAACCGAACTAAACGGTAGGTATACTTGAGTGTGGACTACAAAATTGCAGCGGGAAATAAATATGGTGGATACGCAAAAACGGACTGAAAAATACGACCCAAACAGAATATAAAGATATCTATGCAGCACCTAGAGAGACTAAATTCAACTTTTCTGCACTCCTACAAACTCCAAGTACACAACAAAATGGATTTAAAGGCTTAAAATGGATTTTGCATAATATGTCCTATTTAAAGTTAGTAGTTTTAATGTTACAAAATGTGGAAAAGTTCAATACTTTTGTAAGGCACAATAAACAAGTTCATAAGTCCTCCCAGGTGACTTTGTTCACAGCGATAATATAGGTTTTCCTTCACCTCTGAAGAGAAGTCAAAGTAAATGGCTTCCATCAAAGACTGTTATTAACGTCATGAGGCTGTTACCTTTTGTCTCCCCCACATGGGTGTTGCTGTGGAAGGAAGAGTGATGCCTATATAACTCAACAGACTCATATCCTGATCGTGAGGCTACGAGGTCCTTCGAACGCAGGGGAAAGCCAGAGAAGACAGCGCGCAGCTCCATGGACAGCTGTCAAGATGAGTCAGGTGAATGTGGGCAGACTGAAAGTCGCTGTGTTCCTTATGTCAGGGAACGAAATCTTCCTGCACTGATGCAGCTTCCATTCCAGTCAATGTCAAAGAATGAGTAACTGCCTTGACAGGAAACCATAACCCACAGTAACTCCCATCTGTAGAAACAATACATGACAACGAAATTGTGAAAGATGCTCAGCTGTGGCTAATCGTGAGTATTTTCCCTTATCAGCACGCAGCAGCTCCAGGACTTTAATTAGATAAAATGTTGTGCACCCTGAAAGGAAAAACTAAAACTAATCCATAGCTTCAGTTTTTTGCTGTCATCATAAATGCAATTCTTGTACATTTAAATCAAATACATAAATCCAAACAAACAGACTCAAAGACAATCTATATTTCTATTTTCAATGTTTCTTGTGCCACACACACTAAAATATTTGCATGTGGTTAATTATACATTCAGCGTGTGACAAACATGTGCACCTCCTCATAATGAGAGGGAATTATTTATAGCATGCTGTGCTCTTATCATTTGTCGGGCCCAACAGGTACAAAAAAGATGAAGTTCAAGGACTCCCAAACTTGTCCTCCAAGCAAGCTGTTACTTGGGCAAACATTCATCATTCAAGCACACAATTACACAGCACCTAATCCATCTTCTCTCCAGAGTATTAATTGGATAAACAAATCTCAGTTGCTTCATGTGTAAAGCAGTCTCGTCTGTTCTTTACAGAAATAAATCCTGCAGACTAAACAGTTTTGATGATTTTGCTCCATGTCCCAGTACTTAACATGCTGTTTTAATGGATGACCCTTATTTTTTTATAGATCAAGCAGTTACTCTGCAAATTATTACTGCACAAACAGAAAAACTATTTAGGAGCAGCTTTGAGGAAAATAACTATATTCGTCATTAAGAGCTTTGTAAGTATATTTCTAAGCTTATTTTCTTTGGGAATGTAATTCATGTTGCACATTTGAAGCTTCTTAACGCCTATTCAGGTCTACAAATGGCAGTGAGTCATTAGCAGTGGTCTGCAGAACAAACCCCAATTCTTGATTGCCATAATATCTGTGTCCACTGCTTTGGACTGTTGATGAATGAGTGCTTCTCCTTATTTCAGTCATTTTTGACACATCTGCCTCCTCTGCATTACTATACTGTTATAGAGTAAAACTGGAAGTAGGAAGCTGCGATCGGTTTGTCTTGGAGGTTGGAGCACAGACCTGGAAATGACATCAGACTCAACTTCAGCATGTTCTAGTTGCAAGTTGGAAAACATGAAATTTGCAAATTGTTGTCATGTTACCTGGTTTTAGCGATGCTAGTTGATTACAAACACTTTTTTCCATTCTATGCATTCAGCTGTCAGGGTTGGTGTTGAGGTTGGACCAGGGTGCAGAGAGACGCTAGACAGCCAGACTGTAGCAGGGGTCATGATTTAATGGAGAATGACGATAACTTACAGGAAACACAGATGGGAACAAGCCGGAACTATACTGACTGGAAAGCTGGTACTTTGCAGGACGAGGCGATGGGGAACAAAAGGAACCGGTGAGTATAAATACACAGGGAAGAGAAAGGTGGAACAATGGGGGAGAGAGAGAGGTAATCAGGTGATTGCTTACAGGTGTACAGGTGAAGGGAACTGAGGGAAAGGAGGTTACTATGGTTACTGACGGGGGCTGGAAGCTGGGAAACACAGAGACATGGGAAAGAACTAAACTAGACATGAACCTACAACTGAAACAAATCTGAAAGTAATAAATCTCAAAACAAGGAAGCTAGGAAGGATAATAAATCATAACATAAGTGAACCTAAAATAGAAACAAACTCAAGGGGGAACTAAACCTACAGGCCATGGGGAAAACAGACCTAAGGAAAACCATAAATAACCTAAACATAAAACACATAAGAAATACTAACTGGGCAAAATGGGAACACAAGAAACTAGCCGAAACATAAACAAAATAATATAAACAAGTCTGGAGGAAAACAGGAAACAAAATATAACTGACTACAGACAAAAGTGAGACAAGAGGAACTAACCAAAAACTATACTAAAATAACTAACCTGGGAAAACTAAACATAATGACTAATGTGAGGCGGAGCTAAACCCGCAAGCAAGGCTGGGGAAGAACAACTAATAAAAAGCAACAATAAAAGGGAATCTAGGGACAAGGAGAACAAACTAACAAACTAGTGGGGTGGAAGAATAGAAAACTAATAAACAAGAATGCAGCAAGGACCTAACAAACGCTAAAACAAACACGAGAGTACCAGGCAAGAAACAACTAACCAAAGAAGGGAAATAAACAAAGAGAACTGTATAAATAATAAACCTGAGGAAGAACAGTTCTAAGGAATAAACAACTGAGTAAAATAATAACTAAAGGGACCTAACAACGAGGGGAGAATGAACTACTAACTAAGGGAAATAAACATAACTACTAAACAGAAGCACAAGAAAAAAGACCTAACAGGAAAAAGTAAACAAACACAGAACCAAAATGGAAGATCCTGACACATGCTCTAAATTAAAGATTGAACCATAGAGTCTGTGCCACTGGTTTGATGAGATTCACTGATTTGTAAAGATATTAATACTCCATTCACATTTTGTCTCAATACAACTACAAATGTCAATGTAATTTACTTGGATTTTATGTGATTTTATGTACAGCACAACTGCGAAAATGAAAGGTAAATAAAGCAGCCATGAAATCAATGGTAAGTCTAGAGGAGCTGCAGAGACCCACAACTCAGGTGGGAGAATCTGTTTATAGGACAAATGTTTATTGTGCACTCCAAAAATCTAGCCTTATGTAAGAGTTGCAATAGTAATGCCACAGTTGAAAGAAACTCAAAAGACGCCCTGGTCGCAGTCTGCTATAAGTCTTATATGGTACACAGCAATCATGAGGAGGAAGTTCACGAGGCTAAATTTGAAATGTTTGGTCTGAATGGAATATGCAATGTGTAGAGGAAAACTACATTCCACGTCACCCCAAACACACCATCCCCACGGTGAAATGATGGTTGGAGCATCATGCTGTGGGGCTGTTTTTTCTTAGCAGGGACAGGGAAACTGGTCAGAGTTGGTCAGAAAATCTGTTCGAAGAAGCAAAAAACTTGAGTTAGAGGTGAGGGTTCACCCTCCAGGAGGACACTGAACATAAACATACAGCCAGAGCTTAAATGACATTGTTTAGACCAAAGCATATTCATGTGTTAGAATGGGCCAGTTAAAGTCCAGAACTAAATCCAAGAGGATTTGTTGAAAGAGTTTAAAAAAGTTTTTCACATACACTCTCCATCCAATCTGAGAATAATGGGAAGCACGTTTGACAAAGTATTGCCCCAAAGAGGCTGAATACAAATCAAATTCCAATAAAATACATAAAAGTGTGTGCTTGTGACATGACAGAATGTGGAAGGTTCAGGATGTGTGAAAATTTTTCTAAGGCACTGTACAAACTGACAGAAATACAATTAAACTATTTCTGCAACTTTTACAAAATATTATATGCGCAGAAGCCAAATTGAATGAATAAGTTGGGCTATCTCATCAAATCGCCATGTGGCAGTCGACTATTTAACAGACAAGCCACTTGACAAGCACTTTTAATATTGTAAACTGATTAAACAATATGACGAAAATGCCTTTGTAGGTTTTGAAATTGTAACTATTTATATCTTTATATACTGTACATTGAGAACATCAATTGGCTAATGCCAAGAGGAAACTCAATTGTTGGCAAAAACTCAATCCTTAGAGGCATTAGAGGTAGAATTTGGTAAGGATCATGGATTAGATTAAGGGTTCCGCGAAAACGTTAAAGTGACAGTGCAGGGAAAGTGCAGTTTGTCAATAGAAAGTTTCCATAAAGACTGCAAAGCAGGGGTTTATGTTAGTGTGTGTCTGTGTGAGAGCTTTGTGCCTGTTTAAATGGGGAAAGTGAGATTGAAAGAGTGGCCTCCGGCCTCTCCAGATAATCTATTTATGTCTGTCACACTTCGTTAAGCCCAAACCAAAAATATTTGACTCTTGAATATGTTTATCATATGTCTCAATGTTATCAGTCAGTGCTGGGACAACAAGATAAATGTGCATCTCCTACTTACAGATCATAAATTTAACTGGTTTTCTTAACCTTGAAGCTGTAAAACATATTATTTTAATAGGCAATTTTTTCTTCCATTAGTGACATTTCTGATCACCAATGCGGGATATTGGGTTGTTTTGTTAATCCAGTCAAATGTGACAGACTGTAGCGTTTTCTTTCAACATGTGCACCAAGTGCTGCATCAGTGCAATGAGATCATTCTCTGGAGGCTGTTGTTTGAAACAGCTAACCCTTGAACCAACTGACTTAAAAGCAGGCACAAACAAACACACAAAAGGGAATGATTGAAAAATGCTTTTGGTAAAACTCTAGGGCCAAGCAAGGTTAACTCCGCTGTGTCAGGGAGAAGGTTTCTAGTCAAAGGAACTCTGCACACAGTGGGAAAACATGTGTGGAATATATTTTTAAATATTGCCTTCACATGCAATTTGTATTAATTCAAAAGATAGTTGTTTTACAAAGCAGACTGGTAGTGACAAAAATTATATTGTTTACAAATGTCACTTTTTTCATGATGACTAGGCTTATGTTAACAATATTTTTAAAACATTTACTTTGATTGTAGGTTTTGACATAGATAAAGAGGAAATCTCTGCAAAAGTAAAGACTAAACCCCTTAAAACTAGTGTATATTTTTTTTCAAAATGCTGCTATTTAATGCATTTCTAACATTGTTTATGGTTATAGTTATCTATCGAAGTATATTCTACAACAGTGATTTTCAAATGTTTTATAGCAAGTACCACCAGGGTAAGGACCAAGCTTTCCAAGTACTTCTATATTGAGACATTTTACAGGATTGTTGAAGCCAGATGGGTTGTTTGAGAAACTCATCCAGTAGGATTTTCATGCTCAGCTATCATTCCTAAATGTCTTGTTGATGTCAGAGGAAGAGAAAGGCAACAGTGGTTCAGTCAACCACTCCTTATGATCAATGTATGTGGAAAACAATTTCTGAATGCACAACACATGAAACCCTGAAGCAGAAACGTGATAGCAGCAGAAAACACCAGATACCAATTGTCAGCTAAGAACAGGAAACTGAGGTTACAGTTCAAATAGCCTTAGAAAAATTGGACAATCAGAGGAGCAAAACATTACCTGGTCAGTTGTGTCTCCATTTCAGCTGTAACAGTTAGATGCTAGGGTTGGGCTTTGGTGTAGCAAACATAAAAGCATGGATCCATCCTGCCTTGTATCAACGATTCAGGCTGGTGGGGGTGTTGTAATGGTGTAGGGGATCATTGCTTTGTACAAACTTAGTACTAACTGAGCCCTAAAAGATTTGGTCAGAAATGACCAAAACTACAAAGTTAAGAAATAGTGAAAAGGCTAAACGACTAGCAACTGCTCCGAATACATAAATAACTAGACAGCACATTAAAATAGATTAAAAAAAAGAGAGAGTTTTTCAAAAACACCATGCTGTTGCCTTTGTTCTTGATTTATTTATGGTCTAAGGTCAGGCCTTAAGTCACGCTCAGTACAGCAAGATATTTTTGTGTAAACATATTCCACATTAAGAGCAGAAATATAAACCCATACTGGCATGTGGCTTTTGTGTTAAAACATGTTCTGTGTTATGAACTTTTATAATGCATTTAAAATATAGTTAGCATGACAATGCAATTCTTTAGTATTTCATTATTACTTTATGTGGTCCTTCCAATCAATCAGACTTTCTTGTAATCTTTTGAACTGGATCTTTTGGCACACTGCTAAAAGATAACTTTTTGTTGGAAACTGATTGGACCATCTACCGAGGCACTTATCCCCCACTAACATTGGCCTGGCTGTGGTTTCCCAGATTCAATTCTGACATCAGAGATAAAGGTCCACTTGTTCTCGATTCACTGTTGTCCACCTCAGTTCACACAGGGAGTTCTCTGAATTCTTTCCTCTGCACTTTTATTTCGAGAACTTTCTAATGAAGCAAAGGTCAATGGGCTCTCATTTTTCTAGCTGCTGGTGCTTTTTAGTTCTACATCACAGATAAATAGTTTGTATTTTCCTTATTACTGATTAAAAATGGTTTTGAATACATCTGTAAAGACAGCCCAGTGCTAATAATTGTACAATATTAATATGGTTCTAGAATGCTCTATAGTCACAACAGAGAACGTTTTTCTCGGCTTTCACGGTTCTTTTGTGTTCTATTTTTTCATTTTGGGAACAACTCATTTGTTTTAAAAAGATAACACTCCATTGAAATCTGACTGACACAGCAACAACTTTCCCACTTTATCATGCCTCCTGTCATTTAATTTGACATTTCAAGTATAAACCTCCCTCTTCAGGCTGCGCTGTAAACAGATAAAATTGCTTGACTTAGTCTTCCCACGGTTTTATGTAAGCACTAATTAATCCATATAAGGCCACGTACGGCGAGGTGCACGCCCAGAACACCTCCATGTTCCACGGGCTTGCTGTGGCGTGTGGTCGCCCTGCCTCGCTGCCAGGAAGTTCAGGAACTCGGACACCGCCCCGGCCTCCCCCCAGCCCCCGCCGCTTCGTCTCCTCCATTGTTGAGCAATAGACTGTCTCATCGAAACGACCTTAACCGAAACTCTCCACTCTGCTAAAGCGCTCCTAACTTTTCCAAACGTTTGTTAACATTTTGACACATAAAGCGACTTTAACTTGTCGGCAGGCGAGTGCAACTGGACGGAGCCTCTGAGGTGAGGAAAACTTTTCAGGCGAAGACTTCCATACTTCCCATTCCTCCATTTTGAACTTTTAAACTCCAGTTTATCTAACGGGTTGTTGTCGTATAGTTAACAGTGTATCATCTGTTTCTTTCACTGTGAACATTTGACTTGTATTTAAGTACAGGATTTTCTGGCTGACAGTTTATAGTTTATAAGAATCCTTTTTTTCTTAGCAGCAAGGCTACAGAAAAACGGCTAACATTGGTGTTTGTTGTCAGTCGGCTAGCGTTAGCAATAGCTGGTGTTTGGAAAGGTTGGATAATGTTAGCAGGTAGCAGCGACTGTACGTCAGGCTAAGTTGGCTGAAATCAAGAAGTACTTGCTGAGATTTGTTTTACTTCCCTATTAATGTTGACCTAAACAGCTGCGTTACGCTCATACTCTAAACTGACTTATATTTAACTGGGTAAAACAAAACGACAATACTTAGAGTTGCTCGGGACAACAGGTGAGGAGCTTAAAGTAACAGCCTCTGACGTTAGCTTCTGAGGTGAGTGTGGTAGGCTCACATTTACAGACATTGTTATTGACTTATAGTGTACTTTGGAATCTGTTTTGTTCTCGTACATTACCAAGTATCTTACATTTGTTGGTGTGTGTGCGCAGTTTTAGTTTCATTTTTTCTCTTGTGAAGATTTTACCTTTCGAAGTTAAATGCCCCACCCAAGTGGATTGGGTAAACGCATTTTAGTTTAGCTACTCTTGTATTTTGGAGTCAAACACATGCCTATTTTTCAAATTGTACTGGTTCAGTAGTTTTTGGGAGGGAGAAACGTGTATTTTAGAGAATCTGGCATGTTCAGGCTTACACCAGGGCTTTTATTTCTTAAGTATTACAGAGCAAAGACCACATTTGAATTTTGTTTTTAACTTGGTATCTAAAAAACTTTACATTTAACCTTAAGGGCTACACACATTGTTGCAATGAAAACCAAATGAAATGGAAATTTAGGTTAAGATTTTGTAGGTTTGCCCCAGGAAATAAAACCTCATAGATTGCATTCACATAGATTTAGATTGTTCCTACCAAAGCGTCTCCAATGGGCTGGAGCTACAGCCTGTTCTGTTTGGTTCTATAAAATAACTTGTTAGATTTTTCTGCAACCATAGAGCCAGTGTGCATCTGTGTTATTTCCTCCGTAAAGGTCAGAAAATCTATGAGCCTCATTCTGTTTTAATTTGTTCTTATGGATCACACTACAGGGAGCCATTTTTAACAAAACAAATCATATTAATTTCAATATTACTGAGATAATTAATGTTAGCGCTGATAGGTTCCAGTAGTGCAACAAATGAGTTGAACTCATTGTTTGGAACAAGATCTATTAATACTAGCAAAGGATATTGAAAGATAGACGGTGCTTAAACAAAGTCAGAAATAGCTTTTATGCGTTCAGTGGGATTTATCTGCTGTAAGAGCAGATGGGTCAAAATCAAAATAAACAGGAAGATAAAACAATGTGTTCAGGTAAAACACAAAGACTTAAGAATTCTTTTAATCTAAGATGAGACAGATAAAATCTGAACCTGTTAAACATGGTGGTCATAACATTTTTATTGATTGTTGGTCTTCAGCTCCTGACAAAAGCGCCTCTAAGGGCTTTTTCAGTTAAACTGGTTCCAGTGCCTAACTGCTAGTGCTTACCAAGCATTATTTCTTTGTGTTTCCATCGAGACAGAACCCTGACTCTAGTACCAAAAACCGGAGCTAACGCAGCCCCAGTTTGCTGCTGGTCCAAAGGAAAGAACCATTTTCCTCAGGAGCTAGGGGCAGGCTCATGGCAGAATGCACTTAATCAAAATGTTATGAGCCCCATGTACAAAAGTCCGGAGTTTTGTTTCTGATCAGTTAAACATAAAACACAGAAACACAGCGCTTTGAGAGTAAAATGTCGGATTGGTGTCAGAATGATAGAAGGTGAATCTCTTATCTTTTCCACTGAATCCATAAATGTTGTTTTTGACTCAGTTCTTTACCACTGCTAGGCTTTTAATGTTGCCAGATGATGTTAAGAAGTCTTGCTCTAGAAGCTGTGTTCAACTCCCATTTACCAGCGCCGCTGGTTTTGACGAGAGATCAGCTGATCAGGATTGTAATGCATCCCCACAAGCACAGCTGGGTGTTTAGAACCGCCCTAATAAATTAAGGTTGGGATATTAAAGCATCTACTCGCAGGAATATTGGGATACATATTACTAGTGTCGATAAATTGCCTCCATACACTAAAATTCTTCACAAAATCACAGAAAAAAGCTGGATGAGGATAAAGCGATAATAAGAATTGAGATGTTTATTGGGAGCAAATGGCGCTGGCTCCCGGGTGTTGGAAAAGTAACCCTGCTCTTTTTCTACAACCCCGCTTTATTTTCTTATACTATTGGGTCTTTTATTGACAATGTAGGTTATGAGCTGGTTCTGACATTGTTATCACATTACAGCTGAACAACTTTTTAGTTTCATTCTCTCAGCCTTCGGGGGTTGCTGATTAACCTTGCTTGCCCCATGTCGGATGGTTAATCAATTGCGTTGAAGTGAGTGTCTGAAAAGAAAAACTGAAATTAGGCCACAGTGTTGTTGTGTGCATCCTTTGACTGTCCTTCTCTAAAGGAAGGGGCCTTGGCTCCGAAAGGGACCTTTTAGTATTTTGAACACTTTCAGATAAACTCTTTGAGAGCATTCTGCAAATCTGAAAAGATTTTCACAATAGGAAGTTACTGTCTGAGACCTTTTTTATTTTTAACAGCTAAGCACAAATCTAAATTGTCTGACATATAAAGTGGGTTGTTTTTTTTTTTCGTGGTCCGATTGGCTTTTGAATGGCCTGGAAGAACCAATTATGTCAGCATTAAAACCCATCCAGATTGTTGGAGACTGATCTTTGTTTGACAGAAACATATGTGTACCTGGTAATGCGTTTATTTGTTAAGCTTAAGCACTTTGCTTAAGTTAAAAAAAGAAAGAAAAAGAAACTATTCTGGGGAGAGAAACAAATCAATATAGAAAAACAGTGAGTTTGAGGGAAAGGAATGAGGTCATTGTCAGTTGTAGACTGCAAAAATGTTTATCCAATACAACTTTTACTTTCCAGTTGTTTTGACTATCAGACATTAGCTTACAGATTTTAATCTTGTGATAAATTAGCATTAGCAATATCAAGTACAGGGCTAATCAACCTAACATGATAATTACACGTTCATAATACCACTTTTACTTGTATTGATGTACTTACATTGCACAGTAAACTCAGAATGCACTTTTGAGGTCATGAATAACCAATGGGATGGCATTGGGTCGATGAATATTCTCCTAAACTATGTGTTTTGCTCTGTGGCCCTGCTGGCATCGTGTTGATCTAATGTGTGGTTACCTTTCAAAACTAATCCTCCCGTATCTATGTTTACATTTTTGCTGGGAGCCGTTGAAGATCACTTATGCAACCTCTCTGTGTCGGGTGATATGGGAAAGAGGGGGAAAAATCCCTGAGCATTTCAAACTGAGATTAAATGCTTCTTTTAAAGTTACAGCAGGAGGTTGATCCAGCTTGACTGTGGAAAGGTAATTTAACATTTCATCACCACTGGCTTTACAATACAGTGTTGACATTAGACCAAACTGTGCTCTATAGCAGACTTAGTCAGCCTCATGGGTTAAAGAAGAATCGGTAAAAGAGTACAGAGTTGCCTTCTAAAGACGCAATGTTTTTACTTTTTCTTTTCTCTTGGTCGGTAGTTATTATGTACGTCTGATGTTGTAATTGTTTTTCTTTTTAACCCATAGCACCAGACACGATGACGAGCATCAACACACCCAACATCAACTTCAAGTGGGACCCAAAGAGCCTGGAGATTCGTACTCTGGCAGTGGAGAAGCTACTGGAGCCCCTTGTTACCCAGGTAATGCAAACACGAATGATGTATTTTATTACACGTTTATTGAACTAGATTGCAGATCC
Organism: Girardinichthys multiradiatus; assembly: GCF_021462225.1. NCBI lineage: Eukaryota > Metazoa > Chordata > Actinopteri > Cyprinodontiformes > Goodeidae > Girardinichthys > Girardinichthys multiradiatus. Next base: position 18,901,347 of record NC_061815.1, on the reverse strand, counting down.
TAGAACTATAGCATGTAGATAGAATTATTTCTTGATATTTTTCTAAATAAAGAAGCAGAATAATAAAACGTTTGGTTTGTGCTAACTTCTTGGTTAAAAAAATCCTTTTTTAAAACAAAGGCAGCATTACCATATGTGATATATTAGAAAATCTATTCTTTCAATTACATATGTATTTGTTTAATTGGTTTGTTATTCTGCACAGGTCACCACTTTGGTCAACTCCAGCAACAAAGGGCCATCTAACAAGAAGAAGGGACGCTCTAAGAAGGCTCATGTTTTGGCTGCGTCAGTCGAGACTGCTACCCAGAACTTCCTTGAAAAAGGAGAAAAGATTGCAAAGGAAAGTCAATTCCTTAAGGATGAACTCACTGCTGCAGTGGAGGATGTCCGCAAGCAAGGTACGTTTACAAAAAACAAGTATACCACGGTGTTTGGTTTTTAGATTGTCCCTAGAAAGGCTGGTAGATAAATAAATCATAATTTGTTCATGTATCACTTTTTTTTTTAAGTTTGCAACTGGGCCCATATAGACTTCATTAAAGCACACATATTGTTCCCCTTAATATATAGGTTGATCCCATTATAAACATACTTTATATAGTCTACTAACATGGTTGATGCATAACTTGATGATGATGAACTCCAAACTCTGGCTTTAAAAATAAGGCGGTTGTCAGAGCACAGTTTGGATAGGAATCACATGACAATAACAGGAAGCTGCAGCAGCTGACACAGTCTCTTTGTTACTGAATTGTCATTGCAAAGGGTATAAAGATTTGTTGGGGGAAACCCAAATTCTTTCATTGCATAATGTCCACTCTCTATAGTGCAGTAGTTTTCCAAGACATGCACTGAAAATTAGGACCTGATGTTTACAAACTGGTTGAGCAAATTGATGCTGCAGAGCTCGCTGAGGGTGCAGCAGACATTCAGTCGCTGGCAGCATAATAATGGTTATTTGCAGGTCAGCTTACTTGGGGACTCAACCAATTCTTAAAAAACATGACTTGATTGGTGCTCCCATGAGATCCCGGGATCACTAAATGTTTTAGTTTTCAGCCCATTTCCCACCTAGAATCTGCTCAGGAGCAGAAGTGTGTGTTTGATTTTCACATCAGACAAAAGGTCACAAAAGTGGGTAATCCTTGCACTTGGTAATGTTTGCTGTCTGGAGGTGGATTATGATGATGGTAAAGATTTGCCTGCCCGTCGGTTTAAAAAGTTTCTTCTCTTTGTTCGATTGAGGAAGAGCTGAAGCGTGTACTATCCACCGCTGTTTCTGCTTTTTAATTAAAATGCCTCCCTTTTAGCTGTTGCCACAGAGATTAGAGTAGTGCAGGGCATGAAATGATAAACGAACATGGTTTCTAGCTGCCTCTGACTGTAGATTTATTTAAATGTTTGTATCCTCCTGTGTGGGCAGGAGTCCACCCACTCAGTTTCTCCTTCCAATTTAATTTCATGTCTCCAGACAGAAGTCAACCATCAGCTTAACCAGCCAGTAATACATAGATTTTTCCTGTGATACTATATTCCATCATCTTACAGCACGCAAGGAAGTGTCATTTGTGTTCCGTCTGAGTATTTGAGCCTTTTCAACCAGGGGGCTTTAACTTGAGACTGGGCTGTTACACCCCCTGTAACGTGACATCTGTGTCACACTGTCTTAAATTTCCAGAACTCCTCTGCTCAGGTTCTGCTCTGTGTTGTTGGGCAGTGGAAGACATGTTGCTAGAAAGCATGTGCTGCACTCGGTGCCCAAGAATGTTAGTGTAGTTTGGGTGAGCTGTCACTCGGCTGGAATTCACTGCCTGTTGTTTGCTGGTGCCTAGGCCTGGCTGTCAGCTATGCCACGCTGCTCAGTGGAGCGTGTTTAGACTGATAATACGGCCATTGACTAGGGTAAGACCACCTTGGATTCAGGAAGCATTTTTCTGCCCAGCTGTAGCCCACCAGCTGTTTAGAGTCAGATTATTATTGATATAGTTGATTATTAATACACATTTTAAAATAGGTGTTGGAACAAGTGTTACTCCCTTAACCAGTTTTCAGTGTGTTGGATATTTTTAACAACAAGCTAATGATGCACACGTCTATTAACGGGGAAGAATGTCTTTACTCAGCTGTTTCTCCCTGCATGTGTCCTTGCTCTCTCCCCCTTGCCCTTCCTACCTGTCTCTTTCCTGTCCTTCTGTTTTAAAAGCTTGTTGTGTGACTCACATTTTGATCATTTCATCATGCACACAGTGGGCTGCAGATGAGCATTAGATAGATGGAAGTTTATTAAAGGAGCAGTGATCACTATCTCCCTTCGGAAAATGGCCTTATTGATTTTCCTCGTGGGGGGGAATAACAGCCTAAGGGGGCTGATTCTGCTTGACGTTTGTTTTGACGGTCATTTGCACAAACTGTTAAATTCGAGGTGTCTGAGTAAAGCGGGAAGATAAGTCTAAACCTATGTTTGTTTTGGTGGAGTTGTATTTCTGTTGCAGTTCCTGCGGTGTAGCATTATTTTCTCAGCAGGGCTAGTAAGTGTTTGGTGGAATGACTTGTGTAAGTGCTCCCATGATGGTGCAAAAACTCTATGTAATGAGTGACTTTGTTTGGCTGTTTTATTTTAGGTTTGAGTAAAAAAAAAAAAAAACTCTTTATTGACAGAACTTTGGTGAACATGAAAACCAAATCCATTAAAACATGATGAAGAAGCTGTCGGGGAAAAGAAAAGACTAAAGCAATGGAAGCTAAACTCGTAAAAAGAAAAGTTAGTAACACTAATACATTGGTTAGAGAGGACAGAGAAGAAGCTAAAGCAACATTGACTGGCTATTAGAAAACCTAGAGATGAAATGAGAGCGTCTGTGTGCGCTGTATACAGACGTTGCAGTAGATGGAAAGTCTTTAGACTGGTAAAGAGGAGCCTGGTAGAAAAGGGTTATGGTAGGTCTCTACAGTAAACAGAAAGGTAACATTCTTGTTCAGTAACATGACCAAACCTTTTAGTTGCTCATACGTTTTATATGTTGCTTAGTTGATTTGTTCGCATGATGCAATTTCAGAATCAAACATTAGTTGTGTTGCAGCTTCAGTCTAAAAAAGGGAAAAAAAAGTATACCACCAAGTAATGTTAAAAATCTATTGCCCCCAAAATACTATCATTTACATGCGGAAATTATAGAGCATCATGCTCTTGTCCAGACAGACTATAATACTACATACCTCAGAATGTTTTTAGAAAGGCTTGAGAATGCTGTTTAATCAGAATGCACAGAGAAATCATACAATTATCAGTTGTTTGCACACTGTACCTCAGTGCTATCAGGTCTTGGAAACAACACTCTTTGGTGTGGAATTTCTTGCTGAGGGAAGAAACCTCAGACTTGGCTGTTTTCATTGTCAGTGAAGTGTTTGAAAATAAATGTAGAGAAAAGAAAAAGGTGGTAGAAGCCATTTAAAAGGAACTTCTATTTTCTATGACATGTTGAAACATGTCTGTGATTCATTTAGTTCAAGATAGGGCAAGGAAGGGTGAGGCTTTAGCAGATAACTGGAAGTCATGACTGAGCACAACAGGGTTGATTGCTTTTTGGTTATTGTTATTATATATACATATTTTACTTTTGAGGTCTAAACCTGGATTTGCAAAAAACCTATTTGTAATTTTTTAACAATTATAAAAAATGTTTGGAATTTCTTTATTTATAGAGCTAAATAGATATCTCCATTGGCTGCAATCTGCATTAGTAGGTTTAAAAAAATAACCATAGATTGAAAATTGCTCACAAAAGTCACATATCGAATAAAGCCTGGACTTTTTTATCACGTTAAATTTAATTGGAATTTAATTGGACCTGTTTGCTTCTATTCACAATAAATCTCTCTGTTTAGTGAGGCCTTACATAAACAATGGAATTGTTTATATTAAAAATGTCAAAATACCCAGTTTTCAAATGGTGCTCAGGTACCGTTCATCACATTTTAAAAGCTAATTTCTGAGGTTTTCTTGAAATATGTCGCAAAGTAATTTCTCAGGCCTTGGCAGCAAAGCTTTACATAACCTGACTGAGATGTAACTTGTTGCCTTGGTCAAGAAAATAATGAAATGGACAAAGTAGATGACAGATGCTGCAGGTGCAGTCTAATTAATTGTAGATTTTCAGTCTTCTCGGTTTCTTCTTTGGCTGCGGGCTTCTTATTGGCCTGGTAACCTGCAAAACATGGAAAGCAGCAGAGGAAGTACTGTAACGACTTAAATGTATAAATGTATTTTGGAAAAAAATCTAGTTATTGGAGATAATTTAGTACTTTATTTTTCAGTAAATATGAGGAAAAAGTGAATTCTAGACGAGTTCGTAAATCAGATTTTCTTAAATGAAGGTTCCTCTAGTACCAGCTTTTTTATTTCAGTGTATTGCAGAGGTTTTAGTAAAGAACTGTCTTTGTTTCTCTTAAGATGCCCAGCTGGCTGTGTTGAAATGACTGACCTTATAGCTTTCTGCTTGTTTACTGGTCATGTACTCTGTAAAGGTGTTATTTTTCTTCCTACTAGAAGGTTGCTTTGCTTGATTTCATTAAATTTCATGTCTCACAATACCCAGTTTCCTTTGTTGGTAATCAACCATAATATAAACCTCTTCTTTAGCTTTTGTTCAACAAAAAGGTTTGATTGTGGCTTGTTTGGGTTTTCTTATGTATAGTTTTGAAGAACAAACTTCAAGAATTAAAACCTGAGTAAACACAAGTTTTGCCTCCCTTGAAGCAGCTCTCCAAACGTTCATGAGGTCTAAAGCCTCGCCGATATTCCACCCACCGCCTCCAGCGCAGCTGCCATCCATGTTTTTATGTCTGCTGGCTGGCTGGCTGCCATTCATGGTGCTGATGAGTGTCACCCAGAAAATGACGTACGAGCTGCATGAGTCCTGATGTGTTGGTTCAAAGGGAGGTCGCATTTTCAAAAATAAGACCCGTGTCTGAGTCAGGACACACTTCTGCACTAGAAAATAAGTCTCTTTGTTACATGTTTATTTCTCACTTTGTTTAAAAAATACATGAGTCACATGCTCTTAAAAGGATTTTTCTTATAAATTTCATACTTGTTAAATTTCCACAAGTTGTAAAAAGATTCTAAAGAAATCACTTATGGATGGACAACAGGGACAAAATAAAAAAAAAAAGTATATCCTGAAATAACTGAATGTTCCATGAAATAATTCAGTGTACCATTTGTTTAATAAATCATAAAATGTTTAAATATACCATTAAATTATGAAGTGCACAATTAAATAATGTCCCATTACATAATTGGATACACAGCAGTGTCATCATGAAATAATTGAAACTGTAAACGTGACCCCTCCCACTCAGTGCAGGGCTGATCCTGTGAAATCTATCGTTTTTACTCTGATGTCTAAACATGGCAGCCTTCTCCACACAAGACCTCAATGAGCTCTCTCGTGAACTGGTTAGAGATATTTTAGACCAAGCTTGGGAAACAGAAGCTGGAGTTGCTCAACCCAGAGTGTGTGGTAACTTAACTGGAAAGATTTTTATTGGAGTTATTGGAGATATTACCGCATTTTCCATTTAAGACCTTGACCTCTTGAGTCCTAGCCAATGTAGAAGAAGCCGTCTTCACTTGCTGTGTGAAGCAGCCAATCAGACGTCGGGGTCTGTTGAGGAGCCGCTCTAATCCCGCCCACTGAGTTTGATGGGTCAAGTTGACAGTTTGAATTATTTCATGATGACACTGCTGGAGTCATGAAATAAATGTAGTGAAATAATCATAAGTATAATTAAACACATTTATTTAAAAAAATTACATTTGATTATTTAATTTCAGAATTATATCTAAGTATTTAATGGGACATTTAATTTTTTAATTGTGATTTCATAATTTAATGGTATATGTAAATATTTGATGTATTAAATAAAGTAATGGTACATTTATCTTTCATGGGACATTCACGTTTATTTATTTACTGATTTATTTATTTTGTCCCTTTTGGCCTTCCATACACTATTACCCTATTACCCTAGGAAGAAATGTAATACTATTTGTATTTCCTTTTCTTTTAATAGTCGTTTGTGAATTTGTGTACTCCTACAGTACATCTATTGTCCCAGAAGAATAACTTATCAAGATGAGCAGAGAGGAAATGTAACAGAACTCTTTGTTTGCCCCATATCTGCATCACACCACCTGTGTAAGGAAACAATTCATATTTATTTTTCCTGCTTCCTCCAGTCCATCTAGATCTGCATTACAGAAAAATCAACAAGATAAATACGCGTCTCTTATTTCTGGGAATGTTGTTGGAAAGTCTTTTCTAGAATAAGTTTGCCTGTTGCTTTCATTGAAATACAGGGCAGATTTACTGTCTCGTTCATGATTTAAGGCTACAAAGGCAATTTGTGTGCCAAGTCAACTGTGTAGTCCCATCCAATGTGAGCCAATGCACAATGCTGGAAAAACCAGACAATGAGCCATTGCTGTGGTTTTGACCTCCATTTTTTTGTTTCTTTTCTGTGAGCATGTCCATTGGGAAGTAGGAACACTGTGTGACACGTGCTGACCCTAGCTAAACAGGATAGATGCGTCAGACTACTGCTGTATCTCTAATAATGGCTTTTGACGCAGTAAACATGTTGTGGAGAAATCACAGTGACGGACTGTTTTACACACTTACTAGCCTGTAATGCACCATACACCTGTTTTTAAAATGGATATTATTACTCTTTTAAATACTCTGTTCTGACAAGTTTATTCTAAAAACTTAATAAATATCACCAGTGATTTAAATATTTCAGAAAACACAACATGAATGTATGAAATTGAGATATTTTTGGGCTTTTTCTCTTACTCAGGTGAATCGATGCGACTGGCCTCTGGAGAATTTGCAGAAGACCCCTGCTCCTCTGTGAAGAGAGGCAACATGGTCCGTGCTGCCCGGGCGCTTCTTTCCGCCGTCACACATCTACTGGTTCTGGCCGACATGTCTGATGTTTATAAACTCCTGCTGCAACTTAAACTGGTAAGATAATTGAAAACACGCATGCTACTTCGACTTTTAAGAACATTTTAAAACTCACCAGATTTTAAAACTCACCAGATTTTAAAACAACGAAGGATTTAATTGTGTCAGTTTTTCTAACTGCTGCTGATGTTGTGGCAAACTCACTGGAGAGCATTACCTCTCTATTCCTCTGTTGGGAGCAGTGCCGGATTGCAGCTTGGTATCTTTTCCACTGTCAAGTTGTATTGTAGCTTTGTATTGTTCTGTATTTATCATGAGCCTAGTTTAGAGGCTCCTGCAACAGCTCTCCTCCTGGTGGTGTTAAAGTATTCTGGCTCTCCAGGAGAACAAAACAAGGATTATGGTCGCTGGCTTGCTGACACAGACACTGACCAAAAAGGCATCTGAGTACAGAGGAGGGCTCCCATAATGGCATCCTGAGAAGACTGCAGCCCACGTGTACCTAGTGTAGTGTTTCTAAGTCCTGGTCCTGGTCGGGATCGACTGCTCTACCAGTTTCAGATATGGTTATGTTCCAGCACATGAATCAAAAGGTGGTTATATTTGCACCCTCATCCTTAGCATATCATCAAGTTTTGCAAAAGCCTGTTAATAACTTGTTTATTTGAATCAGATATGTTGGAAACCTGAAAAAATGAAATGAAGGGCCTGGAATGGCTTGGTTACTCTAACAAATACTCCAAAGTATGGTAATCACTTAAAGTTCTTTGAAAATGTAAAATAAAGTACTTGTAGCACTTTTAGGTCTGTGTAAATAAGGTGTAAGTTGTAATGTATGACTTTCAATTGACATTGCTGTTTTCTCCTTAATCTGTTGCTCAGTGACTCAAAAATTAGAAAAAATATCACACATGGACTTTGTTTCTGAAGAGTTATGCATTCGCCTGCGACTATGCCACTTAAACACAACTTCATATTCTAAATAAAATTAACAGTTGTGTTCATGTGGACGGGATAATCGGAGATTATTAAAACAATAGACATAGAGGGCCCGCCTCATGCATGCTTGCTATTGTTTATTAACACCTGACCTGCTTTGGCCTGACATAATTAATTAATTAATTATAAAGCTGAGAGAAAATGACAAAACTGTTGAAAAAAAAACGGGCTACGGTTGTTTTGTCGAGGCATTGACTTGGTGTGTTTTAACCACCCTTTGGACTTTCTCTTGAATTGTGACGTTCGTGACGCTGGCGTTATTGCCTCATACTTGTGTTTTTGGCTCGAGTCCCAGAAATTATGAATGCAGACTTCTTTTATCAAAATCCAGGGAAAAACATGTTTAAAGGATCAGGAGTAGTGACGTGAAATAAGACATTCAAACCCAAGTTGCCAATCCAAACTTTCCTTCCCTTTGAGCTTTCATACTTCACACCACTGGTGTTGAGTGATTCTATGGATCTACTTTAAAACCACAATTAATACTTGGACACAGAAAATTGCTACATGAAATTAATTTCTACCCAGTTTTTGGGGACTGAGTATTTTCCTGGTTTAACATGCAGCTTCCACTGGAATTTTATTGGGGTTGAAATGTAGTTTTGAAAAACTACTGGAAAAAACGTTTTCCAGTTTGAATGCTTTTTAACTGTTTGTAACTTTAGTTTTTAAAATTTGGCCTCAGGTGGAGGAAAATCTGCTGAAAGTGCGGAATGCTGAAACGGAGCAGGAGTTGGGAATCCAGTATAAGGCCCTGAAACCAGAGGTGGACAAGCTGAACATGATGGCTGCCAAGAGACAGCAGGTAATGTAAAGCAGCCAAGAGTTCGGACAGAAAAGCCTGGATTTGGTTTAGTTGTTTAGTTGGCATGTATCTTAATGGTTTTGTCATTGTAAGGTCAGGAACCCGCCTATTAAATGCAGATTAGAAAAGAAAGTAAAAAAAAACGGTTATTTATGCGAGGAAATGGATGTATTCAGTTTGTTTCCTGTTCTTACCAGTTCCAGTAAAACTAATACAAATTAAATTGGCTTAATCTGAATATGCCAAAAAAACTATACATGTACAGTATTGGCAATATATACATGTTTCACCTCATTTTTATCTCTCTTATGTACATAGTGTACATATTTGCTGTAACTTTATTTTCACTTTTATAGAATGTTTTATATTCAGTGTTTTTACTTTTTGTTGCTTTGCCTGCGCTATTTGTACTATTTGTTTTTATTAATGTTTTTTCTATAAATGATCTTCCTAGATGTTCACCTTTTTACTCTGCCTTGCTGTGGTGACAATTTAGCTTCCCCCTTGGGGGGTGAATAGTCTTACCTTAATTGTTTTTATGCACTTGTTCTACAACACTGAGACTAACATTAAGGATTTAAATGATTGAACATTTTTTATGTTTGCATGATGTTAAGCTAACCAAATTGCATCTTGCTTGGAAGCGAAGGATCACGCAAACAGTTTGGATCATTTTTACAAACTTAATTCAGGAACACTGATTTAGAGAACATTTAAAATTGTTGCATCTTAATGCCAGTAAACAATTCAAGGTACTTACATTATGTCAGAATATTACTGCACTATTGAGTAACAGCTTAGCCCTTGTAGAAGTACTTTGAAGATCTTATTTAACTACAAATTCAAGAATCTTAAAAATATTTAGTTCCAAAATACCTTCTTCTATAAATGTGTATACATGTATCTATAAATAATTGCAAATGCACCAACTTTGCTTATATGTGCACAGTTTTTAATGGAAGGGAAGTAATGAAGCTTAACAGTGATTGGTAGTTGAGGGGTGGTAACTTGAAAGTGTTCGTCTTGGAGATGAGGGGCCAGTTTTCAATGTGCAAACTGTTCCTTTGTTTAATACCAATCGTGTGCCTCCTTTTCCTCCGACTGTAGAATCTCAGAACAGTCTTAAAATCTGAATAGCAACACATTAAACTGCAAAGGCCCTTTTATAATGGCCTGATTATGACTGTAGTATTACCACAGGGGACAGAAATAAATCTGGGTCATTTATAACAACTCTTAGTGTTTCCATCAGGGCCTGACAGGCCCATTTTAAACTGAAAGCATATCATCCCTGTAAGTATTCCAGCTTTCACTTTAACCCCAGTTTCATCCTTTTTCATTTTGCCCTCTTAGGAGCTAAAGGACGTCCATCACAAGGACCAAATGGCTGCAGCACGGGGGGTGCTGCAAAGGAATGTCCCTATGCTGTACACGGCATCCTGTGCCTGCCTGCAGCATCCTGACGTGGCAGCCTACAAGGCTAACCGTGACCTGATCTACAAGCAGCTGCAGCATGCCGTCTCTGGAATCTCCAATGCTGCCCAGGCCACCACCACGGAAGACTCAGCCCTGAACCAGTCAGCAGGGGGTGGAGAGCTCGCCTATGCACTCAACAATTTTGATGTAAGTAAAATGAGAGATTTACAAGTCACAGCCTGTTTGCCTATGAGGTGTGTATGCTGCTCTTAGTCAAAGCACATCACCTCCCCCTTTCTAAATCCACAGCTTAAAAACTATGAGAAATATTTCAGAAAATAAAAAAGTGTAATAAAAGTTCTAGATTTTCAAATTTTAAAGAGCAAATTTAACTAAACCATGAACTGACCAAAAAGCCTTAGGGGCTTGAACTGGAGGTAGAAATGGGGACAGGATGAGCAGACAATGTGGGACACGGCTTTGGGGTAAAGTGAGTCTGCTCTTGAGTCACTACTGCTTCATTTCTTAATTTGCCTCCGTTTCAAATCAATGAGATTTATACTGCCACGGGTTTCATGTAGAGACATACTGTGAACTATGTTTACAAATGAATAAATGACACACTCTTGCATAAACAATGATAAACCCTTTTTAAACAAGGTGCTTGCACTACTACCTCTGGTATAAACTGAATTATAGCGTTTTTTTTTCCTTTTACAAAAGAAATTACAGAAACGGATTCAATAAGTATATAAAACACGTGACCACTACTCATAATATGGACATGAAACATAATGCCAAGATAACTGATGGCTTAAAAATAGAGCTAATCAACCTAATGCTGCTTAGGGAGATAAATACAATGATGATTAGATTTTCTTTGACTCTTACCTCTCTAAGACATGCAGCGCATAATATTATTTACAGAAGGCTTGTTCGGTTAAACTCTGTGGGCTTACATGTTTTCATATTCTTTTGTGCCAAATTCAATAACTAATCTTGTAATATTCAAATATTTAGTCATTTGACAAGTAGCATGGTCTTTTTTTGTGTTGGTACTTTGATAAAGTGCATTCACAGCTGTGCGTACATTATTTGTTTCTCCAATGTTAATCTGACATTTGTTTTAGTGCAAGAATGAAGGGAATAACAAACTTCATCCTTGGTAGTAGTAAACTACAAATTTTAAAGCTGCATTCTTTTTATTACATAATGTAACAAATGTAAAATCAGAAAAAAACTTTTTGTCATCTATGTACAAAGATAATAAATGTAGAACAGGCGCATCTCCACATTTAATGGTCCATCAGCTTTGTGCTCAAATTCCGAAATTTGATTTTTGTAAAGCTTGGAGATGCTAATGCTGATTTTAGGCCATTCTGATTTCTCAAAAAAATTGTAATATAAAAAAAAAATATAAGAACATTGTTTAAAATATGTTCTTATGTCATTTCTGTCAGTGGTCCTTACGTTCATTAGTAATATCAAGGTCTGTGTGAGTCAGTCACTGTTAATCGGGGTTTTAGTGGCTATAACATTCTGTACTTGCAATAAGCTTGGCTAGCATTACTAAAACAGCAAACATAGTGTATATTCTCCCAAAATCATGCAACCGTACCTTAACTCTGAGATTTCTGAAAGGCTGACTAGATTTCCTAATCCCGCGTGTTTCATGATGGAGACTGGATCCTTGATGATAAAATGGAGCAGTTTTGCTGTACTACCTTCAACCTCCCTGTTACATGCTAAAAGTTTGACTCTCAGCCTGACCAAATTGCAGACATCCTCGACATGTCAGAAAAAATTAGATGCCTTTTTTCAAACAGCTTCTTACACCTGTGGGCTTCCTGACAAACAATTCCCTGGTGAAAAAAGCCGATTTGGTCTTCTGCACTCAGTAACAGCCTCCTCACTAAAGCGGGGTGTTGCTTGTTTACCCTGAAAACCTTTAGGAATGGTGCGGGTTCACTGATCTAAAACAAGATTAGATTAATTTTTTTTTTCCAACATGTGGTTCATGGGTCAAAGCCACTCAAGCTGAACTTTGCCCTAATTTGATTAGCTACTGATTTATCAGTGTATCTCTAATTAAATGTGGGAGGATGAAGAACTAGATGTCCGTAATTCTCTTTCCAAGAAGGTGTGATTGTAATGTTGGGCAGCTTTAGGAAATTGGTAGGCAGATTCACAGCCCTAATGTCTAGATGGAGAAACTTTGTTCAGATTACAGTTACTCATAAAGTTTTCCTCTTCTTACTTTTCATGCTTATTGAAATGTGTGGGGATTATTATTTTTTTTTTATATCAACTTGTCCTAATGTCATGTTAATAAAAACAAATGACTGCATCAGCTTTAGGTGTGCTGTAGTGATGAAACCAGAAAGCCTTTTTTTTAATTTAGAAAATCACCTCTAAAGCCCACTTTCAAGTGCTACTCAAAATTAGTAAATGACTCAACCCCCTACACTCTCTCTCTCTCCGTCTGTTTTCTCCTCCGTGTCTCTCCCTTTGCCTGTTGCCATGGTGATATGATATGCAAGCAGAGGAGGTCAGATGACACTGAACGGAGGGAGCTGGAGGTGCCTGTGACAGGGCAAGCTGCCTAAACAAACTACAATTATAACTAAACAGTTTAAATATTTTGTAGCAACAAAGCATCTGAGGCAAGGCAGAGTCCAGATGTCAAATGGATGCTGGCTTCCTTTTTCTTAGCTGTCACAAAACTCATAAAGCATATGGGCCTTGACTCGAAGCTGTAGTGATGCTCTAATGCCTTTGCAGTGCCTCAACAGCATAACTACTGTTAACAGGCTTGCCCCAGCAAAGTCAAACTTAGAGTCGTCTTTCTGCTGAAACAAAAGAAACAGGACAAGGTTATACTAGTGTCTGTATTATGCTAATGGATATAAATGAGTTCTATTAACTTTAAAGTATTTTACAGTTGTGTATGAACCTCTGGTTATGTATTTCAGCATCTTTACTCTGTCAGTCAAATTGGTCTGCATAGTTGTTGTCCCAGAAGGAAGTCTCTTCTAAGGATGTTGCACAAGAAAGCCCTCAAACTGTTTGCTGAACACAAGCAGACTACAGACATGGATTACTGAAACCATGTCTTGTGGTCTGATTAGACCAAGATTAAACCTATTTGGCTCAGATTGAGATATTCTTACGGAGCCACTCCTTAGTTGCCCTGGCTGTGTGCTTTGGGTCGTTGTCATGCTGGAAGACCCAGCCACGATCCATCTTCAATGCCCTTACTGAGGGAAAGAGGTTGTTGGCTGAGATCTCCTGATACGTGGCCCCATCCATCCTCCCCTCAAAATGGTGCGGTCGTCCTTTCGCTTTTGCAGAAAAGCATCCCCAAAGAATCATGTTTCCACCTCCATGCTTCACGGTATGGATGGTGTTCTTGGGTTGCACTCATCCTTCTTCCTCCAAACTTGGCGAGTGGATTTTTAAGACTAGAATAATTTCCTCTCGACCAAATGTTCATATTTAAAGTAACTGAAAAGTACAGGAAGATTCCTGCAGCTCTCTGAGGGAATACTGCTGTTCATTTCCTAAACTCTTTACATGCGTCCATTAAACACAAGTATGGACACATAGTGCATTTTATTCCATTTTCATTGGAATTTGGGTTGTGAATCTTTTGGTGTCGGTGACAAAAACCTTATACTAACCAAAACATTGTCCTTCACATGACGTCAGGCATATTACACTGGGATTAGTGGGGGATAATAATTTCAGGCTATGTGCAAATTTCTGTTTTTCCTCATGTTTTTCTTTTTTATGCATTCCTTTTTCTTTGGATTATTTGTTAGCTGCAGGCAGCAGTCTATTTTTTGTCCTGATTTTGAAGATTTTTACATCAGCATAGTACTTGGGCTGAATAACTTACTTACTGGAAATATTTTTTTGCTCTTTATTCAGTTTCTCTTATTCTTTTTTTTTTTTTTTTTTTTTTTTACAGAAACAAATCATTTTGGATCCTGTGGGCTTCACTGAGGAACGCTTTCGTCCTTCGCTGGAGGAACGCCTTGAGAGCATTATCAGTGGAGCTGCTCTCATGGCTGACTCTTCATGCACACGTGACGACCGCAGGGAGCGCATTGTGGCTGAATGCAATTCTGTGCGCCAGGCTCTGCAGGACCTCCTGTCTGAGTATATGGGAAATGTAAGTGTCTTTATTATCCGAGTCATTGTAAAACTGACAGCTCTTTAACTAGCTGCTACAACTATCCAGTCTTTCTCTTCCGTCACATTTATACAGTAATGCCAAACATGCTGTCTGCACTTTAGCATTCTCACACATGCAAAACTGCTGTTCCACAAAAGAGATGAAAATGTGTAGATGCTAAAGAATCGTACAAAGATCAAAGCTGTAAACTATAGCAGAAGTGTTTGTCTTTTGAGAGATTTCATGCTTCTAAATGAGACAGATTAAGTTTTCTTATAATCTTTGCCCATTTTGTTTTATTTTTTTTTTGTACTTTCTAGTTATTTGTCAGTTATTGTTCTGAGTGTGAGCCCGTTCCTATTCTCTTTGGTAAACTTCTTGCCCAGTCATAACAGCCATTGCTTCTCATATTGCCACCCTGCAATCACAGCCAGTTTATTTTTAGGTCCAACCTAATCAAGCGAAATCTCCAGTTTGTCAGAACAACTTTTCTACTGCATTTAATTCCTGCCTAGCTCTTCTGGAGTTCACTATGACTACAGAAATGGAGAGCAACACATCTCATCAGATCTGTGATGGTGAATGGACATGACAGTGATATGACTACTCATTTGGCCAGATGAAGAAAATAGATTGGAAGCATAATATGTTATTTTCTGTCATGTGCATTTAATGGCCTAATTTAGCCTGTGAGATGTATCGCGTGTGACGTGTGGTTAGCATAGTGAGAGAACGTGAGCCTTGAGATGAACTGTCAGATAACCTGACTGCATTTGTCAGGGATTTTGAAAGGATAAACAAACATGGCAGTGACTTCATGACCATGTGAGTACTGTTTAGCCACAGATAGAACTGTAGATCAAATGCTGCTTTATAAAGAACTTTCTCTGCCGTGAACTATTCAGTCTTAGATTCTACCTGGGCCTTCTGAAGTTGGTCATGTGGACACACTTCTGATTTCTAGATTTTTTTGCAGGTTTTAGGCTATTTAGTTAAACCAGATAAAGTACACATATTCACATTACAGCCAGTGTTTTGATAAAGTGAATAGCACAGACATTGCACCTAGTAGTGGGTGCAGGAAGTGAACATTTTGTCTTCATACCAGATGAAGCACACAGATAGGCAGGCATAAGGAATTGAGTGAGTTTGAAAGGGGGCCCAATTGTGATGATTAGATAACTTGGTCAAACTGCATCTCTTGTGGGCTATTCTAGTGCTGCAGTAGTCGGCATCTATCAAGTGATCCAAGTAAGGAATAATGGTGAACTGACTACAGGGTCCTAACGGTTGGTGGTCATTGATGCAGATGGGGAGCAAAACCTGACCTGTCCAACAGCTGAAGAAGCTGATGGTTGCGGCTTCTTTTTTTTTTTGCTGCTACGAACCAAAAAAGGTTCAGGAATGGTTTGAAGTCTTCATTTGGCATCGGAATTTTCCTGATCTCAGTCCCCTAAAGCATCTTTTCACTGTGCTGGATTAACAGGTCCTTTGCAATGAGGTGCCACCTCAACCTGCAGGAATTAAGTGATCTGCTGCTAACATCTTGCTTCCAAATACCCCAAACCACCTTCAGGGGTTTAATAGAGTCCATGCTCAATAGGTCAGGGCTGTTTGGCCTAGTGTATTGTAAAGAAATCTAAAATTTACTCAAGCTTTATGTTATGTAACTCTTACTGCAATAGAAAACAGTCATTTGTCATCACAGAGCAGAAGAAAATTAATTTGGAGGATTGTGCAACATTAGGCAAATCACAGGGAAAAATGCAGTTTTTATTGATGGATACTGTGACTATTTTGGTTGAGATGAGACCACATTTTCATATATATATTTTTTTGGTTCATCTTGAATTTTTCCCCCTATGCAGAGCATTACTCAAATTAGTGCTTTTGCATTATGTGAAAACAACACAAGGGCAGTACAAATTTGTTGAACTGCACCTACTGACTCTTTGCTTTAAAAGTGTTTCATATTGAAGTATTACTGGAGAAATGACAAAAGCTGTTATAAAAATATTGACCTGTTTTGGGTATTTTCTTGCTTACCATCGATTTTAAAAAGGTAAGTGAAGCAATTTTATTCAGAATGCTCATTAGGTTGATATTGATTCTCTACCTGAGATATGAAATTTCCTACACAGTTCTAAGCTGTGTATTGTCAGTAGACAAAAGTCAATGGGATACATTTAGAAATGTTATTATTGGTGTTCCATCTGGGTTTTTTAAGTCACTACCAACTCAAAAAAACAAAAATGGCACACAGCCTGTTTTTGGTCCTTTGTACATGAAGATATATCATTCAGTGAGGGTTTCAAACTTGCAAGGGAAAAAATTTTAATTTGTCCAGCTCTGAGTAGGACAGATCCTGCCCCATCTTTATTTCCTTTTAATTGTAGGCAGCATTGATGCTGCTTTGAGTGTACCTTGGAAGAGGGAAATTTATTTATTTATGTGAATTGCTTCATGCATTGCTACTGATTGTAAATTATCAGCAGAGGAGTGAATGCATTTCTTTCTAAAGATAATTCTTTTTCATACTCCAATGGGAAAATCAAGCTTATTTTTTAATGCTAATGAATCAAATTCTGATAATTTGAAGAAAAAAAATAAAAGAAAAAAATGAATAGAGCAAAATTGACCTTAAATAAATAATTGCTGCGAGCAGCATTGAAGGCCCTCGCACCTCAGCGCAACTCGGCCTGTGCAGCGACCGCGGGAGCCTGGCATCGCCGCCTACGCATTACTGACGAGGCTGCCATTCAACTCCACACATCGCCACTAGGAGGGACTGTGAGCGACATGTCATATGATGTTCGGACATGCAGAGTTCTCATCTGGCGAGAAGCATTTAAAATTTGGGGGAAATCCAACCTTCCAGATGGAAGCTGCACTGAGTTTTTTATTAGTGGGCGGAGCTGAAATGATGTCATGAACTGACCGTGGCAACATGTTCAGAATTGATCCCTGATGATGTATACTAAAATTCTAGTGGATCCAATGATGTATGAGGGAGATAGAGCACTTGAAATGTCCTAGGGGGCGCTGTTGATCTAAATTTCAATGTAATCCAATAAAACTGTTTGGCGGCTGACAAAGATCAACCATATTCAGTATGGAGTAAATCAGACCCTCCTGATGGAAGCTACACTCATTTGTTTCTTAGTGGGCGGGGCTAAAGTGATGTCATCTATTGACTGTGTCAACATGTCAATCATTAACTCATGATCATGTATACTACATTTCAAGTGAAGAACATCAAAAATCGACTCTCTAATGGAAAACATGACACTTCCTGTTCCCAGGGGGCGGGGCTTCGATGATGTCAGCATCTGATCACTGAATATTGTTCAGGGCCAGAGGCAGATCAATCTCAGAAGGTTTCAGGTCTCTGTGACTTTCCTTGTAGCAGCTATATCAATTCTGTCTTATGTAGAGAAGTCATATTTTGAGGTGTGGCCACGCCCACAGGCTTTCATGTATCAAAAAGCTTTTGATAACTTTTGATCCCCAGTGCCTTAAGAGTATTCTGAGTGATTTTCAAGTCTCTAAGTCAAAAGCTGTAGGAGGAGTTCGCTCAGATATGCGGGCCAGAAAGGGCAAAACCGGGGTCAAAATGGCAATTTCAATCCAAGATGGCCGACTTCCTGTTGGGTTTGGACCAAAACTCCCAGAGACTTTTTGGTAAGTTACATATGTGTACCAAATTTCAAATACCTCAAAGCATGGCTTTAGGCTGATTTTTATTTATTTATTATTTTCTAGGGGGCGCTGTGGACAAATTAGGCCACGCCCACCAACTATGTCATCAGATCTCTGTTGGGGACTGGACAAGGATCAATCACATTGAATTTGGTGCAGATCAGATGATGTATGTGGAAATTAAAGCCAAACGTATGGCCATGGCCAACTTCGCCACGCCACCATGGTCACGCCCTTTTATGAAAAGTCACTGTGCTTGAAATTAAGTTAGACCCACTACTTATCAGTCACCTGACACAGTTTTAAGTTGATTGAGTGTAGACAGCCAGATAGCGACCTTTCCCAGTAAAAAGAGACTTCCTGTTCTCAGGGCTTTGATGATGTCAGCATATGACCCCATAGGATCGTCGGGAACCCGAAGGTCCTCCTTCATGCCAACTTTGGTGTGATTTGACGCAACGGAAAAAAGAAAGAAAGAAACAATAAGAAATCCTACGATTACAATAGGCCCTTGCAGCCTCGGGCCTAATTAGCACTCTGGTTTCATCGATGTTGCTAAGGGAACCGGATGGATGTCAAAGAATTACCAGTTTTTCCAGCTGAATTACTTCCTCTAAGAGGTCATATGGACTAAAATGTTTTTGAACCTCAGCTATGAGATCACCTCCATGTCATTGGATGTCAGTGAATTTCTTTGTCTGGACTGGAAAGGTGAAATTCTATGGCCAATATAAATGTTATTTAACCTGCAAAATGTAACATGCTTCACGTTGATTTACAGACAGGCAACTAAATATTGTTGGCTGTAGAAAAGCGGCCTTTCTGTAATCAGGATATTACTGGTTTTGTCGTAAATCTTCTTTTCATGTGGGATTACTGGCCAAGTTATTAAATCTGACATTGGCTCTTTTTGTTTCTCACTTCTTAATATCTTTGAGCAGAAGTGTCTGCTAGACAAGTGTGACGTTTTGGTAATGCAAACCTGATTAGCCATGTGCAAATTGTCTTTCTGTGGCAGCTGATGTAAACAGAAACTAGAGCTGAATTACAGAGCAAGTCGGATTTATTAGTGGAGTCTGGGTTGGAATGTCCCTTTTTGAATAGGTTTTGTTGAAACATTTGCATAGGGTGCACATTTTTCCTTTTTTACCCCTGTAGCAGAAACAATATCATGTTAATGATCATTTTACAACATTGCAGCTCGTCTTCCCAGGCAGTGAAGTGGAAAGGTGGATGAGGGGTAATGTTGCCCCTGCCCCGCCACATTGGGAAACCTCAATTATTCTAGATAGCTATGATGGTTTAGCATCCCACAAGTTAAGTGTAACAGTTTCTGACACTTTTTTTTATGAAGGCGTCCCTTGTTACCAGCATCTGTCAGGGTTTTGTCACACCTTGCAAAATGCTTTGTTCCTCTGACATGCACAGCTACTGACATTTAAGTTCCTGTGAGTTTATTAGCATTTTCACCTGTGTGAAAATGACATGTAGTACCCGGCATCTACAGTGGGACCCAACATCCTTTTCCTCTTTTCTTTTTAGCTCAAAGCAAGTGTTAGGACTTGGCACTCCTTAACATTTCTTGTACACATTGGACATCTGTTTTAATCCCATTCCTCCTTTGCAGTCTCCTTCCTGTTTGTCCCTTTCTCTTCTGATGGCTTGCTCTTCCCCCAACCCTTACTTTTTGCCTTGGGCACCTTAAGTGAGTGGAAGAATTCAGTTCTATCCAATTTTCTCTCTGCCTGCTCAGATACATCTCATTAAAAATTAATTTCAGCTGGGTTGTTAAGGTTTACAGTGTGTAACCATCTAGTTGCCTTTTCTGACCGTTGTTGGGCACAGAGCTAGTGCATTTTATCACCTGAAACTGAAGGGTTTCTTCTATATACGCCGAGTACCTTTTTAAAATTTTCAGAACATTGTGAAATACAATGTGCAACACTAGGAGGGAATAAGAACTGTGTTTGAGTGGGGAGATCAAGTAAGGCTGTTGCAAGAAAAGCCTAAAGCTGGGGAAGAACCACACAACTTTCAGACTTGGACGACACATGGAAGGATTGGTTTCATCAGATTTATGTTTGACTGAAGAACTGGGATTACAGACTACAGGATTTATCAGACTAGCTGAACGCATTGGACCTGTGAAGGCGAAAGTTTGAAAGGTACACAAAGAGACCAGTAGGGGGCAGTGATAGAGAATATTCTCAGAAATCACACAGAATATATATTTCTGTTGCACTCCCCACAAAATGAAAGCGATTAAATTTTATTTTTGTCTTAAACGTGTAATATAATGTTTGGAAAGGAATATGTAAACAAAAGTTAAAACTTTCTGTTAAATGCATTTATACCAATTGGACAACATTTTATTCAGAAATAATGGAGCTAATTCTTTAAATAAGTCCCCCTCTATTTTGGTTAACGAATTACATTTTTACCTTTTTATAATCCGTAAAGGTAAAAATACTCTTATTGTGTTTTACTCTTAAATATCCATGTGTATCTATAATTTTTTTTTTGTGCTTTTTTAATCATTGGGATTGCAGTTAGTGTTTGGATGGTTTGTATTATGGCCACTGTTGTTTATATTTATAATGTTTTGTAGAAAAACAGCTCCCAGTCGATGTTGCGTTCCAGCCGGTTTCATTAGCCATAGGCAACAGCCGTTTGCAATTGTGTTTGTAATTGGTTCAGACCAAAACAACTATACCCAAATTTGGGTTGGACACTTGGGAATTCAGGACTTCGCCGACTGTCTCCAACTTCTGCAGACTGATTTAGTCTTTTCCTGACTGGGAATCAGGGCTAAAACCAAACAGAAAACTGAGTCGTCTGTCCCTGTCTTAAGGCACAAATATTCATATCCCTGTATATCAGACAAAGATTTACTTATTATTAAATTGTCACACTAGCATTTATTTTTGTGGTGGGTGTTTTCATTGATTTAATTAAAGAATCCCACTTAATGTTGAGATAAAGCAAACTTGAAAAGCTTATGTTGACATGGTGTCAAACCATTATCGTCGATCTGCAATTGTCTGCACAGATTCTTACCATCTTAACTGTAAAAATTATTCAGTCTGAATGCACTTGAAAGTTGATTTTACCCCATTGTGATGTATGTCTGCTCAAAAACTGCTTGTCGTGCTATCTGGCAACACTCCGTTACAGAAGCAGTGAAGAAACCACCATTCCTTTTTAATGTTTTTGTGTGGCAGCATTTTGAAAACGCTCTAGGAAAAAAAGAAACGGGGACAGAAAGATGAGACATGAAGCACTGCTGGAATGCATTTGATCCTCTCTAGTCCAAAGTCTAAAATACTTCGACTGATCAAACCTGAGCTGGGTAGTTCTACACTGAAGAGATTTCTCAAAGCAGTTTGTGAAAAATGAATTCTTTAACCTAACTGCGAAAACATAAAAGGTAGCGTTTTTAAAACTTTGTTGGCGTTAGGACCCCCTCAGAATGAGACCAGCCTAAAATGACTAACATCTCAACGTCTAATGAACCCATTATTGTGCATTTTCTGCTTTGCTGGATACATTGACACACCTTTAACATGACACCGTAATGAGCATTGTGTTAACTGACTGCAGTGCGTCAAGTACAAAATAAACACCCAAATGAAATGCATCAAATAAATCAAATATTTAATATATTATGGAGATGTTTTTAAAGAAACTAAAACCGTGTCACAGCTGGCAAATTGATCTATTTTGAATCTTATATAAATCCATAATTAAAAGGAATTACACACCGCACAGCGTAACAGGGAAAAGATTTAGTGTCTGAAGGCATTACGTTTATTTATGGCCTCCATAAAACAGTAGTCTGTCAGGCAACATTTCTTAGATGTGGTCCTTTGATCTCTGGTTGGTAGATCCTGGGCCTCTGGATCGGCTTTTCTGTCGGGTGGACGAGTTTAAGCGTTTTTCTCAGCAGTAAGGAAGAAGAATGCAGTGAACTCACAATAAGAAGCTCTGTGCTTAGACAACTTGACTATTTCCTCTCTTCACAGTTGTGCACGCTTGTTTTCATTAGCTCCTGTTGTGCAGGACGGCTGAACCATTAAGCCAATTCTATTAACAAAAAGACTTGTTTGGGGAGTGGAATCGCATTTCTTCACTTGTAAAAGGAAAACCTAATACAGCAATTTTACATTCTCAAACGTTTCTTTTTCTGACTTTTCCTTAAAAGTTGTACAGTCAAAGCAAAGGCCGCTCCTCCTATAAGCATCAGTTAAATGTCATCTTATATTGCTTTCAAACCTGAGATTGTTCACCTGTAACTGTAGCTGCATTAACTTAATTGACATGCATACTAATCCACATCATGATGATTGCTGATTTTTAAAATGAGAACGGATGGAAAAACCGATGGACTGTAACTTGACCTGGAGGACGTTTTGTATTTTAATAAAGTATTTTAAATGTTTTTTTGTTTTTTTTTTTTTTTAAACCTTTTGGATCAATTTCTGCTATCTTGTAGTCCATCTTATCAGTCTGTTTTCTTTCAATTTATTTATGTTAAAAGTTGCTAAAAAAAACACAATATAATATCCTTAGCCAGAGAATTTTAACTTCATTCTTAAACAGCCCCCAAAAAATAAATGGGTTGAATAAGCTGGAAGGAAAGGTAAAATGCTTATAAATGTAGCAAGTAGACACTGCAGAGTCTTAACTGTTTTAGATCGTTTTGTTTTCATCACACACCTCTTACTGTGACTTTAATGTTGAAGAAGCCTTTGATATTTAATGACCGGTATTTGCAAGGACTTGAGTTGCCTATTGAAAGACTTTAAAACAGAAATTCATGTTGATTTCTCCTGCTGTTCTTCTAGGATGGTTCTTTGGTTACATCTTGTTTTCGTTTTGGGGTTTATACAAGAAAATGGAACAAAAAGCATTGGTCAGTGTAGATAGCTCACCTCTTTATCAGGCTTTCACACACGGATACAGTTTTACACCCACACTGAGACCTGCTGGCTGTAGTTGTTTTCAGTTCATCTGGTTAATCATGGGAACAACTGCATGTCTTGGAGCTCTAGTTGAACCACAGCTCAAACATACTGGGAAGAGTAATTGGATCCCTGATGGCGAACAACCTCCTGACTTTGGAAAACAAAAGTAGGCTGCTTAATTTGTAATCACATGGTTTGTGAAGGTGTTTGCGTATGGACGTGTTCCTTTACTTGGTTATTGTAAATTAAAAACCTAGAGCTGTCATACTTAAAGATGAGCTGTTTCTGTGGCTGTTTATAATAGTCTGATCAATAAATCGGGTAACCGATGACATAAAACTAGCCTTTGACCTATAACAACTTTTCTCTTAATGTATTATTGAGAAGGATGCAAAGAGTAGCACAAATTTACCTCTACTGCTGCCTCGCTAAACATAAAGTATCAAAGGGTGGCTAAAAACGTAGGCAGAATGTTTTTTTCCCTTCATAAATCATGGCTCCTTTTTAAATTTCTTAGTCAAACAGATTTCTCGCAGATTCTGCATTAAACAGTTACACTGTGATATTAAAACCACAGTGCTTGTCTTGTTTCATACCGAATATCTGTTGATATGATGTGCATGATAATAAGGAAGAGAAACGCTGCTTTAGGCAATGAATTAAATCTCTATTCCGATTTATTTATTTATTTTTTGGTAAAGCCAGATTAATCCAGTAAATTGTTGCAGATATTATTGCAAGCACATCTTCAACAGTTAATAAAACAAAGCTTGAGGGGATTTTGAGTCAGCAGTTTCAGTCTGTTTGCTGCTTCATTTAACAGATTATCTGACAAACAATGTAAGGTTCACCAAAACAAGAGGTTAACACTTGGTTATAATACAGTTGAATTTTATACACTTAGAAGTTGTAATTTCTATAGGAGTAAATGGACTTAGTTCTAATTTGCAACCGAAAATGGAAATGAGGCTTAAGTATTAGCATTTTGTAGATATATGGGGCATACTGATTACAGTTTAAAGTAAGGATAAGAGAATCTTCTTTCTATAATGATGCATTAGCTAAAGCATTGAAAATAACTTAAAGCTTAAGTCGTTTAGCTTTTTGTATGAACATTATAAGGTAGCTCTGACTTAGTTTAACAACATGGAAAAATGTCACCTTCACTGAACCTCCGGTAATTAGTGTGCATCACAGTGACTGGAGCCATTGGTGCTTTTTTCCATACCTTGTTTAAGTCAATATTTAGATTGGCATTGAAAATCTAAAATATTTTGCCTTTGCCATAGTGCATCAACATAAATATTAATCTAAGTGTCCACATGAGAAGGTCCTTCTCAAAATATTAGCATATTGTGATAAAGTTCATTATTTTCCATAATGTAATGATGAAAATTTTACATTCATATATTTTAGATTCATTGCACACTAACTGAAATATTTCAGGTCTTTTATTGTCTTAATACGGATGATTTTGGCATACAGCTCATGAAAACCCAAAATTCCTATCTCACAAAATTAGCATATTTCATCCAACCAATAAAAGAAAAGTGTTTTTAATACAAAAAACATCAACCTTCAAATAATCATGTACAGTTATGCACTCAATACTTGGTCGGGAATCCTTTTGCAGAAATGACTGCTTCAATGCGGCGTGGCATGGAGGCAATCAGCCTGTGGCACTGCTGAGGTCTTATGGAGGCCCAGGATGCTTCGATAGCGGCCTTTAGCTCATCCAGAGTGTTGGGTCTTGAGTCTCTCAACGTTCTCTTCACAATATCCCACAGATTCTCTATGGGGTTCAGGTCAGGAGAGTTGGCAGGCCAATTGAGCACAGTGATACCATGGTCAGTAAACCATTTACCAGTGGTTTTGGCACTGTAAGCAGGTGCCAGGTCGTGCTGAAAAATGAAATCTTCATCTCCATAAAGCTTTTCAGCAGATGGAAGCATGAAGTGCTCCAAAATCTCCTGATAGCTAGCTGCATTGACCCTGCCCTTGATAAAACACAGTGGACCAACACCAGCAGCTGACACGGCATCCCAGACCATCACTGACTGTGGGTACTTGACACTGGACTTCTGGCACTCTGGCATTTCCTTCTCCCCAGTCTTCCTCCAGACTCTGGCACCTTGATTTCCGAATGACATGCAGAATTTGCTTTTATCCGAAAAAAGTACTTTGGACCACTGAGCGACAGTCCAGTGCTGCTTCTTTGTAGCCCAGGTCAGGCGCTTCTGCCGCTGTTTCTGGTTCAAAAGTGGCTTGACCTGGGGAATGCGGCACCTGTAGCCCATTTCCTGCACACGCCTGTGCACGGTGGCTCTGGATGTTTCTACTCCAGACTCAGTCCACTGCTTCCGCAGGTCCCCCAAGGTCTGGAATCGGCCCTTCTCCACAATCTTCCTCAGGGTCCGGTCACCTCTTCTCGTTGTGCAGTGTTTTCTGCCACACTTCTTCCTTCCCACAGACTTCCCACTGAGGTGCCTTGATACAGCACTCTGGGAACAGCCTATTCGTTCAGAAATTTCTTTCTGTGTCTTACCCTCTTGCTTGAGGGTGTCAATAGTGGCCTTCTGGACAGCAGTCAGGTCGGCAGTCTTACCCATGATTGGGGTTTTGAGTGATGAACCAGGCTGGGAGTTTTAAAGGCCTCAGGAATCTTTTGCAGGTGTTTAGAGTTAACTTGTTGATTCAGATGATGAGGTTCATAGCTCGTTTAGAGACCCTTTTAATGATATGCTAATTTTGTGAGATAGGAATTTTGGGTTTTCATGAGCTGTATGCCAAAATAATCCGTATTAAGACAATAAAAGACCTGAAATATTTCAGTTAGTGTGCAATGAATCTAAAATATATGAATGTTAAATTTTCATCATGACATTATGAAAAATAATGAACTTTATCACAATATGCTAATATTTTGAGAAGGACCTGTATTTATTTATTTATTGCAAATTTCAAAATTTTCACTAAACTGTTCTCCTTTTAAACATGTTAAAATCAGATATCTGTAATCCTGTTGGACTTCTTACTAAATCCTTTCTAAACTCAACACACCGTCTAAGTTTTAAGGACAGAAAGGATCACCACCTTTTTTCCACTTTAACCCAGAAAAAATTTGTTTTTATAACCATGTATCTAATTTAAAATTTTCACCCCAGGTAATCAATAATTTAGTTAATGCCCATTAATTAAAGGGAATTATAATCAAATTAGCCTGGTCACTTCTTGCTGTATAAGGAAAATGTTTAGTTTGTTTCTGAGCTGCTGCATGTTAAGTTATGCAGATGCTGAGGTTTAGGTATATATAGTCCAACTAAAAATGTGTACAATTGATTAACATGAAAAAAAGACCCAACCAAGATGTCAGCGTACATCAGTTTGCAAACAGTTTGCAAACAATTATAACCATTTTATTTAAAAAATATATGTTTTGAAGGGACAATGTTTTTTTTTCAGTTTGGCACATCTTATCCACTATACAGATATGAAATTGTACATATTACAATACAAAAGGAAAACGGGAAGAGAAAAGCATTCAATTTTGCACAAAGAGTTTGGAAATGAGAGTTGGGATTGCTTTTCTTTTTATTTATTTTTTTCCTTTTCAGCTTTTTTTTCAGCAGGATGAGAAGAACTAGAGGATGACAAGAGAAAACAAAACGGTTTACAAACAGCCAAAGTGCTAAGGGATGCATAATTTTACAAATTTTGTGGATTTTCAGTCACTGGGTACAACTGTCGTCTTAAAGAGCATAATGTCAATGCCATGATTGAAAGACTCTTGGAATTCCATTTACTTCCCAATTCTTCATTGGAAAATGGGGTCTCAAAATGTTTGCTGAATGAACTTGAGACGTATTTTACTCAAAGTTGGATGTTTGAGCATGCAAGGTCAGAAGGGCAGTAGTCAAAGCAGTGTGAAGCTGGAGAGGAAACATTAAATCAGAAGGGGAATTATTTGGCTTCAGATAAGTGGTCTTAACTCAGTATAAAAATGTTCTTGGTTTACATACATTGTTTTTATTGGCATGAGAAGTATTAGACACACTTATACATATGTGTTTATGTAAAAGCTTAAAGCCAAATTTTTATAAACTAGTAGACAAAACGACAAACGGAGCCTTCTGCCTCTACCCAGACTGTCCCAACCAGAGAAATTATTTCATTCTCTGCATATGATGCATCTTCCGTAAAGATGCTGTAGGATTGGAGTATTAAAATTAAATCAACAGCTGAAAAGTAGTGACTGTTGCTGCTGTGTTGTCTGTGTTTAAAGCACAAACATTATGATTTATTTACTGCATTGTATTTTAAAATTTGTTTTAAATGTAGGTTATCCAATAATTTGTGCCCTCTTTTCATCCATTAATTCATCTCAATCCCACTGACTTTCACCCTGCCCCCACTCCTGAATGGAACATGAAGTGCGAAGCTGCAGCAGTAGCTTCAGACTGATGCTAATGCATATCCTCTCTCAAATGTGTCCGTACAAAACCTGCTGTTTGCTTATCATCGGATCTCCATTTGCCTAGAGTACTGAGTGCAGTTTAGCTTGACACTTGTTAGTCCAAACATGACAACTGATATATTTATAAATCCTTTTTTTCCAGACTGCAGGTGACAATGTTATTGATGCCGTTGCATGAAATAAAAAGTTTAGGAGTGTTTTTGGTGTTACCTCACAGATGATGACAAAACAACCACATTTTACTGATGGAAGAGTTAGATTTTCCTGGGTCACCGGTGGAGGAGGCAGAATATTAGATTCTGTTGGCCTTGCCATAATTGACTCAATCTTGAACCCGTCAGTCTTGATTAGCTCGTAAGCATAATAGTGTTGTCTTCTGGGAGAGGTTTTTATTTTCTGCATAAGATGTTCTGGCATTTGCTCTGTTCATTGCCCTTTAACTTGCTACTCGCATATCACACAAATCTATGAATTGATCCTGATGTGGCAAATCATCAGATTGGACTTAACTACACTAAGCGCAAATAAATATTATGATCACAGTTTGTATGGCCTTTAGGAAATGTGTAATCCATATACAATTAATTGTACATTAAAGGTTTTATCATTTTGTGTCAAATGTGAGGTTTACATCCAAGAGGGTGTTTTTTTTCCCCCCACCTTAAACATGGTAGGTTGGATATTAACCACAGCTGAACACATCTTAGTGTGCCCCACAGGTTAAGGATTGTTTGTAATAGTTGGCCCTGATAGACAAAACTTTAAACTTCTAATGCCTTAATGTCAGCTGCAAATCAGGATTTTTTTTAAGCATGTCTGACCAAAAAATGAGGCTTCCAATTAATATAATTGAACATTTTTGATTCTTGGTACACATTTGTAGCTACATTTCCACACAAACGTTTGACTAGAAATACGAATTCATGAAAAACGGCTCACCTGGTTTAAGGTTAAAGGTTTGTTAAATTCACATATTTGGTGAATGTAATGTCTTTTCAGGTTTCTATTCTCCATAAAAGGATTCATTATTAGTAAGGTCCTGTTATTGTAGTGCCTCTGGTACAGTTGGGGAAACAATATTTCAAATGTTTTACCTTTTGTGAAAAAAAAAAATTACATAATCACATCCCTTCACTTTAAGTACTTTGTTAACGTAGGGCTGTTTGGCCCTTTAAGCTGTGCTGCAAAATATAGACAATGTAGAGACAAATCTCACAGTTTACAATTTTCTTATTTAAAATGATTGCCCCGGCTAATATGAACAACCTTTCCTTTATAGAAAAATAAAGTTGTGACTATCTCGACATAGTTTCTTTGCTGTCCAGCCTCTGTCTTTGTAGCATTCGATATTGGATCACGTTTTCAAACGTCACTTGTAGAAATTAGGCTTTTTACACAAACTGGGGAGAAATCAAAAAAGCAAACCCTGTTTCATTCTGAAATGGTCAAATGACAAACCTTATGGTCTAGGAATAAATAGCAGTTCATACTTCACACTCTTTGTAAGGCAGTTGCTGACACTTGCACTGCCCATAGCCATTGATGATTACGAGAGCCCCTTCTTCATGGCTAGGCTCGTACTCATTATAGGGTACCTGTGTGGCCAGGTCTGCCATTGGCTGTCGCTGCTGGGTCCTCATCTGTCTGCGGTTCTGAATAGCAGAACAGTGGCGTATCCTCCGCAGGGTTGGGGGGCAGCACTTTCGTGAGATATACACAACAAAAATTATGAAAAAGAAGGAAAAGAGAAGGGCCATAGTTCCAATGATAACCCTATGAGTCATGGCCGTGTTGTCCATTGCTAAGAAGTCATCTGTCACAGCTGCCTCTTCCAGCAAAGCAGTAGTTGCTTCAGCAGTGCTTGTGGTTTGTGTTGTTGTGGTCGTGGTGGTAGTGAGTGTGGTAAAGCTCCCAAAATCTTCTGCATAGTCCTGTGTAGGGGTTGGCTGCATAATTCCAAACAAAGAGCTTGTGATCTCAGCAGCCGTAGTGGTGTCTGTGGTTGTACTGATGGTTTGAATGACTGGTGCTGAAAAATTCTGGCAAAGCTGAAATCCATAGACGGCGTCAAGTATCTCCTCGCCTTGGGCATATTCAGGGCTGTGGCAGACGATGGAATGTTCCCACCTTCCCTTGAAGGCGCTCAGCCATGTGGCCAGAGAGCAAATCCTTTTGGTACATTCCCAAAGGTTGCTTGACAGTCCAATCGTACTCAATGACTGCCACATATCCAAGACTTGGGGCTCCAGGCTGCTTAGTTTGTTGTTATCCAGTAGCAACATTTTTAAATTTGGCAGCGTCTGAAACACGTCAGGTGTCAGGACACGTATTTCATTTCCTGTGAGGTCCAGCTTTTCTAAAGTCGTCCAAGTCCACTCCATGCCACATGTGACATTATTAATCTTATTCCACTGCAGATACAGAAACTGGAGGGCAACGAGACGTGGGAAATGGGCCAAGTTAATCTTCGTCAGCTGATTGTGCTCCAAGTGGAGCTCTTTAAGCTTAATGAGCCCAGCAAATCCATTCCGGGCAAGGCTCCGTAGTCGGTTGCTGCTCAGGCCCAGATATTCCAGGTTGCGGCAGTCCCAGAAAGCTCGTACAGGTGTGGTGCGAAGTAAATTTGAACGGAGGTGAAGTATTTGGAGCTTCCTAAGTCCATGAAACAGTTCTGGTTCCAATGATGTCATCTGATTGAAGGAAAGGTCCAGGATCTGAAGGTTGATGAGGTGGATGAAGGTTGTGTTGGGCAACTTGGTGATACGATTGGAGCTCAGGTTGAGGTCCTTCAGTTTATAGAGCCCTTGAAAGGCATCCTCTTGTACTGTGGTAATCTGGTTGTGGTCTAGATGTAGCCAGGTGAGCTGGCTGAAACCATAGAACTGATCAGGGGAGAGCTCAGTGATGCTGTTGTGGCGTAGCGACAACCCCAGGGCGCCCTTGTCCACACCATCTGGTGGTGCCTTAAGCTCCTGGGTGTCGCAGTAGAACTGCAGGTCCTCACAGCGGCATTTTTGAGGGCAGGTTGTGCATGATGCAGGAGACAGCAGACACGCTAGGAGCATACTGATCACACTCACAGCCACTGGTGCAGGTCCCACCAATGGCCACCTTGAATGGAAACCTGGGTCGGTTCAAAGAAAAGAAAATGAACTTTGGGACGGGAAAGCTAATCTCTGCAGAGCACCTATTATTAATTCAAGTTGGCGATGGTGCCAATTTTCTCTCCATCTTTCCCGGACATTTAGCAAGCAAGACATTTTATATTTTCAACTTTACTGTGTGCATACAAGCATGTTGCCTTTTAATCATGGGTTTAATGGGGACATCCTATAATTAGGCATATAGTGATCAATTACATGTGACCTGGGATTTTATTTTTTTGTTCTCGCTTCTAAAATCAGGGTACCCTTTTCTTTTTTTGTTGTGCTGTAATAATCGAAGGCACATTTACTGTTTCCCAAGAACCTAAAATCCCATGAATATCCCCTGAATTCCCAGATTTCTAAAGAAATATTTGAGAACAACAAATGATGTGTTTTAGGGTGCATCCTTCTAACTTATGTCTGTGAAGAGCAGTACATGGAAGGGGGGTGGGGGTGTATTGCAGTACATAGACGAGGCAGAAGAGCTTTTAGTCTTCAACCTCTCTCACTCTTTACTTGTATTTTCTATTCATGACCAGACCTTCCATATAAAAGACTAACTTACCCATTCTTTTGTGTACATCGGAGGCTGCATTCAACTATCCTTTTCCAGAGACTCTTGGAGCAACGGGATGGAAGAAAAATCCAAAGGGAAAAAACCCTTTTGAGTAAACACAAAAGGAATCTGCTTCTTTTGAAATAAAGCAATTCTGAACCCACCCAATTCAAACAAAATGTAAAATTCCATGTCCTAAGATGATGATTATTCCGTGTGTTTTTGCCAGAGACCCCTAAAATCCAAGCTGAAAAAAAGAGGCAAATCTTTCCTCCTTAAACCCTCAAATCCTTGATTGAAATATTTTTGTTCAAGTTGATCAGTTAGATCCAGAGTGACTCCAATCAGCAGCTCCCTCTTCTTTTTCCCCCCTTTTTGTTTTCCTTCCACTGCAGTGACGTTCTTTCGTTTAATTAAAGATCAGGTGTTTTTCTTTCATGGCTGTGGTCCTCCAAGCCTAACTTGTTGATGGCAGCCAGGGATCTTGCGTCTGACGCCGGCTCGTTCTCGGCAGAGCCTCTGCAGAGCTGTGAGCGGAGCCCTCATCCGCTAGCTGAGACGCAGGGAGAGAAAAAAGCAGAGCGACGAGTCAGAGATGTTGTTCTGTGCTTTTTGTTGCAGCCACTCTCTGCTGCAGAGTGGTGGCAGCCTGGCGTCGATCATCACCGCTGTTTCTCTCTCTCCCGCCTTTTCTCTCTCCCACACACGAACAGGCTCTTACTCTGCTGCTCAGTCACTTGCTCTCTGCCTCATACACAGTTCCTGTGCACCTTAGTCTTCCTCCTCCTCCCTCTTTCTTCCCCTTTCCCTCCCTTTGGCTCGTCACCATCAGAATATTGATACCTTGAACGTGTTTGCCGCAGCTTGCTGTTGAAATTAACCACAGCTGTAAATCTCAGCCTCTATGTTGTTGTTCTACGGATATTGAATATTTAGTAAAAACCTAAACAGAATAACAGAAAAAGGCAAGTGTAGTTGATGTTTTGGGTCAAAGAGCATGACTGACCAGGTCCTGCGTTGCCTTATTTATAATACATTCATTTTTGTTATATTCATGATTTTCATGTCTTTCCAGGTTCTTTTTTCACTCCTATGTAGTGCATGCCCAGCTGCATGGTTACAGAAAAGGCTAAGCAACTTGGGGCTCTATATTTTTGGAGAAAAATTATAGTCTAGACATGAATTTCTTTTGCAAGAACCTTTTCCAGTAAACGGGGTGGTTTTCTGGGACCAACATTTCTGTTCTGCTGTTCCCACTGCAGGAACCAAAGACAAATCAGATTACAAGGGTAGAAATTCACCCCAAAAGCCAGCCCTAGTCGGGCGGGGTAGAGCCTTTTAGATTGACCATGAAACAAACTAGAGGGTGTTTTGTGGTGGGATGGGACATAACATTTTTTTGCATATCGCATAGAGTTCATATTTTGTTAACTTTGCATTATGCAACAAGAGTGCTTGGTATTTTTCTTTACAAACCCATTTAGACCAAGTCACTAATGTTGAATGTTGGTGTTTTCCAGTGCTTGAATTGAAACATGTCAATACAATTAGTTAATCTTAGTGGAAATAGTCATTAAATGAAATAAATGAAGCATGGCCTTCTGCTCTCAGTTGTAGGAGCAAAGAGTAAACACTCCTGCTTAAGACATGTTTTGGGATTTAGACCAGTAATACTAGGATGTTTAACATGCTTGAACCTGTTTCAAGATTTATCACGAACATATTTTAGATTTGAATGAGTTGAGGCACATTGCTACTGATGTGTGTGTGGTTAGTGCTCATTCGGGACACATCATGCTGGTTATCAAAATCCTGTGAATGTTAAAAACGTTTTCAGGGTGATTTTATTGCTGTTTTAGTGTGTAATCACTGGGACAAACTCCTGGATGCTTCACATCCACAGGGTGTGTGTGGCTCGCTCTCCCATACAGTCGGCAGCCAATCCCTGTTTTTATTATGTTTCCAAAGCAGCCCCACACAGCTGCAGCTGGACTGACCCTCTCAGCACCGGTGGATGTAATTTACATAAACAGCTTACTTTTGTACCCCACAGTGGAAATGACACAAGAAACAGTGGTAGAATAAAATGGGAACAAACGTTCCTGGTCTCATAGTTGAAACAAACCTTAACATAATTCATTAAATGCTGTGATGTTTTAGTTGCAAGGTATTTCATAAAGATTCCTGTTTGGGCCTTGTCCTCCTAGGATTTCCCAGGAATCAGTTACTTGGACATAAATTAGAGTCTATGGAGCCTACCACAGGCCTGAATGCTTAAAACATATGTATTAATTTGACTCTATAAACTTTTTTTTTTTAATTTAACATGCATATGAAATCTACTTGAGTTTCATTATTATTAATATTAAATGTAAGTGCCTGTTTTGGCTTTCTGCATAAGATGTTAGCAGAAATAATGAGGGGAAATTGATACTTGGTGTTTTTGAATAAAAATTATAGCAAGATTTACTTAGATTTTATATGATCTTTAAACTTTCTAATTTTGTTGGACTAGTTCTCATGTTGTGAAACAAAACACCAATCCAGCTGTGACTGTCTGGGTCACTTAAGGTGTCTGTTGTGTTGTTGTGACCTACATTTGTCATTAAGGTTCCCTTGCAGGATGCGAGGTCAGTACACTGGTTATTCCTCCCATGTATATGCTGACCTTTGTTTTAGATTTCTGGACTTAAAGAAATAAACTGTGCAAGGAAAACTCCTATAGGACTTTAAATTAATTTCACTCAATGAAATATTCAAAGCTAATGTTGTCTAGCTCTGATCATTTGACACTTTAATTTGATAAAATTGTCCGTTGGTACGTTTTTGTTGAAGGGAGTATGACTAACCTGAGTATCATAAAAGATGTGTATTAGAAACTGCATCTATAATAAGCACCTGAAGATGATCTTTGGAGCCTCTGGCAGAGATATGAAATATAGCGTAGGCATAGATGGAATAGGATTGAAACGGTAGGTGTAAAGCAGGCTAAACCTCTTTGCAGCACTGGATCCAGAGAACACACAATCACAGAGGATTTGTGCTTTTTGCTCTCTCTGGTTCCCAACTATCTGCATAACCCCCATCGATTGGGCAAAGGGCAGCGGGCAGAAGGAGGGGGTCAGCGCCACCACTGCCCATGGTGTTAGTTGCACTTGATTTCAGCGGTATAAGGGGGATAAAGCGCCTAGAGCTTTACGAGTTGTTTGCCTTTTCCTCTGCAGCCCTTTTGTGATGTGATGTTTCTCAGAATGGGTGCATCTCATGCTCAGCCCTTCAGTCTCCCTCCACCTCTCCATGTTTCTTGAAAGTCTTACATTTGAAGTTATGCTTGAGCGAGTTGTAGAATGTGACTGAGCATTTCTTTGCTCTCAGTGGGGACTCGTGGTTAGGACCCACTGCTGTGCAGCACTTTGTGGTGTGACTACTGCCTATTACTTTTAAATGTTACTGTACATAATTTACACAGTTGACCAGCTGTACCTAATTGTCACTTTTTATACAGCCCACTCGTCCTTTGAGAACCTGACGAGCTGCACATGCAGGATGAACTAGAACCATTAACAAAACATTTTTTTTTTCCAAAACGCTTTCTAT
This sequence comes from Girardinichthys multiradiatus, assembly GCF_021462225.1. NCBI lineage: Eukaryota > Metazoa > Chordata > Actinopteri > Cyprinodontiformes > Goodeidae > Girardinichthys > Girardinichthys multiradiatus. The sequence goes on along the minus strand of NC_061815.1, from coordinate 18,866,540 downwards.
GCATGAGTAAGCAGAAGACCACCTCCATACCAATGTGGATGCATCTGAATTATAATTAATGTTTTTCCCCTGCATAGTTGTGAATTTCAGCCTTTTTATTTTTCCAGAAGTGCTGTTTCTGTCTCAAAAAATGAGATGTGAAAATGCTGGCTGCAACCTGTAATGTTTTACGTGGAGAGCACATTGTTTAAAAAATGCTAGCATGATTGTAATGGTGCCTGACTTTCCATAACATTGTTGCAATGTGCCTCACAGTGGCCCTAACGCCACATCTTTCACTCCCTTTTTAAACCATGCACAGCTTCCATTTATTGGATGCAAGGTCCGAAGCGGGCCACTTTGGTGTCTTTCTGTGACAATTTGCTGCAGCAGTCTTGGTAGCTGTGAAACAAGTAACATTTACATACCAATTACAGCAAGGAGCAGGTCTGAACCGTGTAATGGAAACATGTAATCACATTACACTGCAGCAGTCACAATCTGACTGATTGCATTAATACACAAATAAATACAGCAGGTGACTCCAGGTTCAATGAAAGAAGAAATGTTTCCTCAGCTGGTTGCTTTTCAGTGTTTTTCTGCATATAAACTACATTCTTCTACCACCTTACTAAAACGTATGGTCTCATTGTGCAGATCTGGCACTTTGCTAACAACAGGTTACTGGCTTATAATGGTGTTTTTACTATAAGGGGACATTTTTTGTGTAAATTACCTAAGCTAAAGAACATTAACTTTGCACAGAGTAGAGTGGGAAAACATCCTTATTCTCAACCACATGATTTCATATAGCGGTCATCTACACCCATATATTAGCACAGTCATTAAAAGGGATTTCACTAGAGTTAAAAAGGAAATAATTAATGTATGTTCGGCACATCAGAAGCTTTGCATGAAACTCTCACTCTCCTCGTGTAGCTCTTTTTTGCTAGTTAATTATTCAGTAGCACTAATTAACATCTGTTTTGAAACCAAATTCATGGTCTTCTATGTTTTTAGCCTAGTATGATTTTGAATTAATATTGGCAGTCTCTGCCATGGCCCTCATAGGTCAAATGTTAATGCTGTGCATCAGGATTTAGTTCCTGTGTTTATTGAAGAGTGAGAGTAAGAATTTACCTGCTGATCTATGCAGACTGTATTTCTGTTACAGTAAACGAAGGTTTGTCAAACCTAAGCAACATTAAAGCTAAGCAACTTCACTGTTGCCAAACTCACTACATGCTGAGGATTATTTGTTTCAAAACTTTGTATTTCTGTAGTGTCTCCTACTAAGCAAGCATGTATTGGATACATCACAATGGAGGGATTTTGAAAAATACATCAGTTTACTTAAATCTTTTAATCTTTTACATGTATTTGATACAAGTCCTTTGCAAAATTGACGAATAGTTATCACTTCATTACACTGCTTAACATTTTCTTCTTCTATGTTTCAGGCAGGAAGAAAAGACAGGAGCGATGCTCTGAACACAGCCATCGACAGGATGACAAAGAAGACCAGAGATCTTCGCAGACAGGTAACGTGTAGCAAGCTTGTCTCTTCAGCTCTCCTAAACCTGTTGCTTCTGTGCTTACTGAACTGTTTAGATCCAACGCAATCATCATGACACAAAGATCTGAGGTGTAGTTTTTAAAATGGAGTAGAAAATATGTTTAAAATAGACTTTTGTTTTTATTTCAGAAGTTTTTCTTTGTAACTAGGACATTAGGGTGCATATTGAAATATGCACATGGTACTGCTTTTAATGCTGCTGCTCTTTGTTTTCTGTTCTACAGCTGCGTAAAGCTGTGATGGACCATGTCTCTGACTCATTCCTGGAAACTAATGTTCCCCTCCTGGTCCTGATCGAAGCCGCCAAGAATGGCAACGAGAAGGAAGTAAAGGAATATGCACAGGTGTTTCGTGAGCACGCCAACAAGTTGATTGAGGTAATTAAAAATATTTACCTTAATCTTTAAATATAAAAAACATTTGGTGTTTTACATTTATATTGTAATTAAACACTCCACCTATAAAGTTATTCTAGGACGATGGGAAACGATGTATCCCGACACTGTTTACTCATTACAGGTTTGAGATGTATTGGTTGTAAAAAGGCACATTCTCTTTTTCCATAGCTGCACTAACAGCAACTACATAATGATCAATTGTCATTTCAAAGTACACTTAGTAAGTAGACTAAAATCATTAATGTGAAATAAAGTAAAGATTTGTTTCTTTGCAGAACCACACGCAACCATAACTCACAGGGCTTGTACAATGGATGTATTATGTATGTCTGTGTTGGTAGATGCTAGTTGTTAAAAATTACTGTAATGAGTTTTGCTGTTGCAGCTGATGTTAATCTGAGCAGAGTTGCTAACTGACCCTGATACTGATCATTACTTCCTTCATCAGACCCAAAATGTCTTGGCATTGGATAGACATCTGTTAATTTATACCTCTGCTCGTGGGTCACAGGCAGTACACACAAACTTGTAATTAACAAGTCTGTCTTCAATATATTGTCTCAGATCGTAGTTCTCTAATGCTCGTCAGAGAAACGTCTGCTAACTTTTAAGCAGCCCGTCCCCATGAGTAAATGACCATAAGTAGCGGCCAAATCACAAAATTCAGTCAGGGCAGAGTTCTCATTCACCAGGGGAAACCGCTGAAGCATAGGAGGAAAAACAGGACCACGCTGGAAAGTGGACCCTTAAGTAGCTCCTAAAGGCTTGAGTGTCATGTTTGCCATTAGAGCTTGACATTGGAGAACGTTTTATTGCTTGCTCTACTTCTGCAGGCACATCGAAACCAACTGCAAAATGGAAAATCAGTGTGTAGATTTAGTGCTGCTTTGATGGTGTATAAATATATTCAACAATTTCTTTAGGTGAAAATGGATGTTATCCAGTTCCTTTTTTGAACAAAATGGGATATTAGCATTTATATGTGCATGTTGTTTGGATTCCATCAAAACATTCATGAAAGTCTGAAAAATGAACTTGAGCATCATAAGCAAAGTTCTGAAGCCAGAACTGCTACCATACAGCTGGGTTTGCAGGTAATCATACAGGCTTTAGCTGCCATTCATTTGATCTACATTGTCTTGTTTGTTTCAAAGGCAGAACACAGATGAAACTGTTTCATTAATGGTGGTGATGGCATCACCAAAACACATAATACCACATATCTAGTTTTTCTATGGATCTGACTCACTTTTTATTTGCATGATAATAACTTGATTGCTGACAACTTGATTTATGAATTTTGGTAGTACCTTCAGTCAATGTATTAAGTATATCCAGGCACATTATTTCAAAGAATAATCATGTAGAATAATCTTCTACATGGATACTGTTGGTAGATCCTAAAGGTTTTTAGCACACAATGATAAATGGGCGGTCCAAAAGTCAAAAACACCTATATTTAGCTGACCACCTTTGTTTTAAATGTTTTTCTTTTTAATATTTTTTCCTTTTTAAAGGTGAAAGATGAGCAATATTCTTCAGCCTTTGAGAATATGTATTCCTATTGTAGTTTATTCAGTTTCCTTAGTAGTTTGGTTGCTTGATGCAAAACAAATCATTGCCGTTGTGTAGAAACTAGTCATTGTTTAGAATCACAGAATGTGTCTTCCAACATAGTTGTTTATTAAAAGTCAACTGATTGACATCAATTAAGTTGTTAAAATGCTGCCTACAGAAACCCACCAATAACATCATTGCCTAACTAATCAGCAGCTCTTAGCTGTTTGCTTAGTTAGATTCAGGTGGGTACTGTTTTTCTGTCCAGGCAACGCATGACTGCTGTCAAACTACTGTCATCAAAACAGTTGCAGTCAATCTTCTGGCCAGAAATGTTTATTATAAATACCTACAGCAGGAGTTTTTTGGCCTTTTGAAGTAATTTGTTTAGGAATATGTTCTGTTCATTGGTGGGACTAGCCAGATCCGGGCCCAGTTTTATGAGTAGTGCCTGTGGCCCGTTAGTTCATACACATTGTACAGCTACATTATGAGTGACCCATATTCAGAGTATGAAGGAAAAAAGAAATGGATTCATTTTACCATGCAGCAAAGTTTCCGGATCGGTCAGGCCGTCACCTTAAAGCAATGTTACCTTGCAGGTTAATTAATATTGTTTTTAAATCAACCTTTTTGTAAATATATATTCAGTTTTCACCTATGAGCATTAGAGTAAATAGCTGTAAAGTCATAGAAATGTGCTCCATGGGAGGATACAAAAAGCTGGACTATAACGTGAATGGGATAGGACTTCTCCCAGTGGAAAACACTTTAATGGAAAAAACAGTATTGGAATTTATTTTCTGCTTTTTGATGAGAAAACTCTGACCCAAACCTTATTTTTTGTTTGGATGCATGGAAGCATTTTTGATCAGATATATTCAGAAAGGGAAGTTTTAATTAATGAAAACAAATGTAACATTTTCTCTAACCCTGAGGAAACTGAACTGTTGGTTGCACCATTCCACTTCTGACTGCTGAAAACGTATGCAATCCTTGCAGCTTAAGTTGTTTCCCTCAGGTTTCTGTTCGTATGTTAAAAACCTTTAGCAGTTAACAAGTTGGGAGGCATGCAAGTTGTATAATATGATGCAAGTGCAGCTTATTGAGCCTGTGTAATTAGACTTGAAATACTTAATGGCAAATCTGATAATAATCTTCAAGTTGAATTTAACATATTTTAGTTACTATATGTTTTTAGCTTGCAGTGATAAAGTTTCTACTTGCCCTGTATTAGTTGGCTAGTTAAAATGCTATTGAAATAGATCTTTCAAAGGGTTTCGAGACCAGTTATGGTACCATGTGGCTTTATAAAGATATAATTATTACTTGAACACATACAAATGAGTTGCATCTGATAATGCAGCGCATTGACTCAGTAATCACCACCATGACACTTAAAATGGTTTGTTGCCACATTGTAAATGGAACTGTGTTGGATAACCTGACAGATGGATTGGCCTGTTTGGCTCCTTCATGCAGAAATGCCTGCTTTTCCAGCGGCTCTGCTAGTAAAAGCTTATGTAAAGGTTATGTACAGTGCCATTTTTATTTCTTCTCTAACCACTCTTCCACCCCTCCTCCAGGATTAGCGTGTTCACCCTGTGGTTCCTGCATGTCTTTTGGTGTTGATGTAGAGGATGTTTATATCAATGTTTCAGGACCTCACTAATGCAGCTGAATAAACACTTCTCAGAAAAAATAGTTCGGGACCTTTTTAATCTAGTTGGCAAGCATTTTGAAGGAGCAGATGATATTTTCTAATCTGATTCAGTTTACTACTTCTATAGCCACTGAGGCATTCTGCTGCCAACTTCAACCTAAAAAAAAATGCCTGATTTTATATTTTGTTTTCTAACATTTCTATTTCATGTACTAGTTCAGAAGCTCTAACCTGAGAACTCTGTGAGGATTTCACAAGCAATCAAACTACAACAGAAATGGAAAATATAAAAGCTACTTTGTGTTAGTTTGATTAAAAACCACCTGCCAAAATAGTGTTCATCCTTTCAGTTAAAAATATTCTGTTTTTATGCAGTGTTGAGCTTTTTATTTATAAAGTTTTATTTAATTAAAAGATTTGATTACAATGGAAATGCTTTTTGTTTTACAAAACTGATTGTTTTTTATTTTTTTTGCTTTGAATATTTTGTGACCTCGATGAGAGAAAGGAAATTGATGACTGAAAATAATTTTGTCCTTGGTACAGCCGTGATTTGTTTTTTTTTGCATTTGAAAGTGATTATATTTCAGCACATTTCTGTCCTTTTGGATAATCCCATTTTGGCACAGTTGCTCATATCCCAGGCATTCTGTTTGAGCATTGTTGCCAGCACATCCCAACCAACAAATGGGAATCTTAAACTCCCTGACCTAAATTCATCTAAATATGCATAGATGCGTAGTTCTCCTTCAGAAGATGCAAGTTTTATTAGATATAATTGCAAGGAAGCTTGATTTATGGGTCAGAACATGAATGTTGCCTCTGAATTTATTAATGTTAACAGGTGCAGGCAAGGTTTGTTGAGCTATGCTCCTCAGTTCTTATTCTGCTGCCGAGTTTAGTTTAGTTTTTTTCAGAGTGTGGACTATTTGCCTCTCCAGGAGGGTGATGGCAGTCTGGCAGCCTGTTTATTTAGTTACTCAGAATAACCATATCCTTGAGTAATCAGCTGCAACTTAGATTTACATTAAGTGAAATGTACTACTGTTTTGAAGAAAAAAAAATTGGTCTCATCTAATCAATCAACTGTGCAGCTTTTGTTTTTCTCCTACTCCTCCAGTTGCTCTCTATGCTGTATCGTTTTAGCAGCTTCTTGAATTAATCTGCAACATTGGGCCTTTATTCCCCAGGGATTAGTCGCTTGGCAGAGCTGCTGTTTTTATGATCAATAAGAATAAATCAAGCTAAAATACAAATTTTTTGTTGAATTATGCGTCTGTTTCTTTTCTCTCATGTATAATGTTTTTATCCCAGTGGCTGGTTTCTGTTTTAAAAATAGATTTATTTGTGCTCTCTATTAAGGTGGCCAACCTGGCATGCTCCATTTCCAACAATGAAGAGGGAGTGAAGCTGGTCCGCATGGCAGCTTCTCAACTGGAAACTCTATGCCCCCAGGTAACGAGGTGTTTTGTAGTGATCATTTATCCAGTCCAGTGATTATGCTCATCTTTCACAGCTTTCACCATTTGTCTTGTAGTACTTGCTCTGGATGTTTTTAAATGTAGTTTTTGAAGGTGATTCAAATACCAGGTTTTGTTTTTCAGTGTTCAATTTTATGGGTCTGATTGGTGCTTTAGTTTTGATCAGTTATTAGGCATGGGCAGGTATGAAGTTCTCACAGTAGGCTAACCTTGCTTAAAAATATAACAGTATCACTGTGTTTATAAAATCAATTTATGATTATCTGATTTCTTTTGTTTCAACTGAAATATTTCCTACTGCTGCTAATATAAGAGGTTTTAGCAGTTATTGTTATAATTTGATTTTGATAAATAGACTTAAAAGAAATACGAAATAATCGCCTGCTAAATTCAGTAGAAGATGAAGTGATTCTTGCGCTGAATAATTGCTCATTTTAGAATAACATAAGTTTAACAAGCTGATATTAGTTGGTTAACCAGTCAAGCTATCTGCTGTTGGCTGCTTTACAGACATACCATTCATAGCTTGCCAACTTTGGTTTTAAAACGTTACCTTTGTAATTGATGGGTCTACTTTAGTTTTCACGACACCTTTTTTTTTTTTTTTTTTTATAGCTGAAAATATTTCCAGTTTTTAAGTGAGGGACAAGTTATGGAGCTTTTTTTTTTTTTTGGCCAACTACCTAACAATGTTCAGCAACAAGTAGGGGAGGGGCAGCACTGCATAACTCTACTCCATTCAAACCTAGCAACACAAAGCTGGTGGTGATTCTGATGTTGTGAACATTGTTTTGTGTGTGTGTCAGAAGACGCTCGTTCCTTCAGTTGCCGTCTGTCATTTTTAAAAATACTTGCACCTAAATTTAGACAGATGGGTAACATCTTGTGTTAAAACAACAAATGGGTTATATTTAAAAACTCATCAGATACATAAACACTCGTGTTGAGATCATGCAAACTAGTTTTCCAGTAATGTGTGCTTATTCATATTAAACATTTAACCTCTCTTCTCTTTGGTGCCACTGGACCTTTTTATATTCTCTTCTTAGTAGCTCCCATCACTCGAATCCACAGACAGACCTTTTAAAACCTGCCGCTCTCAGTTTTGTTCTCTCTCCTTGAAAGACCTCATCACTCTGAGGGATGAGTTTGCCTCTTGATAGAATCTGAACATTGAGGTGGGGGCTTTGTGCAATCGGCGTATGCTAATGTTGTGGCTGAAGGCTATGGTGTAATTGGGCTTTAATGGTTGTAATTTGGCGATTACAGGTGATTAATGCAGCACTGGCCCTCGCTGCCAAGCCCAACAGTAAGGTGGCCCAAGACAATATGGACGTCTTCAAGGATCAGTGGGAAAAGCAGGTTCGTGTCCTCACCGACGCCGTTGATGACATAACATCGATTGACGACTTCCTGTCCGTGTCTGGTAAGGGATAACGACCATCATATCCATTCAAAAGGAAAAATGCTGTTGGAAAGACACTCAGATGTTTGAAACTGTTGTAAAATGAGCCTTACAAAAATGTAAAAAATATCTACATTTCAATTTGAATCAAAATTGATGTATAGTTTTATTTTTCTCCGGGTTATGTGGGCCAGGCCTCATTGGGCTGAACCCAAAGCATCATTAGAACTTTATCTGAAATTGATATTGAGGTCCTGCGCTGACTGTGCACACAAATGGTTCGTCAGACGTGCCCTGTGAGAGTTCTCATTGAGCATTAAGTAGAGTGATCTCTCTAACCTCCACCCAAGGACAGCCAGCAATTTACACAGTGGACATTTACATTTTACAGACCTGCCATTAATAAGCAGCCAAAGAATTAGTTTTTAACCCTTTGTAGTAAACTTCATTGTGGCGTTGCGTAAGAACGTTGGAAATAAAACGTCATTCACACATGTTTTTTTTCTCAGAGAACCACATCCTGGAGGATGTGAACAAGTGTGTCATTGCCCTTCAAGAAAAGGATGTTGATGGTTTGGATCGCACAGCTGGGGCTATCCGAGGCCGGGCCGCCAGAGTTGTCCATGTTGTCACCTCTGAAATGGACAATTACGAACCCGGAGTGTACACAGAGAAGGTTCTGGAAGCTACTAAGCTCCTCACTAACTCAGGTATCACAATCAAATGAAAAGGATGCTGATATTTAATGTTTTTAAGAAAGTGTAACGAACTAGAAATGTATTCTTTTATTAACTCAATAAAATGCATTGAAGCTGTCCAAAGGGGATTCTACCGATATTAAGTTTAGCTGCTGCTTCTCATATTTATAACACTTGTGCCTCCTAAAACAGGAAGAGGGAATTGTTCTCTTAGGAAAATATATTGGTTTAATGTGATGAAAAGGGTGAAATATCCCTTTTTAAGAGGGACATACACAATACACAAAATTGATCTATCTGATTTCATTTTTCTTCCCAATTGCTATGTTTCTGGTGATTTTTAGTTTCAGTACAAGGGTTGGCCCATCTATCTTTCACTTTGCTGTTTGGCATTAATATTATTTCAGGTTTAAATGTAAGTGCCTTTTTAGGACAAGACATGTTTACATCTAGATCTGGCTTTTAAACTAAAAGCGGCTACTGTGGAAAGTGGATTTCTTTTATTCTTCAGCCATTCCACTGTCCAGTTTTTCCACGTTGAATAATCCAGCCTGTGACTCATCGTCTGTACAGCAGTTGCTATTCAGAGAGAACTGAATAACTTAACACAAGTTGGATCATAGAAGTCATTTTGTCCAAATAACGTTGTATATCATTAGTCAGCGAGCATGTATCTGCTAGCTTCCATCATTAGCAAGATGATGAACCAGATTTTTCAGCCAGTCATGTAATGCAGGCAGATTTTCTTCTGAGGACCCTCAAATAAGACTGAGCGAGGTATTCAGTTTTTATTCTCATTACACTAAAGGCTTCAAGGTTCATAGATTTTTATAGCGTTTCATGATTTTAAAATAATTTAATACCAAGTGTTGTTCTTCTCTCTTTAGAGATTCATTTATCCAATAACAATTGCAGTTAAATAGACAGAAGTATTACATTTAAATGAGAACATGATTTAATTACTGTATGTTACTCTATAATTGTATTTCTGGTTGACGGGCAGAAAGAGGAGATTGATTACATCAGCACATTAGCAAAAACAGAAAAATAGTTGCGGCAGCCAAATTTATCAAGTTGGCATTTTATTTGGAGACAATTAAATGTTGCTGTTATTAGACTTTTAAGTTAATGCAAATGAATAAGATTTTCCTTTTAAAGTTAAGAACACTGAAAATCTGAGATTCTTCTGTATACAGAAGCCTGCAGGCTATAAGTGATTTGTAGACGCAAAACAAAATCCTCTTTGTTGATGCCGCTGCTCTCCCCGCTTTACATTTGCATCTTCACATCCAAGCGTCTGCCACGAAGAAGCAGCTAAATCCTAAAAACTGAATTTCAAACGAAGCAAATGTGTGAGGAAAAGGCCTCCAGAGTGGTTATTAAATTGTCACCGGGGCTAAATGTACCCCTGCTGGGGCAGCTTTGAGAGAAGGATTCTGTTATAAAACTCTTCATGCAAGATTGGATCTGCTCCCTTAAGCAGTCTGTTATGTATTTAAAATGCAGCCTTTTAGGGCAGTAAACCTGAACTGGAAAATACACCCATCTAAGTGTAATGTAATCTCTAAATATTTATGGTATTTATTTCAATTACTGCCTTTTCAGCAAAATACGGGTGGTTTTTTTTCTTTTGGTTATTGATCTGAAATAATATTAAAATGATTTAAAAGATACTCTGAATCCCTGTCTAATGTTCTTTGTCCTGTTTACATGATTCATTTGCTGGTTAGACCATTGGTTTTTTTCAGCATATTCTCCTATTTTTGTTGGTTTTTTTTTAGCTATTGAAGAGTTTTATTAGGGAAAAATTTTTCATTGACACCCCATACTTCCTTTCCTTTCCTCAGTCATGCCACGCTTCACAGAACAAGTGGAATCTGCAGTGGAGGCCTTGAGTGCGAACCCCTCACAACCTGTGGATGAGAATGAGTTCATTGATGCATCACGTCTGGTCTATGATGGCATCCGCGACATACGCAAGGCTGTCCTTATGATCAGAGTAAGTTGCACAGATTTGTTTTTTCAAACCATGTCCCTCCCCCCCTCCCTTTTTTTTTTTCTGCTTGTCATCCGCAGTAAGGACTTGCTTACATTGTCATGCCCGTTGCTTTTACTCAGAATCAGAAAGAATAACCCATGAATGTCCTGATGGAATATGTAGTAAGCACTTTTGGTTCTGGATTATGTTCTTTTGCGGGTTACACTAGACACATTTTATATTCCAGCTGAACAAATAGGATTATAACTGTCAGGTTTTTTTTTTTTTATAGTTTCGATACAATAGGAAAAAAAAGATGAGGAAAGCTAAAACTTAGTCGATTGTGCCCGCCACAACCACACGAGGGGAAAAAAACATCACTGGTTTAAGCTACAATGTTTTCAAATGCTGGATGCATTGAAATAGTGAGGAATTGCTTAATTTTGCAAAAACTGTTAAGATTTGAATAAGAAGGTATCCAGAGTTATGATAGTTGAGATGTGTCCTTACTTTATTTTAATCTTATTTTATCCAATTTCTAATTTTGCCATCTTTTTAATATTTTTACAGTTTTGTTTCAACCATTGCTTGCTGATTTCGAACAGTTCCTCTTGATGACTTCCTAACGTTGATTTTAGTTTCCTTTTTAGTCGTTCCTTTTGCTGCTCCTTGTATTACATTCCTTCTTGGAAGAGGATTTTATATCCCTTTCTATTGTTTCTACTGACAGCTCTTTGTCCTGTCAGTGTTTCCTCCTAATCAGCCATTTTCAGTCTCTTAATGGTCTGCAGGCACCAACTAAATTGCAGATCAGTCAGTATATTTAGTCTTTTATAGCGTTTTATGTTAGAAATGCAAATTACAGGATTTTTCCTCATTTTGCTGTAGTTGAATAATATTTTTGCTCCTCCTGATGTCAAAAAGGTAATTAATTAAAAAATTATTATGCCGCTATTGTCCACACCATAACATAAACATCCACAGTTAAAAAAATTTCAACTTCTTTCTAATATTTACTACAAGAAATAACCTTCAACATTTGTGGTGTTTTGTGGGTTGTTTATGTCAGTGCCAGAGAAACTTGGTGTGCAGTTTCAGAAGCCAGAAATGAACTATTCTCATGAAAGAGGCGACCTAATTGACCAGGCATGCAATCTGGTTTAGCAACAGCCTTTAGATGTGTGTGGGTTAATGGCTTTTGCCCGAGTAGAACCATAACCGAGACAGATGGTAGTGGGGAAGCCATTGAAGCATTACTTTACTGACGGACAATGAGCTGACTACAAAGCTCTATGCAGCTCTAAAAAGGGAAAATAGATGGTGTAACTGGTGTAACTACTTGAGACTGCCATGCTTTGTATCTCTTACAAAGCAAGCAAAGTAAGTGTGTAATATGCAACCTTATTATGGATGTACGTTGTGCGGGTTGGATGCATTTTGCACTTTTAAATTGCCATCATTAGTTCACATTACATGTTCTTTGCTGTCAGTTAAGCTCTAAAACAGTTTATTGGTTTTCATCAATTATGCTACTCAAACATGGACAAAAGGCAAATAAAAGCTAGCCTATTATGTATTTGCATTTGCATTATAATGAGCATCTGATTTAAGATGGACATTTTAATTAGCATTCCTTTGCTGTACTGCAGCGCATGGGAACTACACTCCATTCCTATCACCAGCTCCTCTCTTGTCATCCAGATTAAGCTATTAACACTGGCTTCATGGGCTTGGCTAAACACCACATGGAGGATCAGTGAGTGTGTGTGAGTCTGCATGTGTGTAAAAACTAACGGAGGATTAGTGGGAAACCCTTGCTAACTCATAATTTATCCAACTGATTCATTCTGCCTTAACTGCCAGCTTGGGACAGACTGATAAGACAAGTGAAACTTCCTCCATTATCTAAAATCTGCAGATCCCGAGAGTGAGGCAGGCTTTCACCCTAGGATCTGAAGGGTGATCTTAACAGCCTTCTTTTAGCCTTAATGTTTCACCATTGTTTACTGTAGTGTTTCTAATGGTGTCTTACCAGGGTTCTTATGCAGTTTCAACATTTATCAGGTTTGGAAAAGTATAGATAAAGAAAATAGGGTCTTGAAAAAAATGTTTAGTATCGACGCCCGATTTTTCCTTATCTCATTCTATAATGGTTAGATCAGTCAATCTTTACATCCATCTCCTTTTCCCTGTTGATCGTCCCTCTGTTGTCTTTGCTCTTCGTCCTTCTGTCTATCCATCCATCTTATTTCCTCTTCCAACATCTTCCATCATCCAGCCTTCTTTTTATCCATTTCGTTTATCCATTCTTCCTTTCTTCAGCTTTAAAACCTTAGAAGTTGAGTAAAGTTTGCTGCACAGTATTAGAAATCATGCGGTGCTGATGTTAAGTGCCATGTTGGCAATATCTGTTGTGATAAATTCTTGTTGTGTCTCTATGGTGCTTCTGACACCTATGACCTTTAGCATCTGGAGTGCTATCATTTTGGGCGTAGATATTTTCTTCAGTGTGACACCAAAGAACAGATTGATTATATTATTGGCATGCGAAATGTGAATTCCTCACCCTTAGAATATAACAGCCAACAAACACAACCCTCCAGACAGTCCTTTGTGATAATAGTCTTGCACACACTAAAATTGGGATTAATGATGCATTTGCAAAAATAATTCTCAGCTCTACTTATTTCTTATTTAAAAACGGCTAAACGATTGAGAACTGACTCTCGATTCTGGAAGAGACTTGTGTGTAGGAAGACTGATCTGAACTGCATTGCTCTTATTTGAAATATTAAATGTTAAAAAAAACATGTGCAAAACAAACATTGATCTTTATGAAGAAGAATGCTTTACAAGTTAGGCTGACATTCAGGGGCAAAGTTTACATGTAAAATAAGCCTCATTGAGCTGTACAAAGATGCATGAAATTCTACAAATCAGCTTAAAACGTCTCTAGAGGGTATGTCCACTACTCTGCACAAACACTGCCTCTTTGTGAGGCTTCTCATGCTTAAATCAAAACAGACAAGCGTGAGGTTGGTTCTTTTTTTTTTTTGTTTGTTTGTTTTTGCGATGGATGTGTCTTTAACCTCGAAGTGGTTCACAGACGGATGTCCCTTGGATATATGAAAGGCAGATGGAACCCAGTTCCCACGTACAGTGACATCTGAGAATATGCCTTGTAGACACGAAACTAACTGTCAGCCAGCTGCCGACAGCTAGATGGGGGCAGCCACTGTCGTTACCTTATAATTTGTGCAGCGCATTACAGCCTAAGGTGATTTTACTGGCAACTTCCTAAAATAAAAATCTGTTCAGCTCACTGTGGATATGAGTACGATGTAAGAAAAAGATAAACAGTGTGGGGAATCTGTTAAACTGTGTTATCTTTATAACAGCACACAGAGATGCAGCACTGGCCTGATTTCTAGCTCTTTTATAATGCTGCCATTTTAAATCCCTTTCTTTCTTGTATTAATGATTGTTCCTTACACAGCATATGGTCTAATGTGCCTCACAGGTGATTTCAAAGATGAAAAGGAGCATTTCACCTTTCAGATCCGCAGGGAACACGTAGGCTGCTATTAAATGTGATTAGGAGGCTGCACAATAGAAGACGACTAATGTTAAATGTAAATTAAGTGGAAACATTTCAACATGCTTTATTCATATAATCTAGCAGCAGGTTGTTGTTGTGACTCTGTAGTAGAGTGCCCACCACGCATTATCGTTTCTAAACCACCCATATTCACAGCTTATCAGTTTTACAGGCCAGAGGATGGAAAGCATGCCCAGCTGGACAGCATTTCCTGGACTCAAAGACATGCCTGAGAGTCGCCACCGCTTTGTGTCTGAAACTATACCCATACTCCCCTGAGAATGAGACCACCTCCACAATTTCATAAAGGACCATAAGGTTGTTCAGAGACTCTCAGCTATTTTTAGGTTCAAGGGCTCCAAATCCATTACAGTAGGGAGGACGGAGACGGCTGGATAAACACAAATAGAGGCACGAGGGCAATAATGCACCTTTATCTGTCTGCATCATCTTTCCCCCCTCGTCACATCTCCAACAAATACATTTCCTTGTTCGTCAATGTTAGATTTTGCCTTAAGCATAACCTATTGAGCTCAAATTCCTTTTGAATATTATTTACAGACAAAATGTTGCTCCTGGCTTGTTTGGTATTCATGGCGACAGAAGAGGTGAAGGATCTGAAATGAAGTAGCCAGAACACAATTCATTCTTCACAAATTGTATTTTTTCTTCAGATGGCAGCGACAGATGGGCCTTTGAAATGTTTTGCTCCAATATGTTTCATACCAGCACTTTACCTTAATTTTCCCTCTCAAAATGCACAGGCAGCACATTACACTTGATTTACAAATTCATTAGGAGTTTATAGTGTATGTCCTGGGCTAAAGGGAAGGAGACATTTATATGATGCTGCCCAGGCTGATTGCTCTGAGGCATTTCTCACAGATAGTAAGCATGTTTATTATTTAAGAGTCCTCACAATGCTGGAGCGTTCCAATATTATTTCATGTGCTTCTCTTGATTACAAACTGCTGTTTCTTATCTTGTTCTACTTTATATCATTAAAGACTCCTGAAGAACTGGATGACTCTGACTTTGAGACCGAAGATTTTGATTCTCGCAGCAAGACCAGCGTGCAGACGGAGGACGACCAGCTCATTGCCGGCCAAAGTGCACGTGTAAGTTCAACTGTCTTTCTAATGCTAATAACCTTCCTGAGACTAGCCTCAGATGTTTATGAAGTGCCTTAAAGTATTCATATCCCTTGAACTTTTCCACTCTTTGTCACATTCGTGCCACAAACTTTGCTACTTTTTGCCAGACCAAGACAAAGTAGTGCCTGGTTTTTGAATGTTTTACATATGATGGCTGCAGGTACAGCCTCTAGTCTTTTGGGGAATGCCTCTACCACGTTTGCACATCCTGGAGACTGGATTTTCACACATTATTTTTTGCAAAATACCTTTATCTCAGATAGTTTGGATGGAGAGCTTCTGTGCACATGAGTTTTCAAGTATTGCAACCGATTTTCAATTGATGTAGGTCTGGACTTTGCCTGTGCTATTCCAACATGAATGTCCTTTGATCCAAACGGTTCCATTGTAACTCTGCCTCTACGTTTAGGGTCGCTGTTATGCTGCAATGCCAACCGCAGCCTCAGACTGTAGCAATTTGTTCCCTATAAAAAGTATTTTTCTATGATTACCGTTGTTTTGAGCCCCATGTATGTTCTCATCAACTCTGACCAGCTTCCCTGTCCCGGCTGAAGGAAAGCATCCCTACAGCTACCACCATGTGTAACAGTGTCCTGCATGCAGGCCAAAAAGTTAAAGTTTGTCCTCATTCAACCAGGGTACATTCTTCCATGTTTACTGTGTCAACCTCATGAGCTTCAGCTTTTTGGCGGTTCTCAGATTAATGCAGCAAAGCTCAATAAGTATGAATACTTTGACAAGTTTTTGTTCTGATAAGGCTTAAAAAGTACCTTGAGATGTTAAAAATAATCTGTGAAAGTGCATCTGTTGTTTCCCATATTAAAGGTTACCTTTCTGACACCTCGAGGGAACAGTACAGTTAGGACTGGTTGAATGTTGACCCACAAGCTTGTGTCATGCCTCAGTTACGAAGTTCAATAATGTCCTTCCAACTTGAATAAAATATGTTCATAGTCTGACAACACTGAAGAAGAAAAATCTCAGATTATGAAATAACTTTAAAGTCCGTTTATTTCTGAAACGGAAAATGTTTGATAATTTGCCTCAGGCTTTTTATGTCGAGTCCATCTGAGCAATTGTTCTTTCAAACACTCCACCCCCATACTTACTGCTGATGGGTAGTAGCACAGTTGGCTTGGCAAAATGATGGCTAAAGTGACTAAAGAATTTGTAAAACTCTTCTTGTGGAGCATTGCTACACAGTTGGATCTCACGTGTCCTTTTGTTGCTGCTCATAAATCAAAGGGTTTAAATTGTCCATCCCAATAGTTCCAGTCTCTCAGGGAATTTAATGGGTTAAATATATGTGTGAGAATCTAATCTGTAAACTACCTGAAACACATATCTGATATTTCTCCTGTGTCCCCCTGTGTCTTGTAATAATGCAAAGAGTAGTGCACTAGATTGTCCAGCATTGCCAAGCTGTACGGGTGTGTTCTGCAGTCCACTTTAATTCACTTTAAATTCCACCTCAATTGTGCATTTCAAGGCCAACAGCATTAATAATTTAAAGAACAGAGAGTTATAACTTAATCTTAGAAATCCATTGGGGCAGAATGATCCATTGGTACCTTTCTGGGCAATTTGTTTGAATCGTCAAAGATTATCTGACTGTTTTGTTTGGAGGCAATTTTTCATCTTTGCACTGCCTAAACTGCTTTATTCAAGCTTACCTGGCTCCAGAGAGACTGTGCTATTTTACCAGTAATGGATTGAAAACTCTGGTGATGATATTTGATATCCTGCTCTTAAGTGTGTGCCTACCTCAACCTGACAGGATCATCGACTGAATGTCTGATTAGATGTTTGGAAGCTGTTTGGTCCAACAGGATGTATAGACATGTCTGTGAACTGATTTGTACCTGATGTCAAGTACGACTAAGCAAATAGAATAAACTCTATGCAGTACAGACATGAATCAAATCCAGTTTTTAGCATGACCCTTTGCCCTCTAAACCCTCTGATGTGCATCAGCATTATAGTCTCTCAGGCCAAGAACACTGCATGTATTATTCGCATGGCGATACCATGTCGACGTCTAGCACGCTAACCCAGTAAACTCACTCTAATCCTTTCTGCAGGCCATCATGGCTCAATTGCCTCAGGAGCAGAAGGCAAAGATTGCAGAGCAGGTGGCTAGCTTCCAGGAGGAGAAGAGCAAGCTGGACGCCGAGGTTTCCAAATGGGATGACAGCGGCAATGACATCATTGTGCTGGCTAAGCAGATGTGCATGATCATGATGGAGATGACGGACTTCACCAGGTGAGATGGGAAAAAAAATAAATCTGCTACAAATGTCACAGCGCATTTTAAAGTATCTCTGATCACTGATTGTAAAGGTTTTTTTTTTCTTTTTAAATCCAAGCATTGGCAGTGCTGTAATGTTGTCATCTTAGTTTGCTCACAATAATATTCCAATAGTTTTTTTTTTTCCCTATTCAGTCAAATTGTCCCTGTCTCTAAGACGGATATCGTGGGCTTAAGTTAAGTCTGTGTCCAATACAGTCCCTCAGTAAGCCCACATTTGTTAACCAATGTTTGTTCATATTTGAACAATGCTTCATATAAAGTTTAACTTTGATGTTCGTGCTGCAGAGCTCTCAATTTTACTTAAGCGGTGGGGTAGCTAGGATATCCTCATGATTATTTTTCATTCCTCCTTTAATCTTAATATGCAGAACCATAAGCAGAGCATCAAATCTCCCTGTCCCGTTTCACAAATAAGCTGCACTGTGTGCTCACTGGAAAGAAAATTAAATGGACAGTCTTCCTACGAAGAGCTGCTAAAGGTTAAATTCACACTGATGAGTTTTTGTGTGTGTGTTTCTCGGCAGTACCTTCAGTGTATTGTAGCATATGAGCTGACTAATTGGAAATGTATTAATTGGAGTAAGTACTTAGGCTTTAGTTTTAGGATTAAGATGCATTCTTTAATATAAACTTTTATTGTCAGGCCTTTGTAGGCATTAACTACCTGAGTGTTGGAACCTGTAGGCATAATGAAAGGAGGAGTTTTCTCTCCTCTTATTGCTCTACCACTTGCATATTTTTTGTTTTTATTGGCTTCTTGGGCTTTTCTGCCTTTTACTTTTGCCTACAGCTGAACATTATGGCCCACTCTGGTTGAGAATAGGTGCCTTACCCACTGCAGAGTATTTTTCTCAGAAGACCCTTCAGCTGTTTTTTTCATATACACTTTGGGTCACTGTCTGTCTGTAGTGCGCAGTGCCGACCAGTCAGCTGCGCTGAATTTAAGCTGGCAGTGTCTCGGTGCGCTACAGAATTCACCCAGCTGCTGCTGTCACATTGTCAGCATATACTAGTTACCAGTTGTCATTGGGAGTCATACATACCCATGCCAAACTTTTTTTTTTTTTTGCACAATTTGCAGTTATTTATTTTGCCTCTTTCTTACCTCTATAATTTTTGTATGACTTCTTCTTTGTTTTTAAATGGGTGCTGCACAAGAGTCCATATTCAAACAGTTGATTATTCATTATGTAGGTCGCGGTCACGTCCGCACCTCAGGATGGTCATCTTGGGTGGCAGCTGCAGCCTGTTTTTTTTTGTTTTAGCCTAATTAGTGAAGCAAAACTCCAGACCTTTCTACCATAACTATGGTAACAAATTGCTTAGTTGTGGGTTGTGCTGCGCGTGGTGGTCAAGACCAAGGTTCCTTCTGCCAGCCATAATAGAAAATCAGTGTGAGAAAACAAAACACTGAGTACCCAACGTCGACTACTGTAGCTGAATTGGATATCCAGGGTGGATTTAGACGGCTTGAATCTCACTCACGCCAGCAGCACTGGCACCCAGCACTCAGCGCTGTGACCTACTTCAGTAAGGTGCATTCTCACACCTTGATTTTTAAAACGGGGTTGTTAAAACTATATACGGTACTATTATATTTGGCTGTGTTGATTAGGTCGGGCTTTTATAGGCGCCGGCCCGGGTCTGGTTGGGCTGGATTTTATGAATGCGATCTATACTCAACCCCCAGCTACAGTAATACCAGTCCACACATGCAAAATATTTTCTCATGCATAAAATAATAAAATCGGGGACATTTCCAGAGACGACATTTCCAGAGACGGCTTAACCCGAGGACAGTTATTCTAAAACGGGGACTGAAATCGAATATTAGGGACGTTTGTTCACCGTAATATTTGAAATGTGTGTTACACAATTAAATGAACAATATATATCTATGAATTGCAAGCATTATTTTAAGAAATATTTCCTCATTAATTGTAAAAAAGGAAACATAATGAGCCCTAACGGACTCTCACATATTTCAAAGAGTTTTATAACGTACCCATCCTTCATTGTGTGATTTGTGCGGTAAATCGTCCGGATTTGCGCTAAACAAACCAACAGGCAGTACAGGTCCTTCTCAAAATATTAGCATATTGTGATAAAGTTCATTATTTTCCATAATGTAATGATGAAAATTTAACAGTCATATAATTTAGATTCATTGCACACTAACTGAAATATTTCAGGTCTTTTATTCTCTTAATACGGATGATTTTGGCAAACAGCTCATGAAAACCCAAAATTCCTATCTCACAAAATTAGCATATCATTAAAAGGGTCTCTAAACGAGCTATGAACCTAATCATCTGAATCAACGAGTTAACTCTAAACACCTGCAAAAGATTCCTGAGGCCTTTAAAACTCCCAGCCTGGTTTATCACTCAAAACCTCAATCATGGGTAAGACTGCCGACCTGACTGCTGTCCAGAAGGCCACTATTGACACCCTCAAGCAAGAGGGTAAGATACAGAAAGAAATTTCTGAACGAATAGGCTGTTCCCAGAGTGCTGTATCAAGGCACCTCAGTGGGAAGTCTGTGGGAAGGAAAACGTGTGGCAGAAAACGCTGCACAACGAGAAGAGGTGACCGGACCCTGAGGAAGATTGTGGAGAAGGGCCGATTCCAGACCTTGGGGGACCTGCGGAAGCAGTGGACTGAGTCTGGAGTAGAAACATCCAGAGCCACCGTGCACAGGCGTGTGCAGGAAATGGGCTACAGGTGCCGCGTTCCCCAGACCTGGGCTACAGAGAAGCAGCACTGGACTGTTGCTCAGTGGTCCAAAGTACTTTTTTCGGATAAAAGCAAATTCTGCATGTCATTCGGAAATCAAGGTGCCAGAGTCTGAAGGAAGACTGGGGAGAAGGAAATGCCAAAATGCCAGAAGTCCAGTGTCAAGTACCCACAGTCAGTGATGGTCTGGGGTGCCGTGTCAGCTGCTGGTGTTGGTCCACTGTGTTTTATCAAGGGCAGGGTCAATGCAGCTAGCTATCAGGAGATTTTGGAGCACTTCATGCTTCCATCTGCTGAAAAGCTTTATGGAGATGAAGATTTCATTTTTCAGCACGACCTGGCACCTGCTCACAGTGCCAAAACCACTGGTAAATGGTTTACTGACCATGGTATCACTGTGCTCAATTGGCCTGCCAACTCTCCTGACCTGAACCCCATAGAGAATCTGTGGGATATTGTGAAGAGAACGTTGAGAGACTCAAGACCCAACACTCTGGATGAGCTAAAGGCCGCTATCGAAGCATCCTGGGCCTCCATAAGACCTCAACAGTGCCACAGGCTGATTGCCTCCATGCCACGCCGCATTGAAGCAGTCATTTCTGCAAAAGGATTCCCGACCAAGTATTGAGTGCATAACTGTACATGATTATTTGAAGGTTGACGTTTTTTGTATTAAAAACACTTTTCTTTTATTGGTCGGATGAAATATGGTAATTTTGTGAGATATGAATTTTGGGTTTTCATGAGCTGTATGCCAAAATCATCCGTATTAAGACAATAAAAGACCTGAAATATTTCAGTTAGTGTGCAATGAATCTAAAATATATGAATGTTAAATTTTCATCATGACATTATGGAAAATAATGAACTTTATCACAATATGCTAATATTTTGAGAAGGACCTGTATATATGGATCCACCTTGTTGATGACCGTTATTTTCTTGAGGTACCTGGCCTTATCAGGAGGCTGTAACGACTCTAGATACTTATCCATGGGTGAAAAAGTATGCAATGTTGTGAAGAGTTGTGAAGCGACACAGAGCCACCCAAGATGGCGGACTGGAAGTGAGGCGGGGACTTCAGTGACATCAATGAAAAGGGTCTATTGTCATGTTGACAGATTCCCCCACCAGTGAATCTCTATAGCTCCTCCAGAGTTACCATGGGTGTCTTAGCAGCTTCTTTCTTAATGCTTCCCTTGGCCAGCCTATCAGTTTAGGTAGACAGCCATGTTTTGGTAGGTTTGTAGTTTTGCCATAATGTTTCCATTTTTGGATGGTGGCTTGAACCATGCTTCACAAGACGTTCTTAGCTTAGAATATTGTTTTATCATCTAACTCTGCATTAACCTTCTCCCACAATTTATCCCTGACCTTTGGTCCTTGGTCTTCACAAAGCTGTTTGCTCAATGATTTTTCTCTCTCATAAACCTATGAAGCCTTCACAGAACAGCTTGGGTTATAATTAGATGAAAATACACACAAGTCATCTTGATTTACTAACTAGGTGAATTCTGAAGGTAGTGGTTGTGCTACCTTTTATTTAGGGGTATCTAGATATAAGTGCATGCCACATATATCATTCACTTTAACAATGTGGTTGTAACATGAATGCATTTTTCACTGAATGTGCTTGTACAACTTTGCTTTTAGAAATTTGAGTGAATCACTCTGGACATTTTGTTGCTGAAGTGAGTCACAGCAGTAATGATGTAATGCCTTCTCTTTATCCTCATCATCTGAGGGTCAAAGAGCCTGTCTAACCGACTAAATATGTAAAATAGTGAAACATGGCAGAACAGTTTGAAATGTTAACAGCCACTGACCCGAAAAGTTGAACAAAACCCAGCAGGTTTTATTTGCTCCTCAATCTTTCAAAGGACTAAGGATAAAAGTATTGGGACATTTTACAACACAATGATTTGGATGAATACAGGTATGAGCCTATTGATTTGAGAACCGCCTCTCCCACATGATAAATCTACAATACAGAGCAATCCCTGAGAATTCAAAACAGGAAAATGACTCTTTAACAATTATACATGATTTAATCTAATTCTACAAATTATCAGATTTAAGAGTTAATTCTTATTTTTCATACTGTAAAACATTTTTGTTTAGGACAACAGAATTTATCTACTTTAAAAAGGTTTTAAGATGAATTAGGTTGGACAGTCTCTTCCCAACCAGCCATTACTTTCAACACAGCGTAAGCCTCATGCGCTGTACTCACTCATCCTCCTCTGTAGTCCTGATTATTTTGACATCTAATCAGCAGTTCAGCACAGATGATACCCTCGTTAATCACAGTGCTGTCCAAATGCTCTTCATCGTTTTATTTACAATATTTACCTGCAGGACTGTTTTTCAGCATCTCATCCAAATGATTTGGAAAAACAATTATAGTTTTGATCTCTACTTAAACACCATCCCTCTTTCAGCATTTATACCAGCTTCCAACACATTTTCTCTTTTTTCACTATGTTTTCTAGCAACTGTAGGCTGTGTTTTGACTGCGCCATCCAGAATGATATTTGCTAGAACCCAATTTACCTTCTGTTAAGTTAAGAACCTTCTATAATGCGTTTCTACTGTGGAGCTAAGCCGATAAAGTAAATTGTTTGCTGACGATAAGAGGGTCACTGCTACAGCAAGTTGCTCAACCGCCTAGCATGTAAGAGCGAGGTTACTGTTTTGAAAATAAAAGCTGTTTTTACAATGATAACAATTCTCTCACAGTGATAACACTTCAGAAGTTAATTTAGTCACACTAAACTTTCTGGAAAGGTGTTGCTGTAACGAACCTTAAACACATTTTGCATACACAGACTTCTGTTTTCACTAACTTTCTAAGAAAAAGAAGGTTCTGGTCGGGATTACATCCAGCGTTCTGCCGTCATAACCTGTTATTATCTTACAGCGTTTAAAGCATAATGTACCTCGATATTAGGAGAACTAGAATGTTGTGGCTTTTATTTGGTTCATCCAAACACAAAGATCTATGCCCATTTCCACCAGTCCCCATTTAGAGCGGTTCATTGCAATTTGGCTCACTTTTTCTGTGTGTCTATAAGTAACAGTTCCATGTATCTGTTAATATTTTTAGTGCCTGCTTGCTTGTGGTTCCAACTGTTCTGAGAAGCACTGAAAACCAACGTCAGAAAACTGTCGGCCACTGATTGGTTAAGGTCACTAGTCACAGCATATTTCAGTAACTTATATTTTCTGCTGTTAAATTGTTTTACGCCGGACTTATTGTGTATATTAGCTCTATTATAGCAAGCTAGCATTAGGTTGCGTTAGCTTACCCTTACATGTCCTCTAGTTCGTATCCTTCCGTTTGATAAGACATGGCTTTCCTCTCTCTGCTGTACTTGTCCTCAGTGTTTCGGATACTTCTCTGGCTCTCTTCGAGTCTGGCAACAGCCATAAACGGAGCAGCAGTCGAGGCTGTTTTTGTGTTCTTTGTTAGTCGTAGGCTGACTGCATGGTCCACATCACTTTGGACCATGGGGCCACCATGCTATTAATGATCCCGCCCCTGTTGAGATGGTACACAATTGTAATGCAAAATGAACCAAACCGTGTCAAACTGCCCCAATTCGACCCAACCTGAATAGACTAGGTACTTATGGAAAAGGAGCACTAGATGCAGTTGAATTTACAATGTCTTATGACAAGTAACCTAGCAGATTCACAATGTATACTCTTTTAAATCCTGCAACATTTTCTGGAATCAAAGTTAAATCCTTGTGTACTATATATAATATAGTACTATGTTTTACAGAACAGGGTTTCTGTCATTTCTATATTCAAGTGTTTAACCCATCTCTCTGTCAATCTTTACAGTCACTACACTTTAGTGGAAATGTTATGTTTAAATCTTTCACGTGTATGAATTTTTACCTGAATACAGCATATCTTAAAGGCAATAAAGTAAAAACATGAGTTTAGCTGTTATGTTGTTTTTTTTTTACCTCACTTCAGTTTTTCATTCGACCACCGATATTATCTGGCTTCAGATTATAAAAGGAATGGCCCAAGAAACTACCCTGGTTCCTGGAAAAGGCCCTCGCCGTTGAAACGTACCTTTTTGTTGCAGTGACTCTCCCACTCAAGAATAAAATGTACAGTTCAAGCTTTAGTGTGTAGAAAAATAATATTTTCCTGTGTTTCCATGCACCACCACTGTTTCACACACTCTTTGTTTTGTGCATTTTAGGGAGCACACAGTTATTTGTCAGCCAGCAAATGTATCTGTACATTATACCTTCACCCTTGTATTCTGCAATCACTCAGGGAAGGTCAGCAGCCTGCGAATTCAGCCTATGCCTGAATTATTGTCCTTTGAACCTTGAGATGGTGTAAAGCTCTGCTGAGGTTAATTTCATATTGGGTAATTGACCTTTCCAGACAAATCTAGAGAGTGTGAGAGGAATTCATGTTGACTTCAGTGTTGCTCGGGGCTGTATGGCAGCTTATGAATGTGAAATTGTGTGGCTTGGGTACATGCAACATATTTAGCAGCCACATTTCACAGCTCTCTGTAGTGCTTGGTGTACACACATCTGGGGGAGCCAACATCCAGGACAACTGAAAGCACTTTGCTATACAGGTCCTTCTCAAAATATTAGCATATTGTGATAAAGTTCATTATTTTCCATAATGTCATGATGAAAATTTAACATTCATATATTTTAGATTCATTGCACACTAACTGAAATATTTCAGGTCTTTTATTGTCTTAATACGGATGATTTTGGCATACAGCTCATGAAAACCCAAAATTCCTATCTCACAAAATTAGCATATCATTAAAAGGGTCTCTAAACGAGCTATGAACCTAATCATCTGAATCAATGAGTTAACTCTAAACACCTGCAAAAGATTCCTGAGGCCTTTAAAACTCCCAGCCTGGTTCATCACTCAAAACCCCAATCATGGGTAAGACTGCCGACCTGACTGCTGTCCAGAAGGCCACTATTGACACCCTCAAGCAAGAGGGTAAGACACAGAAAGAAATTTCTGAATGAATAGGCTGTTCCCAGAGTGCTGTATCAAGGCACCTCAGTGGGAAGTCTGTGGGAAGGAAAAAGTGTGGCAGAAAACGCTGCACAACGAGAAGAGGTGACCGGACCCTGAGGAAGATTGTGGAGAAGGGCCGATTCCAGACCTTGGGGGACCTGCGGAAGCAGTGGACTGAGTCTGGAGTAGAAACATCCAGAACCACCGTGCACAGGCGTGTGCAGGAAATGGGCTACAGGTGCCGCATTCCCCAGGTCAAGCCACTTTTGAACCAGAAACAGCAGCAGAAGCGCCTGACCTGGGCTACAGAGAAGCAGCACTGGACTGTTGCTCAGTGGTCCAAAGTACTTTTTTCGGATGAAAGCAAATTCTGCATGTCATTCGGAAATCAAAGTGCCAGAGTCTAGAGGAAGACTGGGGAGAAGGAAATGCCAAAATGCCAGAAGTCCAGTGTCAAGTACCCACAGTCAGTGATGGTCTGGGGTGCCGTGTCAGCTGCTGGTGTTGGTCCACTGTGTTTTATCAAGGGCAGGGTCAATGCAGCTAGCTATCAGGAGATTTTGGAGCACTTCATGCTTCCATCTGCTGAAAAGCTTTATGGAGATGAAGATTTCATTTTTCAGCACGACCTGGCACCTGCTCACAGTGCCAAAACCACTGGTAAATGGTTTACTGACCATGGTATCACTGTGCTCAATTGGCCTGCCAACTCTCCTGACCTGAACCCCATAGAGAATCTGTGGGATATTGTGAAGAGAACGTTGAGAGACTCAAGACCCAACACTCTGGATGAGCTAAAGGCCGCTATCGAAGCATCCTGGGCCTCCATAAGACCTCAGCAGTGCCACAGGCTGATTGCCTCCATGCCACGCCGCATTGAAGCAGTCATTTCTGCAAAAGGATTCCCGACCAAGTATTGAGTGCATAACTGTACATGATTATTTGAAGGTTGACGTTTTTTGTATTAAAAACACTTTTCTTTTATTGGTCGGATGAAATATGCTAATTTAGTGAGATAGGAATTTTGGGTTTTCATGAGCTGTATGCCAAAATCATCCGTATTATGACAATAAAAGACCTGAAATATTTCAGTTAGTGTGCGATGAATCTAAAATATATGAATGTTAAATTTTCATCATGACATTATGGAAAATAATGAACTTGATCACAATATGCTAATATTTTGAGAAGGACCTGTATATCCACACAAATTCATTCTGCAATGTCTTACCTGTTAAGAGTTTCTCTTGTTTTAACTTTGTGACACGTTTATTTTCCTAGCGTGGTAAAAACGGATCCTTAAGAATAAACCACTGGTTATATATAAATGTAATAAAAAAGGGGAAACAACTGGCCAGATATAAATCAGTTGTGACTTTTCCTTATGTTGTATTTTATTGTTTTGGAACAAACCACACCATTGTGCCATCAGCAGCATTTTTGCTTGTATGCGTTCCCACTCCCCAAAGCATCACAATGCTTTCAGCTCCGTCTCCAGGGGTTGACTCGTCCCAGGAGGACTTCCAGTATGGGCTCTGCTTTTACCATTAGGACCCTGGCTTGTTTAACATCAGAGCAGCAGAGGGAGAACCAGAAAAGGAAGGTATGGGGATGGGAAGGAAGGAAGGAAAGAGGAAGCGAGAGAAAACGACACAAAATTCCATCTGTTCTGGGTAGGACGGCTCATTTTTTTTGGCCTGGAGAGAGCAGCTTTGAATCCAATTTGTCTCTCTTGCCAACTGTGTCCCAGAGTCCCGTGAGGGGTGTCGAGAAAAGGCAAATAGCTGACGAGTTTTTACAGTGTATCAGGCCAGAGATGGATTGACCTGTGTTCGGATGGGCTTTGTGTCTCAATAGGTTTGGGGTTAACATCCTATGATGGGTCACTTAACAAAAAATGAAATGGAATCCATTATTGTTTAATTTTGTTTGTCTTTACTGTTCTTTTTTAGACACTTTGGGGTAAAAAAAAAGTTCCAGTCTACTAATATTTGTTTTTTATGTGCAGTTTGTCTCTGAACATTGTGATGCCAAGGATGCATTTATGTCTAGTATATGTAATCATTGTGCTCAGTTGTTATGCGTTTTTTTCTTTCTGGCTTTTACCTGTCTCATTCCCAGGGTTTATGATATGCTACTGGTTCAGACAGAAAACAGACATTTCATTAAGGAGGTTTTACTGCTGCATTACACTGACTCCAGTAGAGAAAATGTCTCTGACTAATGTTCCCATCTTCTGTTTTCAGGGGGAAGGGGCCACTGAAAAATACATCTGATGTCATCAGCGCTGCCAAGAAGATCGCAGAGGCGGGATCAAGGATGGACAAACTGGGCCGCACCATCGCTGACCTGGTAAGTCACAAAGAGCCCATAGCACCAAGGGGTGATGTAAGCTACACTTTTGTGCCACCGACCTCTGTAAACTCCTGCAGTCAGATTTATTCAACCCTCCTGTTTCTGACAGTTATGCGTGTGTTTATGGATATTATTCTCTTTTAATCTGTTGTACGTCACTTAATTGAACGTGTATGATGTTTAATGATCAGTATTTTTGCATAAAAAAGCAGCATTGGGATTTGCCCTTAAAGCACTATTTGTCTGCTTTAAATTCTTCCAAATATCCATAGATATCAGGGTGACGCCAGTAATCGTATTGCAATCTTCATTTAATTTTACAAAGACAGAATTGGGAAGGACATGATGAATTGCCTATAAAAGGCAAAACAAATCAAGTCTTTATTAAATCACTGTCCTTAACTGAGGGTGTGCGACACTTTTCTATTCATTTAAATAAAATGCAGCATAGTAAAAAGTTCATTACCCATTCTTTTAAATGTTTTTTTGTTCCACTCGATTTCAGAACATACAGTAACTGCCTGAGTAGCATAAAAGTTTTGTTTAAAAAAAAAAAGAAAAAAAGTATACCGGCATTGATTCCTATCAGCATGAGAGAGAATAAACAACTGCTGACCATATGCTCACATTTTATCTCAACATCACACAAAGATCCAACTAATCAATTAACTCTTACTCACCTGATTCAGGGCTGTATTCATAGAATAAGTAGGGCTGAATGGTTTGGAGCAGCAGATGTAACTAAAAACATGTGTAAACCATAAAGAGAAGATTCATTTGCTGTGGCTGTAATTCAAATGTCTTCCTGGTAGTTTACTGTAAGGTGAGTCCTTGCTTGATTGTTCTTAAACTTCTTGCTTTGTAAATATAACTCAATGTGATTCTTTTAAATGTTTCTTTATCTGAACCGTGCCACTGCTCTTTATTTAACTTAATAACAAATTATATTTTGAAGAGAGGATTTGTTCAATAGCAGGTTTTGAGCCCATTAACGATATAAAAGCAGTTATCAAATAACCTGCACAATATATGGAAGGACTCCTTTAATGCAGTATTTGGTAGATACCAAGCATTAAGACTCTGCTCTTCAGTGATATATTTGGCCAGTTGGATGGATTTGATCATTTTGATGTGTAATTGATCCAGATGCTAGTGACTGAGATCAGAAAGCTCACAGCGGTGAGGGCATTGTCCTGTAATCATGCAGCTTTTGTAACAGTGTGATTTATTTTTCTTTTTTTTTTTCACTTTTTGTCTTAAAGCAATAATCAGTTCAAGTATTGTAAAAAATACTCATTTGGATCTTAAACATGCAGTTTTTGGACTAACGTTGCCATCAGTCTGTACTCAGGCGTCATATTTTTCTATTCCCAGTGAGTAATGCATAAAGTTAGTATTCTGGCTAATAAAATGCAGTGAAAGATTTTAGACAATTTTTATCTCATTAAACCAGTGGCACATACAATACTTTACATCCGCGACTGCAAACATGCGGCAGATCCCACTAGTTTTCTGACTTGCAATTAAAACATACTGAACTCTGTGGCGACGCTGATCCCAGATCAGAGTTTTGGCTTCAGGGGTAGGGTGAATGCAGCGTAAGCAGGTTACTTCAGTGTGATCAATGTTTGTATCAGCATTTAGCTTGTGATTCCAGTTGATCACCAATATTTAGGGTTTAACACAGAAAGCTTAGTTTTTTTCTCACACGGTTGCTTTAACATTTAGACCAGTATGACTGGTCTACTGGTCTTAAAGATTTCCAGTTCCTCCATCAGCTAAAATGGAAGAACTCTCCTTTAGTGATCATAGTTGCTATAGGGTATATGTTTAAATTGCTATCAGCTGTATCAAATAACATTAATTTCTTCCTACTGTTGCTTTTTAATAAATATTAACAGAATGGAGTAAGTAAAAAAGGGTTTTTATGTGTACAGTAAATTAGAAGGGTAGTACTCACCTAATTTTACACTTTCTTTCTCAATCAAATCCTTTGGCTTCAATGTACTTTTGTCCATCTTCTAAATTCATCATGCTAACATCCATAACTTACCTTATAAACCGTAGTTGTAGACGTATGAAAATGTGTAATAAATTAAATTTGAATGAAATAGTTGCACTGTACGGAGTATGTAGAGGCCATAACTAATGTATTTTTAAACTTATTGAATCTGTGTCTGCAGAATGCACACACTTCATTGTTAAAACATAGTCAACTTCAGTCGTGACGTTTGCCACAAAACACAATTGTCACGTAGCTCCTCTGTTTGAAGGATGTTGTTTGCTTCTGTGGTCGAACGTTCCTGCTGTGGGTTTTTCTAAAACCACTTTTGTTCAAGAAAACTGTTGCCTTTGAAAGGACACAGTCTTCAGATGTCACAGATTTCTGCTCAGATAACAGTTGGCTCTGTCAGGCTCTCTTACTCTGGTTTGTTGACAACAGATGACATGTTGGCAAAAAGTAACACCACAAAGGCAGTCTATTAGGGAATAGGTACTGCCATGGTAAAACAGTACGGCTTCTTTCAATTTTAGGATTTTACATACTAGAATAAAATGGAAATCACCTGGTCTTTCTCAAATAGTTTTATCTTGTTGTAGACAAATACAACCAATTCCCCTCTGATCTGTTAAACCAAGCAGAAGATGCAATGGAAAAGCTGTGTGTAAGAGGCAAGACTCTTGGTTCTTCAGTAGGATTTAAGAGGGAAAAGTAAAAAGCCAGTTCCACTAATCTAATGTACTTTATTAGCTGACTATCAGTAGGTGTAGCTACTGCTATAAAAACAGGGCTCCTGACATTGCATGCTGTTGTTTGTTAACACAAAGGCAGGGGGGGAAATGCATTGCAGATGACCTTAGAGCAGCTATTTTTGCTGCAGTACATTTCCAACTGTCTCCAAAACCATCATTGAGAGATTGTTCACAGCTGTGAAACATTTAAGACGGTTGTCGATCTTTCCAGGGGTGAGCATCCCATCAGATTCATCTCGAGGTAAAACTGCGCCAGGCTCAAATGACAAAACTACAAAAACTATCATACTCTAGAGGCATCACTTGTTGATGTCCATGAGAGTAAAAACAAAAAAACATAGTGTGAATTGTTCAGTGTGAATTGTCCTAGCAAAAACAAAATAAATAAAAGAAATACGCATGGTGGTGGATCGGTGATGATTTGGGCTTGTTTTACATCCACAAACATTGGTCACCTTCCAGCCATCCTTGAACTCCTCTGAATACCAAGTGTTCTAAAGGTGTTCTGACAGACTGCTAAAGATTTGCTCAAAGTGGGTCATGTAGTGACCCAAAACATAGCAGTAAATGTAGAACATAATGGCCGAAAAAGAGAAAGATCAGGATATTGCAATTACTTGTTTAAAGTCCAGACCCAAAATCTGATTGACATGCTGTGATGAGACTTTGAGAGCTGTTCACAAAAGACTTTTTGCAAACCACAATGAACTGAATCAACGTTGCAATGAAGAAAGATTTCCCCCTAATGAAGTGAAAGACTGAAGTTATTGATGCTGAAGCTGGTTTTATTAAGCTGCTGAATTATTCTTGAAAGATGGTTATGTTTTCATACACATAAGGTTGGACTTAAATAAACGTATAACCAGACAAAGTTGTTTTTTTTTTGTTTTTTATTTTTAACCATAGATGCTAAAAAGGATATGCTAATTTTCTAGGACTGTACCTTTTTTATTTTAAATGTTTCAGGTTGCCCTACATCAAATAGATTTGGTTTGCTCTTGTATATTAAGAAACTTGCACGAAGCTAAGGTGCCTATTACCTCTACACCTGCTGTATGAAATGTTACGGTTTTTTCCCTCCAGATAGTATTCAGTGATTCCTTCACTAACTGGAAACATCTGCTTTTAGGCTTCAGCTGAGTTCTCTCCCTCATTGTCAGACATAATGAGCTGCTGGCCTCCTAGAACCCAGCACGTCTGATATTTTATTTAAGGTGCCCTCGGATCTTTAATATTAGAGAGCCACGTCTATCACAGAGTAACGGTCTTACCTGTGCTGACCTAATTGCATTTGAATCATCTGAATGGGGAATAAGCTGCCCTGGTAAGTCACTTTTATATGCCTCGATGCAGCTTTTGTAGATGCGTATTCGCTTTAATGAAAACAGTGTTATCCCCCAAAGAAAACAGATGGGCAACGGTGCAGTTGTGTATGTATGTTGGTATGTGTATGTCTGCATGAGAAACTTCTGTTGACTGGCATTGGTTCTCTGTAGGCATGTATGCATAGATGTGTCGGATTTAGAGCAGTGTTTTACCCTTTTTGTTCTCTATTTGTAGAAACTTGGTTCTGTCTTTTATGTATATCTGTAGTTGATGTGTGCCTGTGTATATACAGACACCCTTTTAAAAGATTTGGGGGTTTTAAGCACTCTAAGTATAAATAAATGAAGAGCTTTGGCTGTTGAAACAGATGTTGTAGCCAAGAGTAAGGACCCCTTCAGCCTCTGAACCCATCCAGCTGTCCCTCTTAGCCTTTCTATCTTGGCATACACCTAAACATTAACAGACCAGGTGACTCTTGTGCCGACACGTCAACCAGGACGCCTGAAGATTGTCGTGGGGTAGAGGGAAAGAGAATGCTTTAGATTGAAGAGGTAGAAAGAAGGGGGCAGTGCATTTTTGTGGAGAGGTACAATCCTCTTGAGAGATGAATCCATTAAGAGTGCTTCGCCTTTTAATTAGCAGCATAATTGCCAGGTGGCAGATTAACCCCCTCCCTTTTTAATGCTGACAGTTTATATTTAGGGCCATACCTCTAACAAAGCAGGAGATGCCACAGGCCCACTTGCATCATTGCATGGCACATGGGGAGGGCCGACATAGTCTAGCAGCAGTAGTTAAGTGTATCACTACTGCGATGCACACATACTGACAGTGTCAGAGACGCAAAGGCAATGTTGAGACTGCTCATTAACCTAGGCATATTAATCATTTGTGTTCTGTGCCTCTGGCCTGCAGGGCCTGTGAGGGTTTGCTCCTCATATAAAACACATTGGCAGATGGTCCCAGACTGTTCAAACTGCATCTCATCCCACCTTCTTTTTTCATAACACTGCCATGTTGCGTT
Source organism: Girardinichthys multiradiatus (assembly GCF_021462225.1). NCBI lineage: Eukaryota > Metazoa > Chordata > Actinopteri > Cyprinodontiformes > Goodeidae > Girardinichthys > Girardinichthys multiradiatus. The sequence continues at coordinate 18,833,522 of NC_061815.1, read as the reverse complement.
ATGGTCTGTGAATATTGTGTTCACCATAAATGTGCAGGTGGACATGGTGTGGTTTGGGTTTTTTTTTTGTAAGACTGTTAAATATGTGTAATGGAGCCTTATTAAAATTTAAAGAAATGAGTGTAGAGTAGAGATGAGCTGCAGGATTTAGGTCATTGCTGTACAAAGGTCTGCACTGCAGTTTATTAAGAATTTATGACCCTGCTCTGCAGAGAACCTTATGAGGATTTCATGTGAGTTGGCTGGTAAACAAATAATGCCGTGTAATTGAGATTTATAATACAAAAGTGTTATTCACTAGGTAGCATATAAATTCTGGCAGTGTTCCTTCTCTCCATATAAACACTTTAATACACACAAAAACACTAGTGGGAAAGGGGCCGTGCTCATAGAATCAGCATGCTCTCACTGCTTTTGTGTGTGCTGTGGGAGTTTCATTCTCATGATGTACACTGACAACACGGAGTGTACTTTTCCAATTTGCATTCAATCAGTGGAGATTTATGGTGATCCATAGTCTCTGTTGCTGGTCACAGTCTAATCCCAGGTCTGGCCCCAGACACTCTGCAGCAGGCAGCTTGTAAATTACCTGCTGCAGCAGAGAAGTAAAATCACCATTAAAGTCCACAAATTCTCAGCTCAGCAGATCAAGGGTCAGTCGTGGGCTAACTGCATGTTATACTAATCTAGTGAAGCTCTTCTTTTCTCTGCTTCTTAATTATTATTTATATTTTTTGAGGGTTTAGGAAGTTTTAGAACATTGCTTTGTCGTATTTCAGACACTTTTTGAATGATTATAGACCAAGGTACTTTGTTCTCCAGTGGATACAGATTTTACCTGTATCCTCAGCAGAGTAATAATTATTTTCTTTTGGGTTTAGTAATTCTCAGTTTTTAGTCACACCAGTTTACCTTTCTGCCTCACCGTCAAAGTAATGTTGGCAGTTGCAAATGCAATGGAAATGGCTCCATCCAATTATGAAGCATTTTGTAAATAGATTTGGTGAGGATAGCAACAAGTAGGTTGAAAGTTGCTGTTGATACTAACTCATATTGGATTTATTAATTTTTTAGATAAATAAGACAAAGCTCTACAATTACAAAATGCTATCTTTAAATGAAATATACAGATACATCTAAATTAATTACAGAGACAAGGAAAGTTAACTTCTTTCAATAATTTAGACCAAAAAGGGAAACGTTTAATAATAGATAATCTTTATACAGAGACTGCTATCTTCATGCATTTTGTTATTAATTTAACTGATTATGGCGCATATCAAAGACACAACATTCAGTTTCTCAAACATTATGACAAATAAAAACAGGATCTCACTGTATGTACAGAAATGTTGACCTGCTTAAAGGTTTGACCATGTACTATACAATATTTTGCATGAAATACTGCTTCAAAGCAGCGTGGCATACATGTTATCAGCCTGTAGCACTGCTGAGCTTTAACAGCAGCCTTCAGCACAGATACCACAGTGTGGTATCTGTGCTGTCGGAACATGAAATCAGCACTTTGTGTTTAATAAATCTGAGAGTTTTATTTCTTTAATTGATTTACTGAAATAAATTAACTTTTCTAAAGTTTTCAGATACACATGTACAAAGAAAATGCTTGCTATGTGCCGTAAATAGGACTTTCATCTTTTCAGAATCACCAGTGCTCTTTCCTCTTCACCTATCTTCTATATTTTAGCAATATACTGTTTTTACTGGCTCTGTTTTTACAGCCTTTAAATTCCAGTCTACTAAGCATTTCTCATGAAACTGTGTATTTATCTGGAAGTGTCTTCTGGCCACTGCTTGGGATTGATCATCTCCTGTCACTGCTTAGCCATATCTTGAATCATAGTTCTTACCTAGAGAAATAAAATGGTCTCTTCAGTGCTTTGCTTCCTTTATCTCTTCAAACTTTGTCTTTGATCTCAAACTGTTATTTCCAGTGGGAATAAGGACATCGTTTTTCTTGGGTCTCTCAGCATTTTTGTAGACCCTGTGACATTTTAGCACCAGATGTTCGATGTGCATCTAATAGCTGGTTGTCCTCAAGAGTTGCTTATGTAATGTCTTTTTGATTAACTCTCCGCCGTAGAGGTATGATTTAAGTTTTTTCACCTTCCGCTGTGGAAATGAGAGGACCTTATGAGAAGGTGGTGGTGGTTACAGGCCGCCTGGCAGGGGGGAGAATATGTGTTTGGTTATAACTCAGGAAGCTAGTAGTTTATGGGAAGAAAGTTGCCTACAAATGTCTTGCCTGATTAAATGGTTCTGACATTTTATATATAAAGGCCAAAAATCAACTCCACTCTGACGATATTGTTTTAGAATAAAGAATCCATCATATAATGCGGTGACTGTCGGATGTCAGCCTAAAAACATTTTGATCCTTTGGTGAAACATTTTGAAAGGCTGTTTCGGTAAAGCATCTAATTTTCACTTATATCAAACACTACTTGTCCATCTCTTAACTAAATATATGGAATGACAACATGTAGTTTCCTTTTTATTTAAATCAAAACTGTCTTCTGCTATGATATTGTAGCTGAGTAATTGGAAAACCGGGAAATGCCAATTAGTACTTATTATGGTGTATCAAAGTTTTCTGACACTAAATTTCTTGGGGCATGAACGTGGCTAATAAGAGTTTTATTCTTCATCCATCACATTCAACTTTCTTGTATAACCGCTGTTAAATCGGCTACTCTGGATGGATCCTTATTGACAGTTTCCTTTAGTTTCCACTATAAATCTCCAGTCAAAGTGGGATTCAGACAGATTGAGGCCATATCGAATTCTTTTCCTCACTTCTTTTAATGTACCTTCCAGCTCTCAACACAATGGTTCACTTAATCATTCTAAGAAATATCATTGTCAAGCCTACTTTTGATTGATGGGATGAGAAGTGTCTCTGTGTTTTTACTGATGAAGCAATGACTGCATCTCATCTGCCCCTTCACATGACATACAACCCCTCCTCCCTGAATTTGGAAATGTACTTCTTGTCTGCCAGCAGTCGTCTTAGTTTGATAATTGCACCAAAACTAACTAATCTGATGTCTTGGAGCAGGGACACATGTAGGACAGCCGCCCCCGAGGACAGGAGGTGCCCTCCTTTGCTCTTCATTCTTAGATGTGCTCCATTCTCTGCCTGCGTGTTTCCCTTTTACAACTATCCAACACTTTCCTTGAAAGTGCAGGAAAAATGTTGTACAACCACAGAAGCCAAATCATTTCATAATGCTTTCCATTGTTTGTGCTGAGAGTTCTCTTGTTGTGACTGTTTTCTGTCAATCAGAATGTTGCAGCAGCTCTTTGAGATCCACAAGGACTCTTAACTGCTGACTCATTTGCATATTTACACTTGTGCCATTATATGCTCTCAAAATGCAAATTACAATGCAGTTTTATAGTTTTGCATCTACTTGATCTGAATAAAGTTTTAGGTGAAAGGCATGTGTTTAGATGTGTTTAATTATACTCCGGCATTTTTTTCCCGAACATTTAGCTATAAAATATAAGTTGCCACACCGTCCCCTTGCCAGATGGAACAGCTGAATTAACATTCTTTCTTCGAGAGGCCATTACATATTTTTGCTAAGGGTTGTGTTATTTCTGGGCAGACCTGGACATAAACTGCAACTTGACTTGTTGGCAGAAACCTAAAAGTGCAAGTTGTAATAATTAATTTTGAGGGGAACAGGAATGAGGAATCAGCATTTGTTTAATGCCCGTTTGCTGCAGGGATCTAATTTTTTCACCTCAAAAAATAAACCAGCACGGATGTCATACGTAATATTTCAGATGGAGGTGGTGTTAGTTGCTTTTAACCTGGTAAAATGTTATCCTTCTAAAATGGTAAAATCTTGTCTAGTATCAGATCTTTGTGAGCTGTATCAGTGTGTTTTGAAGAATAACTTGAAACAACTGAACAAATTGGTAAAAAAAAAAAAAAAAAAAAGGTGTTTGCTAATTTTCTTCAATGCTTTTTTGTGGAGATGCACAAAGAAATCTAAAGATTAAAGCTTGATTGGATCTGACCGGTGGCCAACCAGAATCTCTAAATGTAATCATTTCAAATCAGTAAAAAAATCATACCAGAGTACTGCCTTTTTGTAATTACATATCTCTTCTGATAAAAAAAAAAAGCTGTATAATGTTCAGTATGACTGGGATGCAAAGAGATGTAAAATGGTTATTTAAAAGGAAACTGATGTCAGGACATGTCTGTGGTACGTTTAGGCTGTGTAGCAAGAGAAAGCAAGACTTTCAGCAGATAATGGGAAGGCTTAACAGAACACATCAAAGTTGTCCTGTTTTATCCTTTTGAGCTTTTAACATCTGTAATGGAACATGTTGGATTGGAAAATGTTGGCAGCTTTTTCGAAATCCCAGTTAAGGTAAGGGTCTACCAGGGAATAACCAGTCCTGACAAAGAACTGCCAGCCTGACTAATTGTTGATTTAAAATCTAACAGTAAAAAAAAAAAAAAAGCTAATTAATCATTTTGTCTTTGGGGGAACCATTTTTACAGCATTTTCTGTCACTGCTTTGTGACATCACCTCTGCTCCTGATATAAATATTTGCTGCTCGTGGCAAGACGTCTAGAAAAATATATTATCATGCAGCCCCTAGGTTGTCTAATAACACAGTTACTAAAAGGAAATGTAATTAGCCAAAATCATTATTGGCTGTTTCATCAAAAATCTGCCACAATACTCTGATTGGGTCATCTCTACCTTTTTTTTTTTCTTTCTTTTTTTAAAATGCTAGAACTTACCAAGATAGTTAATTTCTTCTAAATGCTGTAAAAGAAAAGTATTCACCTACTCAGGTCTCTTTGCAGCAGTGTACATGCTCTTGTTGCATGTAGAAGGTGATAAGCAAACATGTGAAAACACGTTTTGGGTTCACTGCCCATGGCACTCCCCACCAGCTTGCTGGCAGTGACACATTAGGATGCGGCCTTGTCAGTAAATATTGGAAACTGGCATTTCCTCTGGGTGATGCGTTCAGAAAGGTCAGTGCTGGTTGGCGGCAGCTCCAGGCGCTCTGCGCGTCTCAGCTCTGTGTAATGGAATCCAGTGGAACTGCATGGCATTTCCATTGATGAGACATGACTGTCCTGTTCATTTATTTCAGAGGTGGTTACTTCTTACACAGCGCTGTGATGGAGTTTTCTTCAACATCCTGCTCTCTCCCTCTGGTTTTTTGGATTAATGAAACATTTTAAGGTGTTTTTTTTTTTTTTTTTGCACTTAGTCTTTTCTGCATGTTTGAAAAAGGCTAAATAAAGTAAAAGCTTCAATTTAGAGTCAATCCCTTCCTTTTAAGTATGTCATTGACGTATTCCAGAATAATTTCACAAAGCTGAATGGTTTTTTGCTACATTTTGACCTGACTTCACCTTTTATTTTTTAAAAAGCAAGCAGCGAGAGGACGACTATACAAGAATCGTTGACATTTCAGCCTGCACTGCTGGCTCCTTTTTGTTTTGTTTTTTTGTTTTTTTTTAAGGCTGTGACTCACATTTTCTATTAGTTTGCCTTGAAAAGAATTACGTGCTGAAGTCTCTCCACCTCTTTCTGCTTTCCCATCTCTTTCTACAGCTGGACATAAACACTCAATATAAGGCCTAAAGGACTCTTTCTGCTTTGAGTCGGGAAAAAGAGTGCACTGTGCTGTTAAAGTTAATGTTATTAAGTATCTTTTTTTTTTACAGGTCTCGACTAAAATAACACACCATCTTTTTAGCACTTTTTAGCATCAACTGCAAAAAAGGTCTGAAGCATTATACCACTAACATTTATTTGGTCTGCAAGTCTAGGGTTATATGCGTTGCATATTACTGAGAAATGTTATTTCCCCGTCAAGCAGTCTAGTTACCTGAATATAGCTGAGTGAAGGTAGTTTTATCTCGATCTTAAATAACCACCACACTAATATCGAAAGCGCACGTTTTACTTGCTTCACAAAAACAATTTCCTTCTGCCCTCTCAGTACAACATAAGTATTCACATGTGACAATCGGAGCAGCGTTCCAGAGTTTCCTGAGGGCTGAGGGAAGCCAGCAGCTGAACCGAGTATGAGCACAAGTGATGCTTTCACAGTGCCCTGCTCTCTGCCGTCTGAATACTTCCCCGAGCCTTCATTAGCATGGCTGCTGCATTCAGCCTCATCGCAGGTCTTTGCATTTGCATGTGTGCCTCTGTGCACGCACGCTTTCACGCACTTGCTGTCTCACTCTGACTTAAATGCCCCTCCCAACTTTAGTTGAATCCTCTTGTTCTTTTTTCCCCCTGTCAGATTTCGCCCTTATTTACTCCTCCACACTGTTTCCCCTCTGGCTGACTCTTCATCCTTGTCTTTTCTCCTGATTTTTCTCTGGTTCTTTCTTTCTGTTTGTAGCCTTCCCTTTTCACCAGTCCAGCAGCCATATTTTGGTCTTTTTCTATAAGATGGTCAATCCTTCTAGCTCTATTTCCCCTCATCTTCTTTTGCATACTTTTCTGTAATAAAATGGCAAGTCTCTCAGTTCTCTCACTTCTTAACTTGCCTGGGGTTTCAGGACTGAATGATTGTGATAACTTTTCAAATCCAATGGCTAATGATTGAACTCTTCAGTGTTCTCTAATGCTCTGATTTCCGCTGTGTGTGAATGAGCACTTGTGCTGGTCAGGGTGGTTTGAAAATACAAGTATGCTTGCATGATTTTATATCTGCTAGTGAGTACACCATATTCAGTGGAGCACTCCACTCTCCCGCCAGGGATCCGCTGTGCTCAGCAGGATTAGATGCGTCACAACTTGTAGTCTGTTTGAAGTGTCCGAAAAGCATGATTCCCCCAGTTTCCCTTTCCTCCCTTTTACGTTTAAAAAGAAATTTATGTTGCTGCTTTTATGTAGTAGTAAGGACTGTAGATGTACTGCTGTCCTGAGTTAGGTCTGCATAAGATTCTCACAGTATGAGTAACATCAGTAAAAATACCACACTTTGAGTACATTTACATGAAGATTTAAAACCAATGTAGAAAATGATCTGATTGCTCCTATTTAAAACTGAAAGGGAGCAATTATTCATACAAAATAATTTGACAGATGGTTAAATTGTTATCCAAAAAGCTTATTTTTACACATAGCCATAATCAAATATAGAATGAATACCTGCACATTTTATTGTGCTTTTAGGTGCTCATCCCATAGAATAATAGAACATTTTGCTGTGCAACTATATATGATGTAACACTAGCACGACAAGCTGACATTAGTCAGGCTATTAGCTTGGCAGTTGACCAAATAGCAGAGCTGCAGCTCTTGGCTTTCCAACTGTATAACAGTGTTACCTTTTAATAATAGTGACACTTGGCGTTCCATATAATGACAGTCCATATAAATGTGTCTTTCTTGTGAGCGTCCCAAGTAGTAGTAGCTTTCTTTCAGCTAGCTGACTGGCAGGGTCCAGCAGCAAGTGGGGGAAGGGCAGCACTGCTATTCTGTGCACGACACAGCTGAGAGTACACTTAGGTCACTCTTGCATTTTTAGAAATTGTAAGGCAGAAACTTTTTGTGGTTCTAAAAACTTTTTAAAAATCTATATGTCAATGCTGGTAATCTGACCCATGTATGTTTCTAACCATCATCTTTTAACTTGGTTGTTAAAAACATGCATGTAGACTCATTTGTTAGTTTGTTGCATGTCACTGATCTCCCTGGCCTCTGTTTTTCATAAATTCAGTCAATTAAAGATGGCCTGCTGTTAAGTTCACCCACTTGGTTAGATACTTCTAAAGGATATCCCCTCAGGCAGCCAGGTTCCTAAAAACACTGGCATCTGAGTCAGTGTTTTCTTTTGGCCTACTCACTCGTGTGGTCAGCTATGATCTTTTTGTAATATGCACTATGTTTAGTAGATGATGCGAAGAGGTGGCAGTCTGATCTTTGCCAAACTCAGTCTGCTGATCATTACTGATGAACCAGTTGTGACTCAGGTCATTTTGATCTGATTTAAAGCGCCAGGGCCCCCATCAAAGTGTTTACATCCTTCACTTGATGAGCAGCTAAGAAGAGTACTGTGGCCTAATTACCATGCTGGCAGGGGGCTTGTTTAGCTAACCAGAAAAGGGATTGGAAACGGTGGGGCCCAAGTCTAATTACGACGAGATAAAATGATTCAAAGAGATTGCCAATGCTAAATGAGATGCATTTATAAGGCTCTTCACATGCTGCCACTTTAAAGTGGATTTTATGAAAATGTATTTCTTGAAGTCGATGGGGGGGCTGGCTGCAATTTAGTGACTGTGGTGTACCTAGCTGTCTTTTGGCAATATGTCTTCTCTGAAGCTGAAATTAGAGGCTTTTTAAACTTTGTGCTGAACTTATAAGAGCTCCAACTTATTTTGACAGAATTTGTAAGCCCTTTCATTTTACTTCCAAGACCTTATCCCTTCCCTTTGCCAAAAAAAAAAAGGTTCACTTATAATGCTACTGTTGATCACTGGCCAAATAGTGTTCTAATCTTTATCTGGCACAGCTTGATATTCCATGTCGCCCCACTCTTACTCACAGATTTCATTTGTCTTGGACTTTCCTTTTTTATGCCAATACTTCCCTCCAATTAGGATCTGAATTTTCCAGTAAATGAAGCTAGGATGGTTCAATTAATCAAATTTTTATTTAAATTTTGGCTCCAAACAACCCCAAGAAAACCCTGAAAAATAAAACTGATTTGCCAGTTTCTGGTTCCCTTATCACTTCCTTAATGAAGAAATGCACATATCGATTTTATCAGTTTAATATGTGGATGTTATCAAACAAATCTCTGACGCAACACGTTTTTAAACTTTCTAATGAGGTTCACAATTCCTCTCACTGCAGGAGAGCAGCTGAAACACAGGTCCTTCACAACTAAGATGTCTGAAAAAAGTTAAACCATTTTGAGCCTGAAGACTGCTTCTGGTAAATTTAATCCACACCGAATTAAACGTGAACCAGAAAACGTGAGTTTATTATCAAAGAGTCATATCAGTACAGAGAGTATGTGATCTAGTGTTAGCCCGCTAATTCAAAAGGCTTTCTATGCAAAGATCTTTCATTATGTGTTTACTGGAAACCCAGTAGCAGAGTCAGATATTTCTCTACATATAAGTAGAACAGTTATGTGATTTTTAAGTGGAGTGTTAGAACATTATATCAGCTTTCACAAACCTGTTTGCGGTCATAAAAAGCTAAATATGATGGAATTAACATTTGAGATGTCTGAACATCACGGAGTCAGTAGAGAACACAAACAACACTGATGTCAAACGTTGATATATATATTTTATAAATGGAAGGACTGCCTTTAATCAAATATTGCATTAAGAACATCATAAAAGGAGTGAAGGTCATATGGCATTGAAACACTTCTTTTATATATAGAAATGATTTAATGAATATGTTTTACTTCTGGACTGTTAATATTGCATATAAATCACATGGTCAGACACTATTACGTTTAAAAATAGCTAAATGGTAAAAGATATAATTTTGAAAACTGTGAATGGAAATAAATCAGTTATAGTGAAAGATTTTGTTGGCCCCCACCCCCTTCCCTCTTGCAGTATGTTTCCAAACTCAGGAGTATTGGTAATAAATAATAATCTCAATAAAGACTCCTCCTCCCCCATAATTAAGCATTAAGGCAAATAATAATCTCAGTTTGAGAAGCTGGGGTGTTTCTCCAACAGTTTATTCATATCCTCACACATTTGTGCTCTTCTCACTCAAAAGACACATACAGTCTATAAGTTTACCCATTTTTTAATTTTCCTGTCTACTGTAACAGAGAGCTTGGTGAAATACCTCCACCTGTGGCTGATTGACAGCACTTTTTGCCCAGTAGAACAATTTGCATTGTGCGTTAAGTGATCACACTGTAACCTTGTGAAGACAAGACAGCAGGTTGTGGGTGTGTGTTTGTCATTTTGGCTCTGAGCGTCTTCATTGCGTGGGCGTCTACCTGTCACACTGCTACTATCTTATCTTGATAAAGTGTGAGATGAATGAAGAAGTCTGTGACAAAAGCAACACAGACAATCATTTTTTACCAGCCGAAGACATTTTCACTCAGATGTGTAAACATGTTTCCACGCATTATTTAACCATGTTTTTTATTTTTCTCCCCCCTCTAGTGTCCCGACTCTTCCTGTAAGCAGGACCTGCTCGCCTACCTGCAGCGCATCGCCTTGTATTGCCATCAGCTCAACATCTGCAGTAAAGTCAAGGCTGAAGTTCAGAATCTGGGAGGAGAGCTGGTTGTCTCTGGGGTGAGTCCAGCTAATTATTATTGGGTTTTTTTAAATGAAACATGCATTTTGTTTATTGCTGAAAGAATATTCCAAAAATGTTCATTTTTAATGAATGCAGATGTCAGTGATGCTGTTTCAAACGTTGCAGTTTAAAAAGAGAAAAGTGATGCAAACGTTGCAGATTTCCACAGCAGACAGTGTTTTTCTGAAGCTTCGTTGTTGCACCTTTTGTAGTTTGTGGTGTAAACTGAGTTTGTTTTATATTAAAAGATGATTCAATTGATTGCACGGTTTACTTTCTAAAGTGGCATTATTTGTTGCCCAAATATATTCCAAATATCTGAACTTGATGAGTCTGGCTGTTGTCAAAACTGCTTTGTTCTGTGAGCTGTAATTTGCAGTTTTAAATGAAATGTTTCAAACTTGCCTGTCTGTGTTCAGCAAATGTTTGCTAACCTTTCTACCTTCTAACTTGGCAGCGTTCGAAGCCAGTGCTTGCACCCCTTAAAACAATATATAACCACTTACTCTCCAGTTTAAAATGATTACATCACTATACCTGAGTGACCAGGATATCATGATTTTTGCCCTTCTGGGAGGAAGACTATTCTTCCAACACTTTTGAAGTGTCGCTAGTGTCTCTGGAGCTGTTAAGCGAGCAGAATAAATTAGTGTGACCTTTTTAAATATTCTGAAACTGGCCAGACACGTTTGCATGCCAGACAGGGATCCTCCACCGCATACGTCGGAGTTTAAGTGTTTGGCCCAAAACCAGAAGACTTTAAGAGAGATGACCATTTTGTTTTCACTTTACATGAATTCCATCAGTGCAAAATAAAAATAGCAACCTCTGTTTTTTATAATTGCTTGATGCTAATAAGATCTCCCTTCTCTTCTTGGTTCAGTTGGACAGTGCCATGTCCCTTATTCAAGCGGCCAAGAACCTGATGAACGCCGTGGTGTCTACTGTCAAGGCTTCCTATGTCGCCTCCACTAAGTACCAAAAGAACAAAAACATGGAGGCCCTCAACATGCCAGCGGTCTCCTGGAGAATGAAAGCTCCAGAGAAGAAGCCGCTGGTGAAGAGGGAGAAGCAGGACGACGGGCAGACCAACCGAGTGAAGAGATCCTCTCAGAAGAAGCATGTCAACCCTGTGCAGGCTCTGAGCGAGTTTAAAGCTATGGATAGCATCTAGAACCCCCCGCAGGAGGAGAGCACCAGTATGTAACCCAAAAGTTTAGCATAGATAAAAAAGCCTTTAATTGAGTCAAATCAGAGAGCTGACATATGTTTGTACAGCTTCTTTGGTTGACCCATTGTATTCCTCCACTGCCTCATTCCTGTCATCCAGTTCTGCTTTAATCTTTAGCATTAACTGTTTCTTCTGTAGAAAGTGCAGTCAGAGGGAGAACCAGCTGGACGTGACTTTTTTTTTCCTGTGTATGAGAAGAAAAGGTGGAAACAGAAAGTAATTCCAAGTTTTTTTATTTTGTTTTTTTATTGATAATGTAGTTTTTTTCTAACACATTTTAAGTGCAACTTTGGGGTTGTGAGGTTTTTTCCATAATTCTTTTGACAGACTGCAAATATCAACTATGCAAAATTTTCTTCCCTCTTTTATTTCAAGCAGTAACTGTTAATCCTGACTTATTAGTGAGAGATTCAGTCACGCTTCCTCCATTAAGAACCAACTTCAGGCAGTTTTTGTATGTGCTTGCTACTTTAAACCTAAACTATTATTCTGAAGCCACTTTAAACAGCTAATAACTTTAAACTTAGCAGTTTTGTGTCACTGCTTCAACACATGAGAAATTAAGTTTTGTGTCTTTATAAATTACTCATCTCAAATCGCCTTCATTGTCAGCTGTTCATCCTGTTTTATTCCATAACTGCTACATTTATTTGAACCGACGCATAAGGAACACACATCCATTCACCGTAGTCCCACTTTCTAAAGATTTCCAAACTCCTGTGGGTGTGGAAAAGCCCAGAGGACTACAGAATGAGCAGACTGTGTGTCAGTACTTTGTAAAGCCAATGAGCTTAATTTGCCTCAGTGAGACCAAGCATCTCCACATTCTGAATGCGTTCAATTTAAGGGGATCAATATTTTCTCTTTCCAGTATAAAGTTTGCCTTTAAACTTTGTATTTCTTGTCCTTGAACACTAAGATTTTATATCCGAATCTTTATAAAACCATAAACGTCAAACGTGAAAATGAAATGCCTTTTTAATTTGTAATGCATGTTTTTTTTGTTTGTTTGTTTCCCAACTGAAACCAGTGAGATGGAGCTGTAAGATGTGGGTGGTCATGCAGGTCTCTGCTTTAGAGCATTATGTTTGTCCACAGCAACACTTTGAGATCCTGCTGCTTTCGTCTTGGAGATAAAACCTTTGCTGTGCTGATAACATCTGAACTCTAGCAGGAGTGACATGTGAGGTTATTGGATGGGTTTTCTTTTCAAAGGTGGATTCAGAAACCGAAAGTCAGTGGATTGTATCCCCATCTTTTGTTCTACTGTTCGGTCTGAGTCATGAGTGAAATTAAACTACTTTGCTGTGGATTTTGTTTATTATTATTATTATTGAGAGCTGACTTGTTAGTGCATCCATTTCTTGTAATATTGTGCCTGATTTATATCTTAAATAAAAGAAATTCAGTCCATTCCTCTGCTTTGCAGTTTCATTCTGTTTGTCCCATTCCTCCATCATGCAGGGTGTTGCAATTTTTTCCAGATTTTCTGGTCTATTGTTTTACATTTTAATATTTGGAGATTAAAAGCCCTTTCAAGTAACTTTTCCCCCACTTGTAACTATGCAGTGTTGCATAACAATGAATTATATATGCATATCTCCCTGTAGTCGTTGTTACTGACTTAGGGGCAGTCTACAGTATGCTGTTTCAACATGTAATTGGGATGCTCTAGTGCTGCCTTTAATTCTCTCATAAAAAATGTGCCCCCTTTAACGTTAAATGGCTCGTTTAGTGTTGCCCCGCTGAGTCTGAGAAGGTTTTGCTGGGAGTCGGACTGCTGCGACAAAATATTTGGAACAAAATGTCTTGTTCCTTCACCTCTTCAAATACAGGTGAGATTCACTGCTTTATTTACCTGTGAAAAATATTCCAACTCCTTTAAATCTTTACATTTCTATCAAGTCATACCTCTTGACCAGTTTCGCCTTTTGCATTTCAATCACAAACCTTCATGTACAGGTGCAACTCATGAAAATTAGAATTTCATTGAAAGGTTAATATCAGTAATTCATAGTTTTAATCAGCACATCTCGATTGTGAAATATTTTTTGTGTTTATTTCTTGTTATTAAATTACAGCTAAGGAAAACTGAGAATCAATTTTCTCAGTAAATTACAAGGCATAAGATTGAAAATTGTGATGTTTATCCATAACACAAGGTCTCTACAACTCAGAACTTTAATATCTCAGCCAGTGAGCTACATTGTGGGAATTAAGGGCAGCTGGAGTGCACCCAACTGGCCAAATATATTGAGGATATGCAGCGTATGATTTCCTGACACTTATAAAGATCGTTTCCTTTTGAAAAGAAATATTGTCCTTTCAAATAATTCAAGTATTCCTTTGCGATTGTGTTGTTGGACACTGATGTTGCAATGGCGATTCTGATAATATTATACAGCTCTTATAAGATACAACACAATGCACTGTTTATGTGCTCTTGCTGTATTTTATTTTACTTGACAACAATGTCATTTAGAAAAGGGGACATTGGTTCTTTGACTATACAGGTCCTTCTCAAAATATTAGCATATTGTGATAAAGTTCATTATTTTCCATAATGTAATGATGAAAATTTAACATTCATATATTTTAGATTCATCGCACACTAACTGAAATATTTCAGGTCTTTTATTGTCTTAATACAGATGATTTTGGCATACAGCTCATGAAAACCCAAACTTCCTATCTCACAAAATTTGCATATTTCATCCGACCAATAAAAGAAAAGTGTTTTTAATACAAAAAACGTCAACCTTCAAATAATCATGTACAGTTATGCACTCAATACTTGGTTGGGAATCCTTTTGCAGAAATGACTGCTTCAATGCGGCGTGGCATGGAGGCAATCAGCCTGTGGCACTGCTGAGGTCTTATGGAGGCCCAGGATGCTTCGATAGCGGCCTTTAGCTCATCCAGAGTGTTGGGTCTTGAGTCTCTCAACGTTCTCTTCACAATATCCCACAGATTCTCTATGGGGTTCAGGTCAGGAGAGTTGGCAGGCCAATTGAGCACAGTGATACCATGGTCAGTAAACCATTTACCAGTGGTTTTGGCACTGTGAGCAGGTGCCAGGTCGTGCTGAAAAATGAAATCTTCATCTCCATAAAGCTTTTCAGCAGATGGAAGCATGAAGTGCTCCAAAATCTCCTGATAGCTAGCTGCATTGACCATGCCCTTGATAAAACACAGTGGACCAACACCAGCAGCTGACACGGTACCCCAGACCATCACTGACTGTGGGTACTTGACACTGGACTTCTGGCATTTTGGCATTTCCTTCTCCCCAGTCTTCCTCCAGACTCTGGCACCTTGATTTCCGAATGACATGCAGAATTTGCTTTCATCCGAAAAAAGTACTTTGGACCACTGAGCAACAGTCCAGTGCTGCTTCTCTGTAGCCCAGGTCAGGCGCTTCTGCCGCTGTTTCTGGTTCAAAAGTGGCTTGACCTGGGGAATGCGGCACCTGTAGCCCATTTCCTGCACACGCCTGTGCACGGTGGCTCTGGATGTTTCTACTCCAGACTCAGTCCACTGCTTCCGCAGGTCCCCCAAGGTCTGGAATCGGCCCTTCTCCACAATCTTCCTCAGGGTCCGGTCACCTCTTCTCGTTGTGCAGCGTTTTCTGCCACACTTTTTCCTTCCCACAGACTTCCCACTGAGGTGCCTTGATACAGCACTCTGGGAACAGCCTATTCGTTCAGAAATTTCTTTCTGTGTCTTACCCTCTTGCTTGAGGGTGTTAATAGTGGCCTTCTGGACAGCAGTCAGGTCGGCAGTCTTACCCATGATTGGGGTTTTGAGTGATGAACCAGGCTGGGAGTTTTAAAGGCCTCAGGAATCTTTTGCAGGTGTTTAGAGTTAACTCGTTGATTCAGATGATTAGGTTCATAGCTCGTTTAGCGACCCTGTTAATGATATGCTAATTTTGTGAGATAGGAATTTTGGGTTTTCATGAGCTGTATGCCAAAATCATCCGTATTAAGACAATAAAAGACCTGAAATATTTCAGTTAGTGTGCAATGAATCTAAAATATATGAATGTTAAATTTTCATCATGACATTATGGAAAATAATGATTTTTATCACAATATGCTAATATTTTGAGAAGGACCTGTATGTTTGAACAATACAGCTGGTGGTGAAGGCTGGTGGTTTTATTCTGGTGCCTCTAGTGGCAGAGCCAAGTATTACAAGAACAAACACTAAAGGAAAAAAAAAAAGCCTCAATTTGTTTTTTCACTTGCCTTTCAGGGCTTCCGTAGGCATGTCATCACCTTCACAATCATAGGGAAGAATGTTTATTTGACAGTCGTCTGGCAGACACTCACTCACACCCTCCACAAGGAGGGTAAGCCATACAAGGTCATTGCTAAAAAAGCTGGTTGTTCAGAGTTCTGTGTCAAACCACGTTAATGGGAATTGAGTGAAAGATATAACGGTGATGTAGAACAGGGCGCACAAGCTAAATGGATAATGGGGCCTCGAGAGAACGCAAAGACCATTCAGGAGTTTGACCAGACTGCCTGGTAGAACAGTTGTTCGCAACATTTCTTTGCAACAAGAAGGTCCTGGGTTTGAGTCCCACAGACTCTGTACAAAGGCCTAAAGTATTTTCTCATCCGGTACTCTGACTTCATTCCACAGTCCAAAGACATTAATGCCAGCTCAGCCTCAATTAATTGCCCTTTGTTTTGTTTCTTGGTGTTAAACTGCGATTTACTGGTGACCTGGTTAACACCAGCCTATCTCAAAACCCTGCAATGATTGAATGGGTATAGAAAATGAATGGTATTCTAATTTATTGGGTTGGAAGACTGAACACAAATGCATAGCTCGCCTACCCGTTTTTATTAAAATTATCATCCACCCATCCATTTCACCATTATGCACTATTTTGTGTTGGTCTATCAATTAAAATCCCAATAAAATTAATTGAAGTTTATGATTCTAGCCAGGCAGAATGTATAACTGGTATAAACCTTTGGAAAAGGCACTTTAGTATTGTATACAAGTTGGGATGTTTAGTGTTTGAGGGTCACAGAGGTGGAAAAACACAAGGAAATGAACATGGCAGTGTGTGCAACTTTACAGAGCTCATAAATGATTTTTAAAACCATTTAAATCTTGGGCAATAAATAATACCCCCCTGACAGTATATTATGGGACATAAAATTGAGAAAACAGTAACATAAGCTAAAATGGGCTGCATGAATAAAAGGACCACGCAGCTAAATGAGTCATTACTCACTACATTTTTGCATGGAGTGAAGAACCACTGTGGAGAGCTGTGTTAAAGCTTTTGACCTCAAAGCAGAAGAAGCACAGTGTGATTCAGTAACACTAATGATGGTTCTGTTTCAATGAGTGTCCCGGCGAGCCTTGTTTATTATGGAGCTCACAAAAAACCTGGAATCACCTTACTTATCTTAAAGTCTTATATTTTACTGACAAATGGAACACGCATCATACAACCCTCTTAAAATGTGGATAAAGACTTCTTTATCCACACACAACAGTCACCCCAACATACTAGCCTGCAAACTATATAGCAATCCAAAATAAAACGTTTATTCAAAGAAGCCCAACAGGACCAGAAGGATCTGCTGCCAACATCCCCGGTGTGTGGGCTTTGAAGTAAGACTCTGCAGTTATCCAATCATGACCTCTGTAGTAACACAAGATGTGATATCAACCTAAAATAATTTCTGCATATTTGTCTACCAATATGATAAAATGTGATTTTTTTTTTTTTTTGTAAAGAATCCATCTACTGCACCTACACATACTTTATACAGTATCAGACAAACCGGGAATTAGTAAAGAGTAACTTTAGTGAGATTAGCTTCACTGGCTTCCTGGTGGAGGCTATGGAAGACTGATAAATAAAAATAACATCTATTTTCCCATTGGTTAAGTGTTAATGTTAGAGTTCAATAAATTACCAGATGATTTTCATGATCTACCACAGCCCTTGAACAGTTCAAAGACCATAGATGCTACATGTTTTGGGTTTATTGTAGATTTTATTTATTTTTGTTTTTTTTTAGATGAGTTTAAATACATTTTAGAGCAGTCCTGTCACTTTGGGATCAGGTATTAAAGACAAGATCTCCAAAACACTCAAACTGGTATAATTTACGTTTATTATAATGAATGACGCTTAAATATATATAATTATGTAGCCCCTTTAAATTAGCTCTGTACCATAACAGTAAGTTGTGTGCTGGTTTGAATTCATCTGTTTTTGGAAAATGTCTTAAAGGTTAAACTTGGTGCTGATGTAAGATAGTGCTGATCAAGCTGCAATGCATGAAGAAACTATTACAGACAAGAACAAACAGGTGGATAAAAAATTAACACCTGAAAAAATGTTACATAGCGGTCTGTTTTACCCGTGTCTGCACGTCAGGTTTTTTTCTTCATGAAGGAAAATGATAACAGCAGATGGAAATCTTCTTTAGTAGCAACTAAACTTTATTAAATGTCCAAGTTGCTCATGTCAGGGAGAATAATTCACACAATCCAATGTCTGTGGAAGCAGCACACTCTGGACTGCAGCTGCTTTAAATGATATTTCTCCTCCTGGTCCACTGGGGGCTGATTTTAAACCTTGTTTCCCCCCAGGTGGAGCTGTCCAGTCTCATGTGGTGCTGATTACGACCTCAGCAGAGCCGCATGTTTTTTCTTCATCCAGGTCCACACCAGTCACAATCAGCTGATTGTAAAAGAACATTCACTTAATTTATTTTGTTATTTTTTTGTCTTTTCCAGCAAACAAATCAAGCCAAGGTTTTTATAAATGTTTTATTGCACTCCAGGACACTGGGGTAAAGATAATTCATGTCTTTTTTACGTCTTATAAAACAAACAAATAAATAATGGAAATTACTTGGTGTTACAAAGTCAGACATCATAATTTTTTTGAT
This sequence comes from Girardinichthys multiradiatus, assembly GCF_021462225.1. Taxonomy (NCBI): domain Eukaryota; kingdom Metazoa; phylum Chordata; class Actinopteri; order Cyprinodontiformes; family Goodeidae; genus Girardinichthys; species Girardinichthys multiradiatus. The sequence continues at coordinate 18,815,045 of NC_061815.1, read as the reverse complement.
GACTCTGACAAAATGTTTTAATAACATCACTCCTGGTATTCATGTCTATAAAGGTGGGCATTTATTTGCCTGTGGGTGCTTGAGTGAAGCAAACATGTAAAATAAGGTAACTCAATTTCATGGTGGTTTTCTAATATAACTTGTTTCTATTCACGAAATGATTTGTTAGAGAGCCTCTTTTCCAGGCTGTACCCCATCTCCCACCCAATGACCACTGGAGATAGGCACCAGCCGCTCCGCGACCCTGCAAGATAAGGCAAGTATAGGCAATGGCTGGAAGCATGCATTTGTTAGAGACTTATACGGCACAAAATTCACATTTTTCCACAGGCAGGAGTCCCATAACTCTCAGCTGGCAGATGGAGGTTTTGGCTCCTTGTGGAGGTATTGTAATTTGAGGAAAAAATCTGAGGCAGTAAATACTAGGTTGATTCATTCAATGCAGGAAGCAATGAAAAGTATCCAAAGATCAGAACTGAAACTCAGCAAGCAACATAAGGAAATTAGGCAGGGAACTGAGAAAGAGCATAATATTTAAAACAAAAAAAAAAACAAATTGACTATATAAAACAAAACCACAGGCATGGCATGGTCAAATGAGGCCCTAAGCATAACTTTGTTTGGGGGCTGACCTCCAATTAGGCCCACCAGCCATCACAGCGACACCGACCTCCATTTTATACCGTTCCTTTTCAACCGTTGTTGCATTCTTCATTCAACACAATTTGTCTTATTGTTAATGAGCGATCCAACTAACAGATGTACAAAACCAGTGATGGCACAACCACCCCCTGGTGGTGACTGAAGGATATAACAAGAGTAACGTTTTCTAACTAAGCACAAAAGCTTGTATATTTTCATAGGCTGACAAAAGCAAACATATAGTTAGCTGCTGGACTGTTAAAGAGGGGGAGAGGAAAGAAAAGCAACTCGACTGACATCAATTTTGCACTTCCTGTTAATGCTGGGCTGGTACAGAAAGTTAAAAAGAGTAGCCGTTTCCATGAGTCTTCAAATAAAAAAATCAGGGCTAGATTTTGTATTTTTCATGTTAGACAATAGAGACAATCGTTGTTGAGGACATTGATTTAGGTTGATAGTAAAGGTTTTTCCAACACTGAGCCATAACCCAATAGATGGAGTGAATTACATTATTCTATCTTCATTCTGACCCCAGCTAGTAGATGGGATATATTAGGCAGCAAGTAAACATTTTGTTCTGAGAGCTGATTTGATGAAAGCAGAAAAAGCAGCCAAGAGTAAGACGTTTGATTTAGCTCAAATTGTGATGGGTAGAGCACTGACTGGGTCAGCATCTCCAAATCTGCCACTCATCAGGGATACTCCCGATCTGCAGTGGTCAGCTCAAACAAAATCGATACAAAAAGGATTTTGTTGCTGGTTCAACACTGTTGAACCAGCAACAGAATCCTGGGCCACCAAGGTTCCCTGATGCATGTGAGGAGGGAAAGCTGGCTGGTGTGTTCCCATGCAGATGCACCATCAAACAGTCAGTGTTATACCTGGTTATGTCTAATTTTACTAATTTGAATGCTGCATACCCAAATTGTTCTCTATGGGTATGTTATATTCAAATGAACAATTTCTTTTTAATTCAGCATCTACTTGGCAACAACAAAAACTACAATATTTCCTGTATAATAAACAGTGAATATATCCAGCCTTTAAGAGGTTAACCCGGGCTCCGATTAAAAGACGTCAGAATGCACAGTGCATCCCAGTTTGTTGCATAGCTGCAGACTACTCAGGTTGAAAGCAAAAACAATGGGCATGTGAGCATCAGAACTGGACCACAGAGCAAAGGAAGAACGTGGCCCTGCCTTCCACGTAAATTTTGTTTTTAATATTACGTAGATAGTCAGGTGTATTTGCAATTCTTAGCTGGCAAACACATGGCACCGGGATGCATTATGTGAACAACGCAGGTGGGCAGAAGCAGTACAATGCTTGGGGCAATGTTTTCCTGGGGAATGTTGGGTCCTGCCTGCCATGTGCATGTTATTTTGACACCTATCTACACATGGTGGCTGACATGTACACCCTTTCATGGAAAGAGAATTCCCTGATGACTTCTTTTACCAGGATAATGCGCCCCGCTGTGAACCAGAAAATGATTCAGGAATCGTTTGAAGAGCACAACAATGAATTTGAGGTGTTGACTTGGCCTCCAAATTCCCCAGATCTCAGTCCAATCTAGCATCCAAGGGATGTGCTGGACAAACAAGTTAAATCCACAGAGGCCCCATCAGAGCTGTTTTGACAGCCGACAGGCAACCAGCTCAGTCTCAAGCAGGTGTTCATGATGCTATGCTGCTGGGGTTTCATACTGCACAAATGTGAAACATTTCTCTGGATAAAGCATGTATGTAAGTGCAACAGAAAACATGTATATACAGGCAATACCTGTTTAATATAATTTTGTACATTGTAAATTTTATGTTTTTTTGCAACATTTACTTCTTTCTCTGTTTTCACCTAACTTGCATTTTCTGTCTGTTTAGGCTAGGAAATCTCTTCAATACACGTTGGAAACGATGATGGCTTGGATTCAAGTAGAGCCCTTCACGGTGCTCTCCACACATGACAAAGTTCTGTTTTCAATTCTGCAACACTGTCAAGGTGACAAATGTAGCTATTAAGACTTGTGCATGACTTGGAATATATTTAGAAAACCTCAGAAGGCTTTTTGGTGGAATCCTTTTGTTAAGAGTTAAAAAACTGAACCAGGACATTGTGTCAGGGTGATAAATATGATCGTGCTAAATAATGCTAAGGTTTTTTATTTGTTGTGCAGTTACACAAAAGATGCAATGGGTTTAAGTCTAAGCCTTGCTTGCTGTTTCTTCCCACATTATCCAGATGGCATGACCCACCACAGCCACCCTGAGAGCCCTGCTTCTCTGTAAATTAAGGTTTTCCCACAGGAGACTCAGATAATAACAGGATGGATTCTCCTCTGATGCACTGAAACAGGGGACCTGAATCAGCCGAGGGCCTGTAGAGAGAAACAATGCTGTGTTCTTTGTATGAGGTTTTTGAATACAAATATGACACCGACCCAACAACGCTGAGCAGCTCCTCGTGTCACAGACCCAGCTGCTGGTCCCCCCCACCACACCTGTCCCCTCTGCTCTAGTTGTGTTGTGCTGTATCACTCAAACCACTGTCATTGTATGACATGTTTGAATGAAGTTTTATCAATCACAGTGGTTAAGTATGACAGTTTAATCAATAGGGTAAGCTCTCCCAGGTCCCTGGGATGTGTGTTATTTTAAAAACTAGACGAGTGGCGCTCGGGATGGAGAGAAGTAAGGAAAGTGCAGCTCTGAAGTCAGAGCTGCACAGCAGTACCATCAAATAATCAGAAGAGTACATGAGCTTGTAAAGGGTTATTTCTTGACCTAAGCAGGAGAAGGTAAAGGTGTAGTCTCAGAACTAAGCAGGTTTCTAAAGCATCTGTCCGTCATTGGATGTTTTCAGATTGAGCTCATTTATGCAGTGTAAAAATAGCAGGTACAATTATCTAAAAGGACTGGTGAACCAACATCACACAGATGCCAGAGAGCAATCAGGTCAAATAAAATAGTCCTCACTAAAATGTCAGCTGCTTCTCACAGGACCTAAGAGAACAGCAGGACACTGAGAAGAGGCCGTCAGATATTTGGGACTTCTGATACTCTCCGAACACACAGAGAGGCTCTGTTATTCAGTACATGAATACTTTGTAGTAAAGACATTAGACATAAGGTAGGTTTCCTTTTACGTTATTAGAGGATAATTACAGTGCAAAGTCAAAACTTAGAGGTATAGAATGTGTTTAATATAGTTTCAAGGTCCTCCAAACATTGTCCTGCCTGTATTCATTAGTTTAACATTTATAGGACGCCAATGTTCAAAATTAGACACATTAATAACAATTTTATCTGCAGGATGCTGTTTGAACAGGAATTTGTTACAGATGTCCTCTAATGCCAAAGCCCCCGGCTGAAAGGGAAAAACGTAGCAAAACGGGTTACCTGAAGGCCAGCAGGATAAACAGAAACTGTTACTGTACTGTACTCAGGTGCATCTCAACAAGTTGGAATATCATCAGAAATTTTAATTACTCACATATTATATAGATACATATAATATATCAAGTGTTTATTTCTGTTAATTTTGATATTTGACTTGCCGATAATGAAAACCCAGGCTGCACGGTGGCACAGTTGGTAGCTCTATTGCCTTGCAGCAAGAAGGTCCTGGGTTTGACTGCCGACCGTGGGTCTTTGTGCATGAAGTTTGCATGTGCACGCATGGGTTCTTTCTGGGTACACTGGCTTCCTCCCACAGTCCAAAGACATGACTGTTAGGTTAATTGGTTTCTCTCAATTGCCCTTGGGTGTGAATGGGTGTGTGCAAGGTGGTCTGTCCTGTATGTCTCTGTGTTGCCCTGTGATGGGCTGGCGACCTTTCCAGGGTGTACCCCGCCTCTCACCCATACACTGCTGGAGATAGGCACCAGCCCCCCCGTGACCCACTATGGAATAAACGGTAAAGAAGGTGAATGAAGGAAAACCCATCATTGATTTTCTCAAAACATTTGAATATACATCAGACCAATAAAAAGACACCCTCAGCCAAGATCGTAGGTAATTAAGTAATTAAGCCAAGTAGTTGCTAAAGAACCTGGCTGAAGACAGAGTGCTGAATAAGAATGGAAAGTTGAGTGGAAGTAAAAAGTGTGGTAGGAAAAGGTACAGCAGTAACGAGGAAGACCTCAGATAACCTCAACCTTAAGAGGATTGTGAAGCAAAGCCGAAGGCCCACAGCTAAGAGTTTGGGGTAAATTCACAAGGAGTGGACTGAAGCTGGAGTCAGAGCTTTGAGAGCCTCCACAAACAAAGGTATCTAGGACATGACCTGCAACTGTTGTGTCTTATTGTCAAGCCACCCTTGACCCAGAAACACCTTAGAAGTATCTTACCTGGGTTAAGGACAAAAAAAAGAACTGGACTGTTACTCAGTCCTTTTTTTAGATGAATATAACGTTTACATTTCATTTAGAAATTAAAGTCCCAGAGTCTGAAAGAAGGGTGGAGAGACACTTCTCTATGAATCCACATTACTTGAAGTCTAAATGGTAAATAGTATTGCGCTTTATCTAGTCCGAGGACCCCAAAGCACTTTACACTACAATCAGCCATCCACCCATTCATACTCACATTCACACATTTACAGTGGTGAGCTAGATTGTAGCTAAAGCTGCCCTGAAGCAGACTGACAGAAGCGGGACTGCCATACAATCAAAGCCACCGGACCCTTTGACCACCATTAGCAGGCAAGGCGGGTGAAGAGTCTTCCCACAGTCATTGTTTTGAGGTGCCATGTCATTTGCTTCAAGCACTTCATGCTTCCCTGCTGACAAGCTTTATGGAGATGCTGATTTAATTTTCCAGCAGGACTTGGCACCTGCCCGCACTGCTAGAGGTACTAAAACCCGCTTTAATGACCATGGTACCCCCGTACTTGATCGGCCGGCAAACTGTTCTGACCTTAATCTCATAGAGAAACTACAGAGTGTTTTAAAGAGGGTGAAGATTAAAATGAAGGACAACAGAGCCACCAATGCTGACAAGTTGAAGGCCACTATAAAAGCACCTGGGATTCCTTAGAAGCCCCACAGTCTGATCCTCTCCATGCCATGCTGCACTGATGCATTATTCATACAAAAAGAACAACAACCAAGTATTGAGCACGTGTTCTGTACAATATATAAATATGTATGTTTTAGCAACAATGTTTTTTGTAATTTGTAATTTGTAAATATCTCTGCATTGAAATTCTTTGCCGTTCTCATTATAAAGATCAGCCACATTGCATGGTTATCTCACGAAACCCTCTTTATACCTTAACAGAGAATTTAAGTACACCCTTTCATCAAACATTTTGACAGGTGGGTGGGACTTCCGGTGAGGGCGGGATTTCCGGTTGGCGCCATATGGGCGCCATGTGGTTGCCATGTGGGCAGGAGGTCACGTGGTCAAGCAGGTGGTGTGTCCAAGGGGGCGTAACAGTGGATGCTGATTGGTTGTCGTCATTAGGGGCAATACCTTAAATGAGTCAATTAAAACACAGGGGTGTGTTTGTTATAAATAGAACAAGACAAATATGGTATTATCGGAAACTGTTTGGCATCAGCACCAATTAAAAATAGAGGGGGTGTGTTTGTAAGCATCGTTAAACCTTGAATAACCCAATGAAAACAATAGGGCGTGCCTTAGTGTTTACTTTAAATACAGAGATAAAACTCTGCACTTTACATGCAGCATTCGTTGGAAAAAAAGAACACCCGTTCAACAATGGCTAGAGTTAAGAGAGTTTATCGTCAAGCGGAGGAGAAACGCAACGCGTGCCAAGATGATGATGATGAACAAGCAACTGCATCATATACTTCCTCAACGGAGATACCTATCGGAATTCCCGTCGTGACATACTCTACCGATGATGAGGATCCAACATCAACTTCAACAACCATGGTTGAAAATCAGACCTCAGTTCGGCCAAGAGGTATGTCAGTTCTGTGCGAAACCCCAGTGACCGTCTACCAGTATTCATCCCGTGAATTGAATGCTCCTAAGAAATCAACATACTACATCTGCAGGGTACAAAGACCCCCGTTCGACACTCTGCAGGAAGAATGGTCTTTGGAGCCATATGGCCTGGTTGGCAGCTGGGGTTATATTTTCATGTATGAAATAGGAGAGCTTTGCCTGTATCAATTGGATCAAGATTAGGTATTTAATGGATCACTGGCTCTGTGTACACTCACCCACAGCGACTGGGCTATGTTAAAGCTTGCAATCCCGCACCTTAATGATAGCCCTGAAACAGTCTCAAGGCAGGAGAGGGAGGAAGAAGAAGAAGAAAATGAACTGTCTCCTCGACCTGTAAAACGGGCGAGAATGTTTCATATACCATCCGATGTTGAAATAGCTGAGAGAGAACCTCTCTTTAGCACAGTGTGGGGGTCAAAAACCACAGCAAATGGCCGCTGGTCTTTTCGGGCAAGCAGACGCAGGAACAACCGGACGAGTCCCTCAGATCTGTTTGTGTTGGAGGCTTTCAATCAAGACTGCGGCGTATTCAAGACAATGCTGGCTCTGCCGTTTGAAGCTTGGGCAGAGAAGATGAGTGAAATTGGACATCGTCTTTCCGACCTTTTCCAAAAGTCACGAAGTTGGATCGATGTCATGTCAGTGAAAAAAACGCTGACGTTTCCTGTTTTACGTTTAGAACGAACCCTCTTCTGAGGACACGCCCCTTCCTATGATATATATACGGGGAGATAACTGCAAGCTCACAGACACTGAGAATCGTATCATGAGAATGAGTGGACCGACACCATACAGGGATCTCTACAACCACCGAGCAGAGATCCACTTCTCTCCTGAGCACGATGAAAGCTTCAACATTGGACCATATCATCCGCCTTCCCCTGACCTCTTCTCACCATCCACCTCAACATCCTCATTCTCAGAGAACCACTTCAGTCCTGCATCACCTACAGGATACAACATGAAATATCTACCGCTTTCTCCAGACCTCTGCTCACCATCACCGCTATTCATGGCTGAGTCTGTAGACGCGAATGTCCTGCCTGAAGACATGAAGGTGGTCGTGGAGGAGGAGGTAGCCACCGGCTACTCACCCTCTACCGAAGCCCTTACACAAACCCTGGGACCGATGGAGGACCCTCAGCCTTCAGCAGAGGATGAGAGTAACCAGGTGGACGAAATTGACGGTTGGTTCTCAACCACCCTCATCAATACGGTGAAAACAGCGATACTTCATTTATTCAACATAACCTCTTTGAACTATCTCAGAGAAACCTGCTATGGATGTATAACGAACCACCCAAGCCAGCGTCAACACCATTGCCTGGAGGTACTGGGGGAGGATTATTACCAAGTCAACTTTCAACGCATCGTACGACGACTCGTAACCCCCAAACTCATTCCTGCTATTCAGAATCTTCTGGTACTTCGAAGCATACAAGCGGATGACTTCAGAGTGAAGACGATTGCCAAGACGGTTTTATATGAACTGAAATCGGTACAAGGCATCCACAGTGCAATAGCGCACGTTTATGATCGCATGGTCGATGAGAAACATCTCAAACAACTTAACTCTGTTTCAGAGTGCTATGGACTGACAAACTGATCTCACATGTTTGATGACTTGTTGTATCATTTGTTTTTTAGTATTCCAGTACTTTAGTTAATCTGCATTATATGATTTTTCTTCTTTTTTCTTTTTACTATTAAATACAATTAAAGTAGGAACATAGTAACCTTTCCCAAAAGTGTTGTTTAAAAGCTAGTAGTGTTTGAATTCATCTGCATTTTATCTGATTTTGTTTTCTGGTTGTTTTTTTGTTTATATTAAATACAAAAATAAAATAAAAAAAATAAGGATAAATCTACCCTCCTGTGTGTTTTTTCTCATTATTTAACAAGTAATCGGCAGAGTGAGCATAAGGCAGAGATGGCAGGAAGACGGCTGATGAAGAAAGTATATTATAGCCCTTCAAATCCGGGAAGTTTTGAGGGTGTAGATAGGCTGAGGAGGGTTATGCAAGATGAAACGGGAAAGAAGGTTGCGGTTGAAAAAGTTAAAGATTTTTTATCAGGAGAAGATACCTATACTCTACATAAACCTGCAAGAATAAAGTTCCCGAGAAACAGAGTTTTTGTCACCAGACCATTGATGCAGTTCCAGGCTGATCTCTGTGACATGCAAGCTCTGGCCATGGAAAATGATGGTTATAATTATTTATTAACAGTCATTGACATCTTTTCAAAAAGGGCGTATGTACGAGTTTTGAAGAGGAAAACAGCCGCTGAGGTGGTAAAGGCATTTGAATCAGTTTTTACAGAAAGTCAGATCCCCAAAAAACATCGGACTGATGCCGGTAAAGAATTTTTTAACAAGAAATTTAAGGTTTTAATGGAGAAACACGGTATTGAACATTTTGCCACAGCGAGTGAAGCAAAAGCTTCAGTGGTCGAGAGATTTAACCGCACATTAAAAACAAGGATGTGGAGATATTTTACAGCTAACAATAACCGGCGGTACGTCGATGTACTGCAAAACCTAGCTAGAAGCTACAACCATTCCTACCACTCCAGCATTAAAATGAGCCCTATGGAAGTGACCCCAGAAAATGCCTTTCAAGTGTTTCAGAATCTGTATGATGTCAAGTCCAACAGATATTGCAAGGACTCAGTGACAACGTTTAAACAAGGGGATCTTGTCAGAATATCCAAGGTCCGTGGAGTGTTTGACAAAAAATACGAACAGAGTTTTACGGATGAAGTGTTTACAGTGTATGACCGGATACCCCGTTCTCCTCCTGTATACAAACTCAAAGATTTGGATGGAGAACCTATCGAGGGTTCCTTTTACGCTGAGGAACTTCAAAAAGTAAAAATATTTAACGACAAGATGTATCAAGTGGACCAAATATTAAAACGACGTACGGTCAAGGGAGTCAAACAGGTTTTTGTAAGCTGGAAAAACTGGCCTGAGAAATTCAACAGTTGGATCAAGTTTGATGAACTTCGAAACGTATAAAAAAGGTTTGCACTAAACCTCACAGTTGACACAGCATCATGAACCGTCAGGTAGAGGATGATGGCTTTTACGTTACTCTTCCATCTAATGCTTGCATGGAAGTGTTTAAAAATAATACCAGTTCAAGTTTCCGTGTAAATTTAGCTCAACATATTGATTTAGAAGGCCAATGGATGGTTGCATTAGCCGAGATTTCATATCCTCATACATGGCATACTTTACCGGATTATGATGCCTACTTTGAATGGAGGAAGGTTGGTGATGTGGAGATCAATACGCAAAGGATCAGAAGTGGCTACTATAACAGCGTTATTCAACTCGAGACAGAGATGGAAATGTTTTTCAAAAAATTGAAATCGGGTTTACGCATTAAATTCAGCAAAGTTCAAAAGAGATTTGCATTTCAAGCAAACAGTCCGTATGAAATACGCTTCTTCAGCACTCTAGCTTATATGATGGGCGTGAAACCAGGGGAATGGATTCATGTTTCTGAACCAAAACTGGCTCCTTTTCCGGCGGATATAAAGGCTGGTTTCTATCACCTATACTGTTACAGCGACGTGGTCAGCCCTCAAATAGTAGGCGACACTTTTGCACCTTTACTGCGGACCGTCAAAGTACAAGGCACATTCAGTGATATGATTACTCAGACGTTTAACCCCGCCCACTACCTTCCAGTCTCCAGAAGACATATTGAAAATATCAATATAGAAATTAAATCGGACCAAAACGTTCCTGTAAATTTCGTCTATGGAAAGACCGTCATAAGACTACACTTCAGACCGGTGATATCACAACGTAGCCTGAGATAAATTTTATTTGTATAAACTATTCCAGAGATATGTATATAACCTCTAAGATTGATAGGTTATCATTCATATTACGCTGGTCATTCAACACTGCATCAAGCAGGCAAGAGAGAACATGGCACAGCTAAGTCTGAGACGTGATCCAAATCGCTTTGTAAATTACTATGTAAGTCAATCAGGCGGTCATCTGCCAGGGTTTTATGGGGCCCCGGTCATGTACGGACGCGGAATTGGATCATTATTTTCAAAATTATTCCGCTTCGTATCCCCTCTGGTTAAAAAAGGATTTGCGATTGCAAAACCCCATCTTAAAACGGCTGCATCAAATATCGCTTCGGATGTCATCGGTAGAGCCGTGAGTAAAATGAGTGGTTCTACACGCACCGAAGGTCAAGAGGTTCAGGAATTATGGTTTTATCCAAAAGACCCAGAACAAGACCCCCTGGTGATCGTTTAAGGACAGTTAAAAAACAACGACAAACGCGAAAAAGGAGATCAGTTGGAGCTGACAAACGAAGAGGAAGGAAGTCATCCGCAAGTTTTGATATATTTAAATAATGGCTCTTTTACATAACAAATCATCAGAGTGCACGCTGGCAGAGTTGGACTTATTTTCTGCCCCGATGACGCAGCTATCGATCGAAGATAAAATTTACACCGAGATCCAGCCTTTATCAGCAATCACAGATGGAGGGCCGATCGAGTTTTTCATTCCGGGAGACGGAGAAAAGTATCTGGATCTCAACGATACGCTGTTGCATCTCAGAGTGAAAATTACTAACGAGAATGGAACAAACCTGCCAGATGATGCACCTGTAGGGCTCATCAACTACCCGTTAAACACCATCTTCAGTCAGTGTGACGTCACTCTCGGAGATCGAATGATTTCACAATCCAGCGCTACACACTCATTTAAGGTATTGCCCCTAATGACGACAACCAATCAGCATCCACTGTTACACCCCCTTGGACACACCACCTGCTTGACCACGTGACCTCCTGCCCACATGGCAACCACATGGCGCCCATATGGCGCCAACCGGAAATCCCGCCCTCATCGGAAGTCCCACCCACCTGTCAAAAAGTTTGATGAAAGGGTGTACTTAAATTCTCTCTCTTAACCTTTGGACAAAATTGCTCCTCGAATCAGATCCATAAAATGAACATCCTGAACTTAGCTCTTTTATATTGTGAGAGCAGCTCAGGATATTTATTTTCCTATAACACACAGGTGAGCTCGAATTCATATAATTCAGTGAAACTTTGGCATCATTAGAAAGACGACAATCTTTTCATTTTTAATTCTCTTTTATAATCAGCTCCTAAGGAATAACAAAAAGTAAAAAAACAAAACAAGTAATAGAATTAGCAGAGGGACAGGCGAAGGTAATTATGTTAAAAACTCCTTTCACAATGAAAAGTCTGGCAGTGAAGCTTGCTGTCAGTGTGTTAGGAATACATGGCTGTGGTGAACAGTGTGTGCTGTCTGGGGTAATTTGTGTAATGTAATGAGATGCAAAATGTTTTTTATGCTCACTCTTTAATTGTCTTTTGGCTGGAGTGATTTGTGGTTTTCAGGTCCTTCCTCATGGCACCATCTTGTCTTCAGTCAAGGCCAGTGGATTTCAGGGCTTTAAAAAAGTGTTAACTTCCCTGGAATTTTTTTTTTCACATAGGATTTTCTGATGTGATCTTTTATTTACAAATAAAAAACTTAAAAAGTGAGATATGATTTCTGTTTAGCCCCTTTCACCCTGATACCCCTCAACAAAATCCAGTGAAACCAATTACCTTCACAGGTCCCCTATTTAATAAAGCCCACCAGGTTGTATTTTACTTTCAATTTAAATAAAGCTGTTCTGTGAAGGCCTGAGAGGTTTGTTGGGAGAACATACTAGTGAACAAACAGTATCATAAAGACCATCGAACTCAGAGGAAGAGTCAGAAATAAAGTTGCGTAGAAGTTTAAAGCAGAGTTAGGTTCTAGAACAATATTCCAAGCTCTAAATATCTGCCTTCAAAATGGAAATAGTATTGCACAATTGCAAAGTTGGCAATACATGATGGACCACCTAAACTGACAGGATTTGCAATGAGAGCCTTAATTAAAGAAGCAGTGAAGGGGCTCATGGTAACTCTGGAGAGGCAGCAGAGATCCACAGGGGACCTATAAATTGTGCAATCCCCAAATCTCTCTTTTGTGTAAAGCTAGCAAGAATAAAAACATTGTTGACTAAACACAGAAGAAATCTCATTCGAAGTTTGCTACAAGCCATGTGGAACATGCAGAAGAATGGCCTCTGGACAGACAAGAGACCCTAATCTAACATTTTGGTTTCCCTTCAAAATGCTTTTTTTGGTTGAAAGCTAATCCTTTACATCCCCTTGAAAATGCAATCCCAACTCTGACGCATGGTGGTGGCAGCATTATGCTGAGGGATGCCTCAGGGAGATGGAAGCTGGTCAAAGTGGATAGAGAGATGGATGGAGCTAAAAACAGGACAACACCTAAAAGAAAACCTGTTAGAGGGTGCTAGACTTGAGATTGGGGTGGAGGTGCACCCTCCAGTAGAGCCACAAGGTAACAGTTTAGATCAAAGCATATTCATGTTTTAGAACGGCCCAGTCAGTTGAAACCTAAATGTAATTACGAATCTAAACACTGATTGCCTTTGCAAAATGCTGTATTTGCAAATGGACAAAGTTAGTATCTTGATAAGCTCGGCTGCTCTGTCTTGTGTAGATGCTTTTATTTAAAGCTCACGCTGACAGCTAGTTAAACAGAGCCTGATATTAAACATACAGTCGAACACCTTTGCATAAGGTAATCCAGCTGTATCACGCAGCAGGGACGACTACCAATCATTTCATATGTATTCCAGCTCCCCGCTTGAGACAGCACAGTATTTTAATGGCTGACATCTCAGGGCTGCAATTCAAGCGTGATTTATATCTCCTCAAGTCATCAGTTACAGTCAGATCCAAGGATTGGACTTTGTACTCGCTGGCTGAGCACTGCTAAAGAGCAAGAAAAACGGGAGCTGTGTCATTTCAACAATTTTCAGTGAAAAGTTGAATCAGAGGTGCCACAGAAGGGTTGAAAAGGGTTAGATAGAGAGAAAGAAAAAGAGGGCTGACAGGCTCGCCGCATTGGTACGCAAGCCCGCGTCTCATCCTTAAACCAATTTCCTTCCTCAATACTTTGGGGAGTGGTCTGATTTGCACCATTTCCTTTCTCTGAGTAAGTGTTTATCCTGCTTCTGCAATTAGATGTTACTCCCAGCTGCGACATTAATCAAATAGCCAGACAGATTCTCTGCATTTGGAGGCTGAGGGAATATGTCCTACATGTCTTCCAGTGTGCTAAAAGGCTATGAAGCAGCCCAGTTATTTACACACATACAGTACGTAGATCTGACTGGTCGGGAGGATTCCAGGGGGTTCTACAAAGCAGCTGGAGTGAGTTGGATTTATAACATGGGGAAACATGTTTGTGAGCTAATCCCTTAGAGATTTCTCTTGTTTTTGTTTTTTTTTTTGTCACACTTACTGTACACGTTTGAGATCATTAAACAAATGTTAATATAAGATGAAGTGATGATTTTATTTATTAAGGAAAATTGGCTATTTAAACCAACCTGGTCTTATGTGAAAAGGTAATTACCCCCACAATTTATTAACTGGTTGTGTGAGCCTTGGCAGCAACAACTGCAATCAAGCATTTGTGAAAGGTGACAATTAGTGTTTCACATCACTGTGGAGGAATTATGGCCTGCTCTACTTGGCAGAATTTTTGCAAGTCAGCCACATTAGATGTTATTCATGCATAAACAGCCTGTTTGCGGTAATGTTGCAGCATCTCAGCCGGATTTAAGTTCAAACTTTAACTAGGCCAATGTTTTTTTTTACCATTCAGTAAACTTCAGTGTAGAGTTATGAACTGATGACTGAAAATTATCCTGCAGAATTTTGTTGTGGTGCGCCACTCATGTTTCCATCAATTATCAAGTTATTATTATTCAAGTTGTCCAGGCCCAGAAGTGGAAACACATCACACTACCACCACCATGTTTGAGTGTTAGTAGGATGTTCATAAGATGCTGTGTTGGTCTTGCACCAGATAAAACAAGATGCACACCTTTTAAAACATACATTTCTATCTTTTCTGTTCATATAATATCGTCCCAAAAGTTCTGGATATCATCATGATGTTTCTTCTTTTGTTAAATATTAGATGATGCTTTGTGTTCTAATCTTTCAGGTGTGGTTTTCAACTTGGACCTCTTCTATAAATGCTGTTTTTACTCAGCGTCTTCCTTGTTGAATCATGGGCCCTGACCTCAACAGAGGCAAGCAGAGTATGCAGTGCCCTAGATGTTGTTCTGGGATCTTTTGTGACCCCCTAAATGAGACGTTGATACAATCTTGGAGAAATGTCGGTAGGTTAGCCACCTCTGGGAATCTCCACCAATGTCCCGTGTTTTCTCCATTTGTCGATGATGACTCTAATTGCAGTCCACTGGAGCTTTAAAGATGTGTTTGGAACCTATTCCAACCTGATGGAGCTCATCTACTTTGTTTTTCATCTGTTATATATAATATCAGTAGATCAGACATGATGTGCCTCTTTTTGAGATTTTTTAGCCCACTTCATGTTGTCAGACAGGTTCTGCTAACGTGATTCCATGATATTCAAGCCTGGCAGTAATCACGCCTTGGTGTGGCTAGTGAACTTCAACCAGAAGAATGTGCTTAATCACAGTTACTAAAATTAATGATACAACAGAGGGTGGAGGGGGCAGTTACTTTTTTCACATGATTGGTTTGAACAGCTTTTTCCCTTAATAAATGACAATCATTTGAAAACCTCAGCCCATATTTACTCAGGTTATCTATGATATTAAATGTGGTTTGACGACATTAGGCATTTAAGTGTGACAAAAAGCAAAGGGAAAATACTTTTTAACAGCACTGTATACTAATTTAGTTTTGTATCTTGTTGTGTGAGTGGTGAAAAGCTTATAAATGTTGCAGCTGTACTGCTCAAAAGCTCATCAGTAAAATAGTGTTATGTTGAAGAGCAAAACTGTTTCTTTCAGTGAAGTCTTTTGGACCTTGAAACACTGAAAAGATGGTGGAAATAATGCCGTGAGTTTTTTCGCAGAAAAGCTTAGCACTAGATGACGCAGTAATTTAGCAGAGAAACCATGGTCCTCATAATTTCCAGCTTCAGGTTAGACCGCTTTGTCTGCCTGTTCCTGTGTAAGTGTTGGTTCAGTTTGTATCATTGCAGAATGCCGATAGAAATCCAAGACAATCACTTAATGTAGTCTGCTGCTCCACTCTGCATATGGGCCCTAACAGCAATAATCGAAGTTCTGCTCATTTTTATTGGTGTTCTTTATAGGTACTGTTAGTGATGATTTTCTAACGCGCTCTGTGATTTGTGGCTGATTAGAGCGAGAGCTCGTTAGACCACAAAAGTGTATGTTTGCTTGGGTGTGGTGGGGAGGGGGCAGCGTGTTGCCCTGATGGTGAAACAAAGGGCTCACAGCTGGGCTTCCCTTTCTGCCTGCTTTCCACTTTCAGACGATCTGAAACACAACATAGCACAGATGAAAGGAGTGGGGTTGTTATTACGGAGAGGGAATGCAGCATTGTGCTCTCCCTCAGAAAGAGATAATTTACCAGTCGAGCAGTTGCCTCTGTCACCATGGTTACCTGTGGAAGTTGTGACTTTCAGCCAGGAATATGCATAAAGTCCAATTTATTAGTTTAGAGGTGTTTTGATGGAGTTAGAATTAGGCATGATAGGGTTTGATATCAACATATAAGTCACTAATCAGCCTTTTACGTATGATGCTGCTGTGCATGCCTGGTGCTGTACCATCTGCAGTATGATATGGTAGTGAAGCATGCACCTAATGTTTCACTTATTAATCCCTTTCTAGCTTTTTCTGCTGTGAAAACGTTCCCTTCACGCCTGTCCAATTGTTGTTTTTGTATCTTTTTTATCCCAGAGCTTTGTATGTCGGTAACATCTGCAGCTTTTTTGCCGTGTTGGACTAAATTATCTTTATCCAAATGCAAGTGGTTAATGCATCCCTCAGGTGGGGTGCTAATGCAAAATGTAAAAGATGGTAACACTTGAAAACTGGGCATAAAGGGCACATAAATTATTTGTAGAATATGGATGATGAGGAGTTGCAGTTTATTGGCACTGAACAACATAAATCTTAAACAGATATGTTTAGGTACAAGTAAGTGATGATGAACAGGCAACTAAAACTAAAATGAGAGAAATTTTACCCTTTTTAAAATATAATACAATGTTTCTCAGTATAGTTTAATTCTACCAAGACAATATTAAATACTTAAGCACAGCAAAACTAGTGATGTATGAGCTAATTTGGTGGTTTTAAAGATCCTTTTTCACTTTGCTTCTTGATGTCAAAATGATCCCTTGTGTTAGTGGAACATTATGCAATGCTAGCCATCCCATCAAATGAATGCCAAATGTAGAAAAACAAAAAAACAATTAATTGAGTAAATTTATGTTAAAGCCTTGCTCACATATACACTGCTTATTATTAATTGGAAAGCACCAAACTTCCATGTGTCCAGGAGCAGAAGACCCATTTACCAGCTGAAATGCAATTCAGAGGTAATGTTCTTTAAAATATATGCAGGCATTACATATTGCTTTTGGTTTAAAGGCCTCTCTGTTGTGTTAGTATGACCCTCTTAGAAATGTTGGTTTTACTCAAAATGTTAAACAGCAAACGCACAAACAGGGACATATTTTGGACTTGATCATCACTAAGGGTCTAAACATTTCCAAGGTGTCTGTAACTGATGTTGCCCTATCTGACCACTTTTCTGTTATCTTTGAAAGCATCATCTCCAATGGCTCAGTTTGCCAAAGAGACATTATAAGAAGACGCATCTTTAAGGATGGTGCTGCTGAAACCTTTAACCAGATTTACTCTTTTACCTTTACTTTGCCCAGTAAAACTGTAGATGAGCTGGTAGATAACTTTCATTATAAAATCTGGGACATCATTGATTCAATTGCTCCACTTAAAGTGAAGGTCGTTTCTGGGAAGAAAAAGTTTCAGTGGAGAAGTGCTCTAACAGTCAGAAGTGAACAAAGGGAATGTTGAAAAGCTGAATGCATCTGCCGAAAGATTGGGCTCCAGGTTCACTATAACATCTATAAAGAGAGACTCTACATATATAATTTACAACTGAAAAATGCGAGAGAATCTTTCTTCTCTGAGATCATCAGCAAAAACATCAGTAACGCTCAGGCCTTATTTACCACGGTCGACAGGTTAACAAACCCTTCTGTAACTGTAGAATCTGCACGGCACTCTACCGAATTACCGCTATTGAAGTGGGACTGCCATACAATTGCCGCCGCCGAGCCCTCTGACCACCATCAGCAGGCAAAGAGGGTGAAGTGTCTTGCCCAAGGACACAACAACTGAGACAGACAGAGCGGGGATTTGAAGCAGCAACCCAGTAGTTACAGGACAAGTGTTTGGTGTGTTTGGTTAAACACAAACCTAACCCTTGACCCCAAGCACCTCAGACCTAACAACAGCATGCTTTAAGTGCCTGTACCACACCTTTGATTTTGGTGTATTCCCTTGACATGCTTTACTTTATCACATGCAATTGTAGGAATGAAGACCTTTTTAGCAATTATGTGATTATGAGGCACTTTTCAGAAAGGACAAATACGAAGATTGCTTATTTTCTCTAACAACCTTTAAGTTGATGTGTACCTTAAGAGTTTCCTGTATGCCAACGTTTTTAGGAACCCGGAAGTCTAAATCAGGGTATAAATAAAGGAAATTAAGCTGAATTAAAATAAAAACAAATTGTGGTTGTAAAAATAAGAATTTGTGGAAAAGAACATGTTAGCAAGGCATTAAATGATCAGAACCCAAATTCTAAAGCTGAAAATGAGGACAGCTGCTGACTGTTATTTTGGACCTCGTTTTGCACATTAGGTCTCATGTTTAGCCTCAACATGAATCCTTTCATGTTGCAAAAAGCTCCTCACCTACTGTGTATTGCATCAAGCTTATTCAACAACATCTCAGAGGAAGAGGCTGGTGCATTTAGAATGAATTAATTCCATGAAGGGCAAGTTTCACCTTCACAAGAAAAAAAATGTGCATGCATGAGCAAAACTGTCTCTTTAGAGGTCATTTAGACTAATGCATCTCAAAGACCAGAGCTTCTCTTGTTCTGCTGTCAGCTCCCATATTGCTCCTGTCATGTATGCTGTATTGTTTGTAAGCCTGCAGTGACACTGCTGAGAGTTGTGTGTGTGTGTGTGTTTTGGGGGGCTTTAGTGGAAACAAGCATAACTGATGCCATTGAACTGAACTGAGTCTGAAATACATTGAGTAAATCAAGCTTCCATCCTAACGAGCTGCTCTGTGGGCTGACTTAATTAAATGTGATGCTAAATTATTTCTCTGTGGTGATGGTGCCATGAACTTTGGCTTAGCCTCACAGCACGACCTGGTACTCCTCTCCACGCTTGATTTCAGCCATCATGCACTCTTGAGAAGCTGTTATTTGCTAGAAAGAGACGTTGCCTGGGAAGATCAGCTCTAACAAGAAGTTTGGATGTGAAACTGTTACCTCTTTCAGCAGTAACCTTAGGCAGTGACTCAGAGGGATTGTATGTATATCTGGTGAAGCAGGCAGGGTACAGAGCAGCTCAAAAATGAAGCAGTGTTTTGGAACAGTGCCTCAGGAGTGTCTACATTCTCACACCGATTGCTCCAAGTTTGTGAAACTTCTGTAATGTGGATGACTGTTGTATATGTAGTAGAAAGTGGAAATAGTATTCATTTTGTCCATGGGTTGGCTGAATGTGTCATGCTGTGGTGAAGAAATACATAAGCAACTCAGTCCTAGTTTTCTTTGAAACCGATTCAATTCCACAGAACTAAGAATAATATGAAATACTTTGGTACAAATTTATTTAGCCTCATTAGAACATGTTCACACTAGTTTAAACTACATATGTCAACATATTTTAGAATATATCTAAAAATTAAGTTCAAAATATGAAACAAAGATGACTCATAAGCTTTTTTGTTGTGTTTTAAAGCGAATAAGTAATAAAAAAATTTTTAAACAAAAAGAGCTTTTGAGTTGCACTAGCATATATCGATGATGGCAAAACATTTGTTATTTCCCAACTGGATATCTCTCACAGTAATCAAGCTGGTTGTGACAAAAACTACCTTTTAATTAGTAATATGTCACATGTATTTATGGCTGCTTGTTGGAGTGACCACTTCTGATATAAAATCCATCTACACTGATAGATCATAGCTAATCATTGATATCCATGATTAGCTGTTTACCCTGGAAGATAAAGGTTTGTTAAGCTTCTTTATTATATCTGAAGAAGTGGGGCTTAAAAAGTCTCTGATAAGCTACAGACGTGAACCAGCATTGTGTCGACTTAGCAAATAATGAGTTTTAAACTGGTTGTTAAAAAGCTCTGTTATTAGCACACTGCCCCAAAGACAAAACGTTATTCATTTTCTTCAGTTCTATGGAAATATCCAAAGAAAGCAGTTTTCCCCACAAAAAGACACTATGTTAGTGCCACTGAGGGATCCCTAAAGAAGAAATGTCATACATAGATGATAAGCTGATTTCTTTTTGATGATGCTCTTCAAGAAGAAGAACTGGTCAGAATGTGAGAGGAAAACGCAGCTAAAATCCAAAGAAAGCATGTTAAAATCTTCAGGAAACATTATGACATATTGATCAAGCCCAGGATGGAGCTTTGAAATGGGCTTTACACTTTAAATATGATCTAAATAAGTGGTGGTTTGAAACATTAGTACAATGTATTTAATGGAAACCAGCAGGATTTTTGAGGTACGAACGTGGACAACTTTAATAATGCCTGGTGAAGATGTATAGAAAGCCAATAGATAATATATTCTTTTATTACAGAGGCCTAATCTTTCACTGAAAAATTAAAGAGAAGCCAACCCTTAACTTAAGCGCCTTTACTCAGTGGGGAAAAATTTTAGGAAAATTTTAGGCATACCATATTGAGACGTTGGCTGGCTACATGTGTCAAGACAGTCTTTGCTCTACAAGTTGGATATCTCAAGACAAAATCCTAATTGCGGGATAAACTTTATTAAATCAAGACTGAATCCAGCATCAAAGTAGGCACACCACATTGCTTTAATCGCAACCTGTGTTTGTATGACCTTGAACCATTTGGATTATTTGTGTCAATGAATGGGTGTGTGTGTGTGTGTGTGTGTGTGTGTGTGTGTGTGTGTGTGTGTTCCTGTCTTGGCATCACAGTGAGAACCATTTTCCCGATTTCACCATCAAATTGAGGACCGTTTGTACCAAAGTGAGGACATTTTGCTGGTCCTCACAACCTATTTTGCTAACGGTTAGGTTTAGGACTAAGATGTGAATTGAGTTTAGGTTCAGGTTATGGTTAGACATGCACTGGTAATGGTTAGGTTTAGGGTTATTGTCAGGGTTAGGGCATAGAAAGGGTTGAAAATTACTGGAAATCAATGGAAGTCAATGGGAGTCAACACATGGTCCTCAATACATATAGCAAAACAAGAGTGTGTGTGTGTGTGTGTGTGTGTGTGTTCGTGTTCCTGTCTTGGCATCACAGTGAGAACCATTTTCCCAATTTCACCATCAAATTGAGGACCGTTTGTACCAAATTGAGGACATTTTGCTGGTCCTCACGACCTATTTTGCTAACGGTTAGGTTTAGGACTAAGGTGTGAATTGAGTTTAGGTGAAGGTTAGGGTGAGGCATGCACTGGTAATGGTTAGGTTTAGGGTTATTGTCAGGGTTAGGGCATAGAAAGGGTTGAAAATGACTGAAAATCAATGGAAGTCAATGGGAGTCAACAGATGGTCCTCAATACATATAGCAAAACAAGAGTGTGTGTGTGTGTGTGTGAGTGAGGGTATGTGTAGAAATAAATGTCTTTGTTTTGGGTGGGTATATGTGAGCAGGTTTGTCACCTGGAGTTGCACAGTTGTTAGAGTGACGAGAATGGTAGAAGGCCTGCAACACACAGCAACCCCAGATTACCAAAAGACAGGTGAATTCGGCTCCAGAAGGCCACAGTAGCCCCAGGCAGACAGGACATCACCCCAGGGGAGCCATATGCCCTCCATAGAGGTAGGTCAACAGTGAAGCATAGGTGCAGCAGCCCCAGCCAAAGAGGCACATGGTGAGATGCAGGAAACTGAGCACACCCAACCCAACCCCACCCTCAACTTCCGTGCAGGCCAAGCCTGGGACTCAGTCCCCCCTGCAGCCCAGGGCCCCCAAAGTAGGGAGGGTACATTACCATTCCTGCCTGGTGAGTTAGTCCCTGGGAGGTCAAGACAGAGGGATACACACCAAAGCCCTGTGTAACCCATGTGGCCCATAGACAACCTGTCACATCCCCGGGAGCCATATGCCACCCCATGGGAGCCCACCCCTCCCGGATGTGGCCCGAGCACCTACACAAACAAAACCCCACCCTGGGGGCCATCCACACACCTCCAGCCCTGGCTGAACCAGCACAGGTTCTGGGAGCAAAAGAGGACCATGCCATGCCATCTGAGTCCAGCCTGTACACCCCACCATATTTGCAAGTATGTCTGTGGTAATATGAAACGTTTCCATGAATAAAGATGTGTAGGTCTAAAACTCATTAAATTTGGGATTGTGGCAAGACCCCTATGCTTACTGATTACATAGTCTCCCCCATCCCAATCCCAAAGCCCTAAGTGTCTATAGTGTGGTAGTGAGGTGCAGGATGGGGCCAAACATAGCGGAGGGAGGTACACTGCATTATGCACCTCCCGTAGCTGCACGATCCATGGTACCACACCTCTAGACCTTACTGATGCGTGGTATTGTATATGTTAGGGAGAAGAGGATGGGCACCAAGGTGCTGGCACAAATCGCCCTGAGGACCAGCTCCCCAACTGGAAATAAATAATACTGTCTAACTAAATCACTGTTGGCACAACTTTTGGTAACCCTAACAACCCCACTAAAATAAAGATAGTTAATGATTTTGTGCAAGATAATGATATGGGAATGGTACAAATTTGGCCCACCAGCATTGGCACTGAGGCAGATGAATCCTTTAACAATTATTAAGGTGCAGACAAATTAAAATCTTCTGAAAAAATGTTAGGCATAACACAGAATATATATCTTTTATGAAGCACATTTGTTGCTTTCATTTAAATTTTATAGTAAGCAGGGCCACAAACATTCATAGATTTATACTCAAACGTGGACTCAAACCCATTCATTAAACCTGGCTACATACAGCAAGCATTTGTGAAGAAAGAGTGAACCACATCACATTCTTGTTGCTAAGAACAGACCAAAACCAACTTTGTAGGCCAAAAGAAAAATAGAAAATAATCTTTCCAAAAAGACTCAGGACATTGATTGCTTTTCTTTGAAAGGACAAATGAGCCTTTTCACATTCCAGATCCACAGTTTCATTTTCTACAAAAATCAAGATTCATTTAATTAAAATTCTTTTTACACATTTTACCAGAATTGCTGACATTTTTGTCCATGCCTGCATGTTCTGCTGGTTTTCCCTGACAGCACCATGTCTTTTTTTCAATTTGAATAGTTTTTTATTTTAGCCATCATTATAATAAAAAGCCTGTAAAATATTTAATATTTAGAGATGTTGTAATTACCATGTCAAATAAGAGAAGTTGTCTCTTGAGAATCATTAAAATGAACCAATATCCCTTAATATTCAGCCTAATTCAAAATGTAATTATTGTTGGGAGTGTGTAATTTAATATTCTTTATCTTGTCATGTCCTCAGTCTGCCAGCTCTCAATCAGCCCCCAGTCTCCCATCAGCCAGCAGCACAGCAGAGTGCTGACAACGCAGCTGCCATCACACTGCTTTTATAATAGCATACATCATGCCTTAAACACTTCAGGGAAACACTCAAACATCTGCGTGTTGGTAATCTTTGTTGCCGTAAGGATTCTGCCCAGAAAGAGTGCAAAGTAATAGGTGTGGGGCAAAATGAAGAGTGCATGCTGTTTTCAAAGGCAGGTGGGATTTCTTTTTGTTTCATTTGGACTCTGGGCTTGGGGATATCTGTGAGCGTGTGGCATCTGCAGAGGCCTGCTGCTTCACCTCTTGCCTCAGGCTATGTAACTAAGTTGAAGAACTCAAGTATGGAGCATGCTTTACTGTAAATACTTTATAGCATGCTGAGTGGGCCTATGAATATATGATAAACAAATGGACACTAATTTGACCTAGACATTTGAAGCAGCATGACTATGTGCTTTATTGCAGAAACCCTCAGTGTTTGAAGATAAGCAAATGGTCAGGTTGAAGATATTTACTTTCATGCCATCTGGTTTTATCTGTTTTGAATGATCTTTTAGAGAGTTGAACCACACTGGTTTTCAGAGTAACAGCTGATCTGGATGAGAGCTGATCTTGTGCTCTGCTTGTGTTCATGAAAGCAAAAAAAAAAATTCCCATCTGATTCTAAATGACCTGAAACTCTATCTATGACTCTGTTGAAGTGATTCTAAGTATTCAAAAGTATTCAAATCCCTTGAATTTTGTCACAGTTTGGCAGGTTACATCCACATATTTTAATTATTTTATTGTGATTTTGTCTGTGTATTTAGCTCTGCGCATCTTCCCCCAATTCTGATCAGCTTCCCTTTTACTGCTGAAGAAAACATCCATGTTTCACAGTGTCTTGTGACAAATTGCAAGCGGGACTTCTTGTGGCTTTTTTTCAACAATGACTTTCATCTTGCTGCTGTTCTGTAAAGTGCACAGCTTGTACCAGTCCTGTCAACTGATTTTTCCACCGGAGCTGTGGATCTCTGCAACTCCTCTAGAATTTCCATGGTCCTCTTAGCCACTTCTCTCATTAATGCTGTTTTTCCATGACCTGTCAGTTTAGGTGGATGACCATGTCTTGGTGGTTTGGAGTTGTGCTGTACTCTGAATAAAGCTCCATGAGATGTTCAAATTTTGGGATAGTGTTTTATAACTTAACCCTGCTTTAAACTTCTCCACAGCTTTATTCCTGACCTGTCTGCTGTGTTCCCTGGTCTTTATGATGCTGTTTGTTCACTTATGCTCTCCAACAAGCCTCTGACACCTACGCAGAAAAAGCAGAATTTATACTAAAAATAAGCTGAGCAGAGGTAGACCCGTTTTACTATTAAGGTGACTTTTCAAAGCAGTTGGTTGCACTGGATTTTACTAATGAATATTGGAGCAAAGGAGGCTGAATACAATCCGTGCCACATCTTTCAGGGCTTTATTTACAAAACGTTAAGAAAAAAGGCATGTAATTTAACTTTTACTTTAAAAGTATGCACTGCTTTGTGTTGGTTTATCATATAAAATTCAATTAAAACACACTGAATTTGGAGGTTTTAAAGTGGCAAAATGTGAAAATGTTCAAGAGTGTGAATACTTTGAATGGCTCTGTAAAGGTGTAAAACTGTTTTCCAACTCAAACATCTTTCTTGGAAATAAAAAATTTAAAACAGAAATTAACACATATTGTAATGTTATAAATAACCAACAGGTTCTTAGTTTGTAAGTGTTTGCCAGAAAAATGAAATAAATGAATTCCTTTGAGTTCGGCTGGTTGGCATGACAGCCATAGAGCTAACCGTCTTATAAGTTGGAGCAGAGCTACTTGTTAAAATGTCTCACTTTTCCAAGGATTGGTGGTCGCAGCTCATCACAGCAGTATTTTAAAAGATTTGGCTGAATTAATTTTTCCACAAAGCTCATCACTTACACTTTAATCTGTTCTTGTGTCTGTCTTGTCTCATAGACCGTGCAAAATCCAGCTTAAAAGGCTAGGTTAGAGTACTGCTGAAGCGAACATTGCATTAACAAGCTTAATTTAAATAACCACCATTAATCCTTTTCTTCACCTTTTTTATTTGTTTTGGTTGCAGAGAACACAAACAAACAAATATTTTTAATAAAGGAGCTAAATAATCTGTTTAGACTCTACCATGGACAGTGCCATGAAAAAGTATATGAACCTTTACACACTTCTTTTGTTTTTGCTCTTTTTTCTACACTTAAATATTTAAGTTCAAAAATATATATTCTAATAATGCAGCCTTAAAGGGGACAGTGCCCTGTGTCCTACTTGTGCCATTCCGAAGCACAGATAAATGCAGAGGGTTGTGTCAGGAAGGACCTCCGGCATAAAACTCTTGCCACATCTACCATGCGAGTTGAGAACATGATTACCATGCCAGATTGGTCGATGTCCGGGTAAACAACAACCACCTTTGATGCTGGTGACCGACAGGATTCTGGTTCGAAACTGGGCTACTGTTGATCAGCAAAAAAGAAGAGGAGGAAGATGTGTCCGTAGGCAGAGAGAGAAGAGAAGAAGCAAGAGTCTAGGATTGAGAACTGGGAGTTTGAATGTTGGGGCCATGAAAGGAAAAGAGACATGATGCAGAGGAGGAAGGTGGACACACTGTGTTCAGGACACCAGATGGATCTACCATGGTTTGGATAGGAATAGAAATGGCGCAGGAGTTATCTTGAAGAAGGAGTTTGTCAAGAATGTTCTGGAGGTGAAAAAAGGTGTCACATAGGGTAATGAGTCTGAAGCTAGAAATTGAAGGTGTGATGTTCAATGCTGTTAGTGGGTATGCCTCACAGGTAGGATGTGAGTTAGAGGAGAAGGAGAAACTCTGGAGCGATTTAGATTAAGTGATGAAAAGTTGAGAGAGTGGTGCAAATTTTATGGACATGTTGGAGCAGGGAATAGAGGTGACAGGCAGGTTTGGTATCCAGTACATCTTGTGTTGATGTAATCTGAAGGAATTCATTGACTGCAAGATAGCGGTAGGTGAGTGTTTCCAAACAGCACAGGTTGGTAGAGCTTAGAATGACTGATGGTGAGGAAGTTTAGGAGGACAATGGCAGAGCAGAGGCAAAGTGGTTGAAGCTGAAAAGGAAGACAGTTGAATGGCTTCCTGGGAGGAACTGAGACAGGCTCTGTAGGCCAGGTGTTACTTCCAGAAGACTGGACAACTACAGCTAATGCTATCAGGAAGATGGGTAGGAGAGTTCTTGGGATGTCTTCTGGAAGGAAAGTTGATAAGGAGACTTGGTGGAGGAATGAGGAAGTGCAGGAGTGGCTACTAAGAGATCAGCTAAGAAGACGTGGGACACTGTGGGGACTAAACAGAGTTGCCAAGAGTACAGGGAGATGCAACATTTAATTTATTAAATGGTAAAGGGCCTGCACCTGTATAGCGCTTTATCAAGTCTGAAGACCCCAAGGCATTAACACTACAGTCAGTCATCCACCCATTCACATTCACAGTGGTTAGCTACATTGTAGCCACAGCCGCCCTGGGGCAGACTGACAAAAGTGAGGCTGCCATACAATCAGTCGAGCCCCCTGACCACCATCAGCAGGCAAGGTGGTTGAAGTGTCTTGCCCAAGGACACAATGAATGAGATGGATGGAGTCAGGGTTCAAAGAGGCAATCCACTGGTAACAGAAAAAACCCCTACCGTTGTCCCCACTGTCGCCCAGTTAGAGGTTAAAACATATCCAAACTATCCTATGTGAAACAGTGATTGTCCGTCTTTGTAGATCATACCAATTTACCACTTTTTTAGGAAAGCAGAGCTCAAGCTTACTAGTCACAACCAAAGAGAACCTATTTGGCAACATGAAGTAGGCTAAAAGATCTCAAAAACTAACACATCATGCCTTGATTGAAATCAATTCTAAAACTAAGGAGAAACCATATCACTGACATACAGGTCCTTCTCAAAATATTAGCATATTGTGATAAAGTTCATTATTTTCCATAATGTCATGATGAAAATTTAACATTCATATATTTTAGATTCATTGCACACTAACTGAAATATTTCAGGTCTTTTATTGTCTTAATACGGATGATTTTGGCATACAGCTCATGAAAACCCAAAATTCCTATCTCACAAAATTAGCATATTTCATCCGACCAATAAAAGAAAAGTGTTTTTAATACAAAAAACGTCAACCTTCAAATAATCATGTACAGTTATGCACTCAATACTTGGTTGGGAATCCTTTGGCAGAAATGACTGCTTCAATGCGGCGTGGCATGGAGGCAATCAGCCTGTGGCACTGCTGAGGTCTTATGGAGGCCCAGGATGCTTCACTAGCGGCCTTTAGCTCATCCAGAGTGTTGGGTCTTGAGTCTCTAAACGTTCTCTTCACAATATCCCACAGATTCTCTATGGGGTTCAGGTCAGGAGAGTTGGCAGGCCAATTGAGCACAGTGATACCATGGTCAGTAAACCATTTACCAGTGGGTTTGGCACTGTGAGCAGGTGCCATGTCGTGCTGAAAAATGAAATCTTCATTTCCATAAACCTTTTCAGCAGATGGAAGCATGAAGTGCTCCAAAATCTCCTGATAGCTAGCTGCATTGACCCTGCCCTTGATAAAACACAGTGGACCAACACCAGCAGCTGACACGGCACCCCAGACCATCACTGACTGTGGGTACTTGACACTGGACTTCTGGCATTTTGGCATTTCCTTCTCCCCAGTCTTCCTCCAGACTCTGGCACCTTGATTTCCGTATGACATGCAGAATTTGCTTTCATCCACAAAAGTACTTTGGACCACTGAGCAACAGTCCAGTGCTGCTTCTCTGTAGCCCAGGTCAGGCGCTTCTGCCGCTGTTTCTGGTTCAAAAGTGGCTTGACCTGGGGAATGCGGCACCTGTAGCCCATTTCCTGCACACGCCTGTGCACGGTGGCTCTGGATGTTTCTACTCCAGACTCAGTCCACTGCTTCCACAGGTCCCCCAAGGTCTGGAATCGGCCCTTCTCCACAATCTTCCTCAGGGTCCGGTCACCTCTTCTCGTTGTGCAGCGTTTTCTGCCACACTTTTTCCTTCCCACAGACTTTCCACTGAGGTGCCTTGATACAGCACTCTGGGAACAGCCTATTCGTTCAGAAATTTCTTTCTGTGTCTTACCCTCTTGCTTGAGGGTGTCAATAGTGGCCTTCTGGACAGCAGTCAGGTCGGCACTCTTACCCATGATTGGGGTTTTGAGTGATGAACCAGGATGGGAGTTTTAAAGGCCTCAGGAATCATTTGCAGGTGTTTAGAGTTAACTCGTTGATTCAGATGATTAGGTTCATAGCTCGTTTAGAGACCCTTTTAATGATATGCTAATTTTGTGAGATAGGAATTTTGGGTTTTCATGAGCTGTATGCCAAAATCATCCGTATTAAGACAATAAAAGACCTGAAATATTTCAGTTGGTGTGCAATGAATCTAAAATATATGAATGTTAAATTTTCATCATGACATTATGGAAAATAATGAACTTTATCACAATATGCTAATATTTTGAGAAGGACCTGTATATCAGCAACAAACCACAGTGAGAGCCATTATCCACAAATGGAGAAAACATGTAACAAAGGTAAAACTTCCCAGGAGGGTCTGGTCTACCAAAATTACTTCCAAGAAAACACTGATGATGTGGAAGGTCACAAAAGAACCCCCAAAACATTTAAAACGCTACAGGACTCACTTGCCTCAGTTAAGGCCAGTGTTCAACATTCATGGGAGAGTTTCAAGGCAAAAACCACTGCTGACCAAAAGAAACACAAACGCTGTCTCATATTTGCCCAAAACACTTTAATAATGTCCAGGACCTTTTGGAACATATGGATTGTGAGACAAAGGCTGAATTTTTTGAAAGGTGTGCATCTCTTTACATTTGGGGTAAAACTAACACAGTATGTCTCAAAGAGAATATCATACCGACAGTCAAACATAGTGGTCATGCTGTAGTGGTCTATACTACTGCTTTGCTGCTTCTGCAACTGACAACTTGGTGTAATTAATGGAACCATAAATTCTGTTCCCCTAAAACGAAATCCTGAGGACATTCAAGCATCAGTTTTTTCAAGCACACCTGGTTTATTAAGCAGCACAATAATCTGACACACCCCATAAAGTCCACTCCAGCCTAGTCAAAGTTCGGGCAAAAAAATGTGGTTGAGCAGTGTGATCTTAAAATGCACGAAATGCTTCTGTTCTGCAAAGAAGATTGGGCCAAAATTCCTATACAGAAATGTCAATGAGTCATTGCACTTTATGGCTGTTGTTGGGCGATATTTTTTTTTCACATTTAGCCAGGTTGGCCTGAATAGCTTTTTCGCTAAAGAAACGAAATCCTCTTCCGAAACCTAGTGAAATAATTTTTGTTTGACAGAGAATTATGTTTGATGATCAGGGACATTTAGTTGTGACAAAAATGTAAAACAGAAGAGATCTGTAAAGGTGTAATTACATTTTCCATCATTGTACACCAATGTCCAATTTGCTTCTCTACCAGGGTGTAATGTGAGCCCTTGCACCACGCTGCCTCTGGCAGATTTCTTTTGCACAGCTCAGATAGTATCAAACTCGAATGCATCACCCTGTGTGACCTGGAACTGGCTGAATCTTACGCTTTTTAGCTGTCCAGTAGCAAACGGACATTGACACACTGGTAGCTGCTGGCAAAATTAGATAGATAAATACAAAAATAATTCTGTAATGCTCCAACCCAGAGTCCATGTCTCAGTTATCGATCATGTCATGCACCAGTGGATCTCCATTTGCCTCAGCTAAAGTACTCGGTGTTTCTCCTGATGATGCCCCCAAGGCCTTATAGATATGGACGAAACTACCTCAAACCACAGAGCTAATATCGTTTACAGGCCAAGAGAAAAAAAAAAAATGGCAGCAAAACTTTAAAATCTTTGCAATTGCTTAGTGAGATTTTCACCACTGCTGCAGAGCACGCTCTCTAGGCCGGGAATCATGCGACAGTGCACAATGTCAAGTTGCTTTTATTGCAGCTTTCCTGCCAAAGCCCAGTAGTGTTTAAACTGGATCATGGCAGACCAGAGAATGATTGATGTTTGGAGCTGCAATTTCACTGTGTGGTTATTACACAGTCATAGTTGAAAAGAATCCTTATGGACATAAATTCTCTTATACCATTGAGTGAAATGTAATGTTATTGAGGATATTCATCCAAAAACTAAAAAGGGTGTGTTAAAGACGAGTACTTCAAAAAAATTATGGTCTGTCTTCATATAAGTGACATGTCTCCAGACTGTAATGCAAATACTGATGAGTCCAGCAGGAAAGCAGAAAGACTTGAGGGAGCTTTGCCAACTATGTGCTCAATGAGTCATTTTTTAATTTTACCTGCCACCGTGTGAAATCGACTTGTCCTCTTTTCAAAGAATTACACACAGAACCTTACAGTATCAGAGCAGCTTTCAACCATTTGTGTTGTGTTGCATCACATGGTTTTAATCTCAGCTTAATATACTTACTCTGAGATGAGAGGAGCAGCACCTTCTCACAGCTGAAAGCACAAACCCCTGCTTCTCATCTGCTGGGTCTACTCACATTTTCCACATTTTAAAAGACTCTGGACCCCTCATCTGCATATATGTAAAAAGCCATTAAAGCTGTTTTTTGCTCGTATTTGCTTCCCTCTTCCTTGGACAGTCTTGAAGAACAGGAATAGAATTGAGTTGCTGGCAAACGCCACCTACTCCATGGAGGCAGCAGCTGCATAAACAATGCTTTATTTCAAATCCTCCTAATGTTTATTCACTGAGTCCTATCGATACGCTGATAGTGCTGAGTCACACCCTTGTGCATGCACTCAAATCACTATGTGCCATAGCAACAGCAACTTAGGAATTGCTAAATCTCTTTAGTTTGAATGTTTAAGAGAATGTCATTATTTGTTCGTTCATTTCTTTTAAAGTCAGTAAAATCTGAAGCAGAATGTACTACTGAGATTCTGCAAAAGATCTCTACCTGATCCCTCTTTTGTGATATGCTGAGTCAAGGTCTTCGGAGACTTCAAGTCATTAAACTTAATTTGAATGACATGTAACTCTTTGCAATATACAGCAAGTACAATGAATTCATTAAGGTGTTGGCTATTAAAGTTTAATTAGTGACTTATGCAGGGTATTGGGTGTCTTTCCTGTACAGCATCCTCTGGAGGAAATTCAATATGAGTTCTTGACTCTTTTACAACTGGCAACACTTCTTCTCAGCTGATGGGTTTAATGCTTTCACACAAAAAATGGAATCAAAGACAAGTTGCATAAGCATATACACTGACCTTTATATTCAGAGATAGTATAGTAGAGATATTATATTTTTCTATTAATATATGACCCCATCATGCAGTTGCTTATGTGTGTCACTGTCAGTTTTGACGCTAAACTTTATGGACTGCTTAAAAAATATAGTACATTTTATTCACTCTTTTCGCGTCAATATTCTTTGCAATCTTTTATTTCTGTTCCAAAGGCATGCTAAAGTTTAATATACTATAAAATAATATCTGAAACCGACAGAACATCCCTGGAATATCTGGAGCAATATTTAGAGCACCATTGGGGATCTGTTTTAATATTATTGGGGCAGCATTGTAATACTTTCAGAAGTATTGAATTTGTATGTTTTTTTTTAGCTTAAAATAGATTATTTCCTCAGAGTGAATGAGGGAACAATGTTATGCACACACTTATGCTCACATATTATGCAGAAAATCTCAAGTTTTGCAGCTGATTTATTTATTGTTTAAATCATACAACAATCTCTTCATTTTTGTTGTAAGTTAAAAAGATTTACAATTATGATGTCTTTATAATTTTCAATTTCCTTACAATTTATTATTTTTATTCCATTTCGATTTTGTGGTATTGTGCACTGAAGCAATAAAGCCACAACATATTACAGCCGAGCACAGTCTACGTTCCCCCCTTAAAGAAATATAATTCACGTTTTGCTCAGACAGAAGAAAACTGAATTAGTTTTATTATTAGTTTACTAAAATGCTCAGATTTATTCACAGTAAATCAAGTAATGCAGTCATGCAGCCAAATTTACAATAAAGCTGCTCTCATTTACATAGTTTGCGTTTCTGTTCTGAGAAAGAAATATTCTGAAAAATATGAAATTCAGTTTACATTTTCCATCATAGTCACTTTCAAAGTAATCAGGTTAATGCTGCTTTTAATAAAATTCAGATTTAATTTGAAAGCAGCATTAGTGGAGACGACCTCGACTGAAGTTATTTGCCACACTCTTTCTCACCTCTGGTAAAGATATAAATGATTGTAGGATGAAAATGCTTTGGTGCAGTTCTCAGACAGTGAGCTTCAGAATTTTTTTTTATGCATTTCAAAATGAGTTAAGGCAAGTAGTTTTTTTTTTAATGGTATGGTCTTTTATTTTTCTAATTTTGATGACTGGCTAAGAAAAATGAGGCTCTATGTCACACCATATTTATAACCCAAGGAAACAGGAAGTTACTGATTTCTGATTAAATGTTCCAAGACACTCTAAAAAACCATTAAGTATTATTTATAAAAATCTTTGAGATGCCTGTATTAATAGTTAGGGTTGCCTATAATTGTGGCGTCAGGGATTTTTACATAACAGTTACTACTTGAAGATGACATTTATCCACTAAAACAATATACAGATTGGATTTTTTCAGTTTTATAGCTACTGCAACAAAGATATGTTTATTATAATGCTTTTTTTTTTTTACAGATCTTTTGAAGAGATGCCAGTAAGTGTTTAAGACACTTGTTGGGACCCCAGCCATGGGTTACAACATTAAAGGCCAGTAAGGCCTTTTCTGGAACTTTTAAAATAAATTGCATTAACCTACTTCCAGCATAGACAGGAACAGAAACAAGAAGGGAGTAACAGCAGACTTCCCGTGACGTTACTGTTTGAATAAAAACCCCGCTTTACAACAAACTGACCTCTTCCACGCAGGTCCCCAGCGGAACTGGATGGAGGGATACAGCACGCTATTGTCTCTATGCAGGCAAACAGACATAACTCTTCAAACTGGATCGAAGAGTGTCATATGATTATGCGATCATATGCACTAAGTTAAGTAGGAATTAATTGCTGTTTGTGTATCCGGTATTCATTCATGAACGTGGTAATTAAGGTACAAGCGTGGCTTGACTTTTCTCTCTGAGGTCTACAGAATGAAACTGTGTCCCAGAGAGTTCCCAGCAGAGACCCTGTCTCTACGACGCCGAATGGAGCAGTTTTTCCCGGTCTGAAGGAAGGACAGAGGTACCGCAATACAATGCCGCTCTGCATGTAATTCTGCCCAGGGGTGAAAGTGAGCCGGTACGGTCCGGTGCTGCGTACCACTAAAAGATTCTGCGCCAGTACCCAGTACTGGGAAGAGCGAAGAACGGCTGTCTGCTATGAAGCCGTCATCCAGAACCAGTTACGGCTGCAAAAACTCACGAGCACACAAAGAAGATCCGCTACCAATAGGCAGTTTAAAACACAACTTAATCTGTTTATAAATATAGCTCTTTTCCCCTCATTCCAAATAGTTTCTGAACTGTTCTGCTATGCTGGAGCCTCAAAGCTCTTGCTTTGCTTCTCTCCCCTCGCAGCTCGAGGCTTTTGTGAACGGCCAGCCTTTAAAATGAGCACCGCTACGTTTAATGTCTGTCTGCTCGCTGCTAAATACCCCAGTTAAAAGCAAAGGGAGAGTAACTAGTTGTGTTTCATGTTATTTTGCTGACTTACAACAACACAGTACAGCTCGAAAATACCACTTATGACCAGAGATTTCACATACCTCCAAAACAGATCGGTTGCCAAGGAGATCGGTGCGTTTGATTTAATGGACTCGGAGATTTTACACAGGTGGTGCACAGAAATAATAAAACGCCGCTTGCATCAGGACAGGACGAACAATAAATCACTTACCATCGAAACCTCAAAAACAACCGAACTGTCAAATATTTTATTTAAATGAAATCAAAACTTGACCACAATGCAGAGAACAATAACTTCTTTGTTCAAAAGAAAAGACGGAAACTGAAGAAAACTTATGCATCAGAAAATGGTTTATCATTATATATATATATATATATATATATATATATATATATTCTACATTGTCAAGTGATTCTAATTTCTGCCTTATACAGACAGCCTTCAGTAAAGTAAAATATTGATACATTTTAATAAGTTTGAGTTTGGACTTTGCCGAGAGAGATCTCGAGGAGGGCATAGATGACAGTAACAATTATATATATATATATATATATATATATATATATATATATATATATATATATATATATATATATATAATGATAAACCATTTTCTGATGCATAAGTTTTCTTCAGTTTCCGCCTTTTCTTTTGAACAAAGAAGTTATTGTTCTCTGCATTGTGGTCAAGTTTTGATTTCATTTAAATAAAAAAATTTGACAGTTCGGTTGTTTTCAAGGTTTCGGTATAGGTTTCTGGTATATATATATAAATGCCCCCAGTGCCTCCCCAGCACCCCTCTCTAGCTCCGCCCCTAAGTACTGGCAAGAATTTAAAACTACTTTCACCCCTGATTCTGCCTGAGCCGGCGGAACGCGCCGTCCCAAACTACAGCTACTGAAGTTAGCTGCAAATTAACCTTTTGTTCACTACGGATGCTTTCCTCAACTTTGTCGCCCCGGACAACTTTTCCTCAGCACGGTTCACGTAAGAGGTTGTGTTTGGGCAGAGAAGTAGTTTAGAATGAAATAATCTAAAAGGTTCGTTTTATGACGTTTGGTTTTGTTTTGTTGAAAACTCAGCTATCTTAGTGCTAGCAGATTAGCTGTTAAGCACATGTGCTCAGTTTATGTGTTCTGTGTTTTTAAAGTTAAGACAAACTTGTTTAAAGGGTGATTTTAAACACAGAAGATCGGCCATAACACATCGTCCACACTTATGCATTTTAACCATTTTATTAGTGGTATTTTAAAGGTATGTGTTTGATTCTGATGATAAGCTATAAGCTTCTTTTGTTAGCCCCAACCGCTAACAGCTAAGAACACAGACTTGCCAACTAAGAGTCAGCTAAAGGTCATTTACCCAAAAAGGTTGTTAGTTTTCAATCTAGGAAATAATATTTCCCTAAATATTATTTTACTAAACTTGATAACTAAGTAAACACTATTAAGACCCATTTATCCATAAAGATTTGGTTCTTATTCAAAATAGTATTTCCTTAGATATTATTTCACTATTTCCTTAATAATATATATTTTTAGATTATTTTAATAAATAAAGGCAGCTAATTAAACACCGTTGAGAATTAGTCATCCAGAAGGTTGGTTTTATTCAGCAAATCATTCTTTAAAATATGATTTTATTAAAATAATGCTTTTTCTGGTATGAATGAGTGTGTGCATGGTTGTATGTGTGTTGCCCTGCGATGGACTTGCGACCTGTCCAGGCTGTACCCCACCTTTCGCCCATAGACTGCTGGAGATAGGCACCAGCTCCCCTGTGACCCACTATGGAATAAGCGGTAGAAAATGACTGACTAATGCTTTATCTGATCTAGCATTGTGAATGATTGTTTAAAGGTATACCAATTATTGCCTAAGTTAGTTCCAAGACTAACTTCACTTCATCTCCAGATTCTTCAAGATAATCCTTGGCTCTGTAATGTTGCATCACTCTTTCAGTCATGGTTTTCAATCATCTTTTTAATCAACTTCTTTATATTGAACATAGCCCATTAGTCTTCCTTATTCTTTCATTCTGCTTGGTAGTTTAGTTGGGTTGTTTTAGCATAGTAGAGAGTTTGTTGATTGAAATATGTTTGACTTGACTTATTTTTGTTAATAAATTCTTGTATTTTAAGAAATTGTGTGAATTCATTCTGTGTGTGTACAGAGTTTTGCTCTTCAATAATGCCAGAGCTTGGTTCATCCCTTTCAGCTTTGTCCTAATACCACCACCTTATTGGGCTGGTATTCACAAGACAACCCTTAACAGACCGAAATATTATTTAATATAACATTAAAGTATTAATATTAAATATTATATTATATATTCATATTCATAATCACAACACTATTCAATATTTGGATATGTTCCAGGTGGCAGGAATGATCTGATTTGTTTAATTTGTCGTTACCAACAGGTTTTGTAGTTGCTCCTTTTATATAATAGAGTGAGCTTTATACTTTATGCTACATAAGTATGAATGTATTATTAACTACATTTGTAAATTCTTACCTCCTAAGGGATGGCAGATGAACATGAGCTATCTTGCTAACTCCAGCATATTTACATATGTTCCAGGTGCTGATATCTACTCAGACTCTATGTCTCCAGTTTCCCCCCAAATCTGGTCAAAGCTCTCCTGGAGGTGGGAGTCAGACATTCAGACCTTTTGGTGGTGATCAGTGGACAGCTCAGCCCCTCTCTTCACCTGAGTGTCCAAGACATAGGCCGAAGATCCGAAGACACTACTACAAAGTCGATCATCTACCTCCTGCCTAGAGTGTCCTAGTGCCAAGTGACTGATGAACATGCCAATAATGAAACACCACTTGGATTCAGGCCATTCCTCCCATCACACCCCTAAGGTGTAACTGTCATTTCCCTTGTGGGCATTCAAGTCAGCAGAATAAAAACACATTTGCTTGATAATAAATGGTTTCACTTAACCAGTAACACTGAGTATTATCATTCATAGTCCCTGTAAAATGTCCAAAAAATAAGAAATACTGTCAGTGTATGTAAATGTATGAACATGATTGTATGTCAAAAATATAGGTCCATCATAATAAATTATAATATCATAGAAAAGTAAACATTACATTACACTATATAGAGTCATCACATATAGAGTAATATATCTCAAGAGTGTTTTCCTGTTAATTTTGATAAATATGGCTTACAATGAAAACCCAAAATTCAGTTTCTCACAACATTTCTTTATTACACAGGACCAAGAAAAATGGATTTTGAATACATTAAAAAAGATCATTGTTAAAGATGCTGGTTGTTTACCGACTAATATGTATGACTATAAATTGAAAGCTGGAAGGAAAATGTCTGGTAGAAAACAATGCAGAAGCAATAAGAATGACTGGAGCCTTGGGATAATTGTAAAGCAAAGCCCATTCCAGTCTTGGCAGAGATACACAAAGCTTGGACTCTGGCTGATGTCCAGAGTTTTCTTTTTTAGATGACAGAGCATTTTTACTTTTATCTGGAAGTTAAGCTCCCACAGTCTAGAGGAAGAAGATGACAAACACCAGACCCAACAATGCAGAGCTGAAGCTAGCAGTTAAAGCAACCTGGGTTCCTTTACACTTCACCACAGCCACATGCTGATTGCCTCTATGCCATGCTGCATTCTGATTTAATTCATGTAAAAGAGTCCTGGAAAAGTATATAGTATAGTATATATTTTAAAGCACGTTTACTATAGAATACCTGGACATGCTATTCATTTGGCTGCAGTTTATTATTCGTTTTATGTAATATTCTGATTTTGGGTTTTAAATACCATCACAATCATTTCAACAACTAAATAACTGTTTGAAATATATCACTTAATGTGTAATGAATATATATAGTTGGTTTGCTGAAATAAGGTGATATAATCTGAAATAATCAGATTTATTAAGATGCACCTGTAATATTTAGCTTAATTTTAGCCACCAAGAATGAAAGATATCCTAGCTTGAAAAATATAGTTTTCTTCATTAACTCAATACTTTATGCTCAGTCTGACAGCTGTTGTTAGTATTCTTACAAACAGTAGGTTTGTAGGATGCTCTCTGTGTGAGGATTGATTTATTTCTTTAAAACAGCTGATAGATTTTTTTCTCACAAAAGCGTTTCTGCCAGGCCAAACGCAGAGCAGGTTTGTTTCACATAAACAGGATTAGATGATGAACATGAGTGTCATTGTTTCAGATCCACCCAACCATGCTACAAGCTACAGTGTTTGTATTGATTATAAAAAGAGCATGTCAGCCAGTGGCACTGAGGAGGAGGTTACCCCCTGCAGTTTCCTCCAAAGCTTGGTGATGAATATCATTGTGGATAGGCCCCATACTTCCGTTGGGGTCAAGTCTGCCATGGCAAACCAAACTATTTATACCTGTTGTAAAGGGCAAAAATTGCAAGTTATAAGTAAAGGAAAAGCTTTTGTATTTCTAAAGAAAATATATGTGTTTTATTTTAACATGTTCAGGGTACTGGAGGTGCCGGAAGTGACCGAAGTTATAAATGATAAATCATCACTGCAGTGAGTGCACAAAACATGTGTGAAACAATTAAAGGAGAAAACATTTGTCACTCCTGATTGATTTCTGAGTTTGGAATTTGATTCTTTTGCTTCATTTCCTGTGATTCTTTTACTTCTTCATTTGCATGTTTCTGGTTAACCTTTATGTCGCCTTTGGGTTATTGTAATCAGTTCATTTATATCTTTCTCTTTTTGCATGTTAGCATTCCCTTGTAGAGAACTTCATAATAAAATTATTTTAGTTGGAGGAACATCATTATGTATGATGTATAATTTGTTGGCCGATTTAAGAGGATTGCTTGTGGGCCTCTTAAAGGCTCCAGACCTACTGGGGTGAAAATGTCTGCTTTACTTTGTCATTCAATCATAGTTCATAAAATTAAATCATATTTGGAGATTTGGAAAAGTAATTCTTTGAATACATTTTGGGCAAAAGAAACTCCACAGAAACGTTCATAAATATTCCAATTACAAAACGCCAGACCGCTGAAGCACCTGTGTGGGTGTTTAAGAACCCCTCGTTATTTATTCATGTCTCTCTTCATCCTTTTAAACTTCTCACCCATCAGAATTACTTTTCAGTTCTAAGTCTGCGTCATTATAGCTGCAATTTAAAAGCACATTTCCAATTTGAAGTGCAAATGAGCTTTAAACATGACTTACAAATATCCCTTTTTAAAAAGAAAATGACTGAACATGTCCCATCTCAGCTGCCATTTCAGGCCCATAATTGAATCTTTGTGTTTGTGGGGCACGATAAGAGTAAAAGGTTTTGCATAACATTGTGCTGCTAGAGTGTGGGTATGAGCAGCCAAGTAAATCATTTTTAGTTTTACACGTGATCTAATCGTGGTCTGCTTTCTCAGTGTATTTTATGGGAGGGACTGAGTCAATAACATGCAAACTGTAAAGAATGTGCATTTAAAGTTTGTGCGTACAAAATATAGGCCACACTGAGAGAAAGGATTACGACAAAGCAGCTGATTTTTCCACCTTGTCTAAAATGGCTTTTCAATTATCACTGTTCACAAGTTTGAAGCTGTGTAGCTATCTTGGTGAGTTACTTATAGCCCCTTGTGATCGATGTGACCTAAACGAAGCTGCCAATATGTGCATCATTAGTGTCCCATGATCACACTGTAGTTACAAGGTCATTAGCCTGGAAATAAAGAGGCAACAGCAGACTGACCATCTTTAACCCCAACAATGACAAACGATGAATGTGATCAGAGCATTAAGTGGACATTATCGCCTTGCATTGCTCAACAGAAATGTCTTGAAGGTGGCCTTTTCTTCCTCCAATAACTTCTACTGGGCTTTCCCCCCCAGCTCATTTCACTGATAAATGGAAATACATGGAAATCAACGGAAACGGAAATGTTTTTAAATAAAATAAAGTGGTTGTGATTCCGAAACAGATCAATGCTGGGACTGGAAATTAGTTGGAAATATTTCAATTGAATTACGTAAAATATGCCACCTTTGAGCATTTTTATTTGTAATGATCTGATTGCTTGCTGTGTTGTATGTGATAGGACCAAGTTATGTTATGCCTTTAGCATCATGCTTGATTAGGATAAGGAACTGCTGCCATTAAATTTGGGTTCTGTCTAGTTTTTCTTTCTTTCTATAGATGGTGTGCCTGGTCTGGGACTTTTGTATTTAGCTACTGTATGTCTCCCTCCTGATAAACTGTGTTCTCTTTTTGATTTTCTCTTTAATAGAAAATAATTCAGGCCTAGTGCTTCTTTGTTATTTTCTGTCACTCCATCCTATACTCTAAACCCTCAGTCAGTTGCAGCAAATGGATTCTTATATCAAACCCAGTACAGTTGGAGTTTTTTCCCGTTAAAGGGAAGTTGTTCCTCTCCACTACTGACATTTGCTTTGTCAGGTTGAGAGACTGCTGCCATTGAGATTGTTTTCTCTCTTTGTTTTGTTTTTTCATAGAAAGTACATCTGGCTTAGGGCTTCGGTCTTTTTGTATGTCTCCTTACCATTCTCTCAACCCCCAGCTGGTAGCAGCTGATGGCCACTCATTCTGAGTTTGGTTCTGTTGGAGGTTTCTTCATGTTAAAAGAAGTAGTTTCTCTCAACTGTCTCCACTTGTTTGCTTAGAATAAGAGAATGTTGCAAAGATGAAACAACTGTCTGGGCTGGCATAGGTAGATGAATTTAATATTAACTTGCATTAAATTATGAACTGAATTTGACAGCATTGTGTATTACTTGGATTGAATTGGACTGTATTTAAGAAGATCACAGTCCATCTCTGACTGGATTACATTTTTATGAATTTGGTTCTATATAATTAGATAAATCTCTTTGTCTTGTAAAGTACTAGGAGAAGATGTTTATTGGGAATTGGTGCTTTTGAAATAACCTGAGTTGAATAGAATTGAAAGACGTATTTTATGAGATGCTCAATACCAGGGATGGTGAGAGTGGTCTGGATGTTTAATGCATTCGGTAAGGGGATCTCTAAATTTCCTGCTGTTTATATCATATCAACCAGTTTGTTACCAGTGTTGAGCAAGGTGATTTAAAAAAGTAAAAGCATTCTCTCACCGACTAATCTGCGCACACAGATTACAAAACAGAGCGCAGTTTATCAAACCATGCAGACGGATTGCAGAAACCAAGAGCACAGTCTTGTAATCCGTGCGCGCAGATTGCAAAACTGAGCGCACAGTTTAGTAAAGCGTGAGCACGGATTTCAACTGGCTTTGGTTTTTTTTACCCGCTGACACCTGCCAGGCTCTGTAGGTATGTGCTATACCTACCCACAAGGAAAAAGACAAAGGGGGGGTAGGTGGGTTTTTGCATTCAAAAGTTAGATTGATCAGTCTGATAAATATAATGCAATGTAAGTTGCTAATGGTTACAATGAAAAACAAGGAATAGACTATGGAGAGACATTTTCACCAACAGCTAACATGACAACTTAAGAGTGGTTATGCAATGGGCAGAACTTAATCCTAAAACTGCATGCATCCAACTATTGATTGTGAAATTTGCATAGATCAGCCAGAAGGTCTTAATAATCAATAAACAGGAGAAAAGCTACAAAAGTCTCTGTATGGTCTAAAACAGTCTGGTAGACTGGAATGCTTTACTGCATGCATATTAGCGAAAACACAAACAAAATCCAAGTGATCAGTGTTTGTATACTACAAAGAAAAATGGTGAAATTATTATCTTATTGGTACTGGCAGATGACCTTATCGTTGCAGTTAGCTGTGAAGAAGGTCTAGTTTAAAAGATCCTAGAAAGATCTAGGAAAAATGAGACATTTCTTAGGAATTGACTTTGACTAAAGAGAAAAACAAGATAAGATGTCAAAGAAAAAATACTTGAACGAAATATTAAAAAGATTTGGAATGGAGGATTATAAACCCAGAGAGATTCCATGTGAACCAAAACTTGAGCACTCAGATGATGCAGATAAAATAGGAGATCCGAAAACGTTTAGCGAGGTAGTAGGAAGTTTAATATGTTTATCCACAAGCATAGAAGTGTTGTGGTCAATAAACTTTCCCAGCACTTTGCTGAACCGAAGGTAGGGCACTAGAATAGAGTAAATCCTGAGGTGCAGCAGATACCACTTTATTAGAGAAGTTGGTAACGCTGGAAAAATAATGCTGAAAAACTGCCCTACTGAACAAATACTTGCAGATGTAATGATAAAACCTGTAACTAAACTATGTTTGACATATAAATGTGCAGACACAACTTTTTTGATAAGGTAAAAAGAAGACCCTATGTTGTTTTGTTGTATGTTTTCAAGATAACCCAATGAGTTACGAGCAAGTAGGGGTGTTAAGCGTTACTTTTATTGACGCTGTTACTCAAATGTGTTACAATACTGCTACCTGCTGTTGTGCTTTGCATGCTGCT
Source organism: Girardinichthys multiradiatus (assembly GCF_021462225.1). Lineage (NCBI taxonomy): Eukaryota > Metazoa > Chordata > Actinopteri > Cyprinodontiformes > Goodeidae > Girardinichthys > Girardinichthys multiradiatus. The sequence continues at coordinate 18,772,463 of NC_061815.1, read as the reverse complement.
TCTGGTGTGCACAGGCATCACGTTATGACATAATGAGCTACGTTATCGGTTATTTTGAAGATGCCGCTCTGAGTGAGAGCAAGTATGCATAGCTCTGTTCGGTTTCCAATAAAAATGGAATAAAGGCTGAAGAGAACTAGTGACTGACTTATTGTCCCTCCATCTCACCATCAACACTTCACAATACTTTGCAACAACATTTTGAATTTAAATCCATCATGAGTTGGAATGGATATACTTTTATTTGGTTATTTCAGAGAGGTTGGTTTTGCTGATGCCTTGCAGCAGGATTTCAAGTTCAAGTCACTGGATTCAGCTGTGCTTGCTTAGATTTTCTTTCAGCCTTCTGGTTTCATCCCACTGTTCAAAGATTTAAATTTGGGTCACCTGAGTCAAATTCCTGGAGCTTCCTTATCTCATCACTTACACCTGTAAATTTCTTTTTGTCAGCATCAGTAAAAGTGATAAGAACCTGGTTAGCCTTCAGGGAGGTGGGGATGGCTCCGCCTGGTAACATTTATAAGTGATAAGAAGTGGTAACATCAATTTGGGCTGTTAACATCTGAATCTGGAAGCTGCCTTTACAAACATAAATCTTTAGGCCTAGCCATTAGCAGTGAGATATTTATTGGTCACTTCCAGGAACTGGAAGCTTAGGTGGAAATTGGCCTTTGGTGAAAACCTCCCCAACACTTTGAAGATCTGGCCACCAGCAGCCCAGACATGCATCAGTAAAAGTGTGATAAATCCTTCAGGCAGTAGGTATGCCTCATAAAATTGAGTCAGTTATCTTTTAGGCCTTTTACTTATTCCATTTTATTATAACATAGTTTGAATTATAGGATTATATCCTGTGTAAAAATTACCTTTCTTTGAAGCTGGAAAGGAATTGGTTCCACAGATAATCCATTGATGTATTTTACATATTTTATTTTCATAAGGCCATTCATAGGTTTGCACTGTGGTGTGATTCTTGCCTCCAAATTTATAGTTCTCTTTAGAAATCCAAGAAATCCCAAGAAATCAGCTGTTAAATGGCATCAACAGATTTCTGCTTGATTAACCCTGACTGGTTGAAAACTAAAATATCAGGGAACGCATCATATTTGACTGTAAGGTTGAGTGACCCACAACCCGCAATGGATGCACAGAGATGCAAGAAGCTATTCAAAAGGACTGTTCATTTTCTGTCAGCAATTCTGTCACGCTGCCCACAGAGCCAGAGAGAGCACAACTTTCAGCAGATAACAGGAAGACTGAACATGAGTGCAGAAAGAGTTCCTCTGTTTCATCATTCTAAGCTTTCAATCTCTCTGTCATGGAACATGTTGTATTTGAAAATGTTTGCAACCTTTTGGAAATCTCAGAGTTAAGGTAAGGATATTTTGTTTTGTGAAAATACACACAGAAACTGATGTTTCATGAATGTTATCCATGCTAACTGTGGTAACTGATAATATAGGATGGTAAAGACAGTTCACAATGTCAACTCTGTAATGATTTTGTCTTTGCTTTACAGGGGCTGCTCTATTATATATTTTGAATGCAGTTCTGAATGATGTTTCTTATTGTAATTCTGAAAAAGAATTAATGGAGCATATCTTGTTTATTTCAGGTATGCTATCAGAAGAATCAGTGGATCTAAATTTCTCTTTGGTGTGAGTGTGTATGTGCTCGATATGACTGGGGTGGCATGCTTCTCACTCACTGATAGTGTTGGGGTCATCCATTTGGTCGCACAGTTGAACTTGCGCAGAATCCCGCAGAAAATAAAGTTTCATTGCCATTTCCAGCGTGTCTCACGGAACAACGCAATGGAGGCACATATCTCGAGAGACAAAAGCTCGCAGGCGAACTTTTGCTCCACAAGGCCATTCCTGGAAGAGCTTGAAAGCTGGAAATCTGCCTGATACAAGAATGTCAGAATATTCATATACCGATCGAAGACCACGGCGACACCCGGCACAGGTGAAAAACCCACAGAGGTTTTATTTCCACGGAGATGAGTTTCCTCCTTGTTGATTCAGTCGACTAACGGTTCTTTATATTTTCCCCTCCTGGACGGATGAGAAGTTTACCGTTTTTTTTTTTCTTGAGTTGATCACGGACGCGTGATCCCCCCCAAACCTCGCTTTTCTTCAGACCTGACCCATCCAAAACTGGTGGAGAGGAGAAATCAACGTCAGCGTAATTTCGTTCTTTTTATATTAAATTGGATAGGTGCATTTACAATTCTGGGCAGGATGAGGGATAGTTTTAGATTTTCTGTGCAAGCGCTGCTGAATTGTGCGTGTTCAAGTTTTGTCTGGCTGATCCCAAATCAGCCAGGAGTTAGAAGTTGGTCTTAAAAGCTTTTCATTCAAAGCAACTGCGGTCAGGGCCTCGCCTCACCATTCCTTTGTTCCAGTTTTATTACTGGAGTTTTTCCACTGAGTTCCTGTCTCAGAGTTTTATGACTCCTTGTTCGAGATTTGGGGCGATCAGCTGTACGGCTAAAGGGGCGTGGCCCACCGTTTTACCAGCTGATTGCTGTAATCGAGACATCAGCACACCAGGAGGATTTCTCTTGCCATTTAACTCAAATTGGACATTTTGTCCATAAAACTGCTGGTTTGATCTTCATAGACACTAAATGCGCATATATTTTTATTTTATTATTATTGTTAGGTAGTCATTTTTATTCCCTTTGTGTAGAATGGTGCTTGTTAGTTAGGTGAAGGTTTTTGGACCAGAATAATGTTATATCAGGATTATTTGGCTTCAATAAATCTTCATATATATAATTAAGAGAAGCGTTTGTGTTTATTTCGTGCAAGAGTGATTTATCTCTCAAAACAAGGTCAAAGTTCCCTCACCTTCGGTGAAGCGGTTGAATAAACAGTGACATTTTGTGGTTTTGCTTAATAATTTATCATTAATGATGAATAGCTAATTGTAATTATTAAAGAGCTTTGAGCCCATAATCACAACACCACAGGACATCTTTGGTTTCTATTCGTAAGTAATGATTTTTGGTTAAGAAATTATTTTTTTTCAAATTATGATTTTAAATTATAATTCTTGATAAATATTAATTAATCAATAGTCATAATCCTTACAATAGGTTTCAGCCCCTTGGCGATCCTGAAAAGAACTAAATGGTGACAAAAAAGGAGATGCATCATTTTCCTTAAAATATAAGTCTAACATTAATTAAAACAAGCAAATTATGACCAGTGTAAATACCTACATCAGATGTGTTGCTAAGAGCAGTGCCCTTGAAATATAGTGGATGGTCCATTAGCCCATTTATGAAAGAAGCACAATGTCTCTCATTCTCCTCATTTTGTCGAATTATCCTAAATCTACTAATGCTCTGCATAATGGACACCAGGCTCTTGTTCAGGAGATAACAACCAGAAATGTTGGCGAGAACATCTGCCCTGCACACTCCTCTCTGCACCTAAATAAGATGTATGAATACATTAAATAAACATCTTTTCTGTAGTTAGTCATTTTGAATATAATATTCTTAAGAAAGCTCTTTATTGCGTTCTGTGAAATATGTCTGCAGAATTTGAATTTCAAATGATCCTTTTGATGATGAGGGAAAAAATCCTCTTACGTTTAAAAGAAGTGGATGTTCCCCAGTGGGTATAGTGTGGTGCAACAGAGCAATTTCCTGCGGTCAGACAGCAAAACAATAACACCAAATACGCTCAGAGAGAAGATAATAATTATATAGTTCAAGAGGATTAAGTTACAATGCAGGTTAATTGAATTAAAGAATGCAGCAGATTAGCAATTAATTTCCGACTGTTGAGCTGTCACATCTAAATCAAAGCTCGTACTTTTAGGTTGAAATAAAAAGAAAAGTGTAAAATGAAAATTAAACAAGTTTCTGCATTGCAGGTCTGAAGATACAATGGGCACTTAATAAAATGTTCAGTTCACATTTTTCCCTCTTTAAAAAGGGCCATCTCCTGACCTGAAATTTTCAAGAAAAATTTTAGAAGCTGTGGAGGAACAAAGTGTGAGCGAGAACATAATAATTAGTAGCACAAATGTCACCATCAATGAGGAGCAAGCAATTTAACATGCAGACATAATGTCCCTAGCTCATTCTGTTTAGGACAAAGGCAGGCAGACATGGTCATGATATCCAAGTATCATCGTTACAGAAACAGTCGTGAAACAAAACAGTGTCTGCAGGGAATGTGACCCCCCGTACATCCCTCCCCTGAGAGGTTCCCTCGGCCCGCCTGCCTCCCAGAGCGCTGCAGTCTGTAGGCATGGCTGAGCTTTGCCTGTCCTGTGGGGATACGAGGACCCTCCTGCTGTTGCACAAATAACTCATCCACCGGAGAGTCTCTGCTCTGTGAAGCAGCAATCAGCCAGCAGTCCTTTTACAGTTGGGCCCACACAAACGGTAATTCTGTTATGTAAAAAGGGAGGAGATACCATGCTATCTGCGTGCTTTGTTCTCCTGTTTGATGTGAATTGCCTGTTTGAAGTGAGGGCTTAATGTCGACACGTGTGGCAGCTGTGTGGAGAGGAGTGTTGTGGAGCGCTATCTAGTGCAAATCAGCAAAGTAAACTGCAGTCGAGTTTCCACACTCACGATTCGATTCTCAGAGGGTTTCAGCAAAGATAACACTTGTGATGATAAGCCATTGCATTGTGTGCTGCGTGTTGGTGTTTGTGTGTTTGGTAGGAGGTGGGAGAGTTAAGGTGGTGTGTGGGGTGGTCGTACCCCTTGCTTAGTGAGCATGTAATGCTGTTGTCAAGGCCACAGACACTTCTACAGAGCACAGAGAGGATGAAGGCCGACGCCTCACGTCTGCAATTTCTAAGCAGATTATCACCTCTGTGTGTTAAACTCCTGTGTGGTCGCTGAACAGGCATCAAAATGTAGCCACAGACTGAAAGTAATGTCAACCTGGGAAATTCAAAATGAGGTTCAAATGTCACGGTCAATGCTTAAGGGAAACCTGCTCTTTGACTGCTGTTGAATCCTTTGTCGCATTAAACCTGGGGCTTCGACTTCACACCATTGCAGTTTTAGGGCATCGCACTAACCATCTTTATCACATTAATTGGCTAGAGCTGTGAAAAGCAGCTTTCGCCAATTCCCCTCACGCATTAGCTAAGAAAGTGCTTCAGACACAGAGAGATGGTCGTTACACTGTGTCCAAGAACATAATGTCTTTACCACGTTGGATTATATTTTGTTGATCAATAACCTTTTGCATGTTTATGGGGAGAACAGATAAGAACATAGCACTCAAGGGGATGGGTTTTTCTTCTAAATGAACAGAATCCAAGAAATGTCTGGCACATGCTATGAAGGTGCCTCTTGAATATAACAAGAAGGGAAGTAAAATCCTTTTCCATAGATTGAATCACTCTTCTTTAAAATGCTCTGAGACCTTTACAAGCAATATCTTCTGTTTCATCTATTTGTTCATTTAATTTTTTTCATGAACACCCTCTTGGGATAAAATGTTTCTCACACTTTCAATGCTTTTAAACAGTTCTAATTATAGAAATATAAATTTTGAGTCTTTATACATTTTTATTTCATTCTAGTAATAGATGCTTACATCGTATAATGTAGGGTGGTGCAAAGACAATAAAACAACTGCTGGTTCCTAAAGAAAGTGGGAAAACTGGCTGATTAGAAGATGTAACTAAGTGTGGAAACTCATAAACAATTAAATGTCTCAATAATAAACGCAGGTCCCTTGAAAAAACTACTGGACATGGCCAGTCTTTTGTTAAAACCATCACTATGTTAAAAAACAGTTAGTTCCATCTAACTGTGTGCAACCAAAACTTACAGAAAAGGTTATTCTCTTTGATCAAAATATTTGCTTTGAATATTGTAAAATATATGACTAATGTTTCAGCTCTACTGTGCTACTCTGCCAGGGAGCAGGGAATATCTGACCCCAATGCCCAAACCAGGTCCCATGCCACAGATAGGCAAGGACCTGCAGCAGTCTCTCTTTCACTGTCCTTGCCATTGCAAATGACTAACAACACCAAGATTGCAATAGACAGCCCAGTATTCTTGGATCAGAAAATGATTGTGCACAGCCTATAGTACAATTTGGCAAGTGCTGGACATGAAAAACGGGCTGTAATTTTAATAACTGGTCAAACAAAACACAGGCACACAGCTAACTAGGAGTGCAACACATAAAATCACAGACAGCACACCAACAGCAGATATTAGGAGTTGAGTTTCATCAGGGACTCTGATGTTGATCATTTAAAAAATGCCCTTATGACTACAATCCAAACGTACACAACCAACATCCCTACATCAATCTAACCAACATGTTAGGTTATGTACGAACAAAATGCTTTTAAGGGAGAATATACTTAAACTCCTGTCACATTAATTACCATGTGTTTCTACCACATATGAAGAAAGATAAGTAATACACAGGCATCAGCTATCAACATATCTAATATTGAAGCAACCATAATGTTATCTGCAGCTGTTCAAGACTCCCTGGCATTACAACTCAGAGATAGTACATAGCTATGCAACTGTCATAGCACTGACTCAAAAGTAATCTTACTTAATGCTATGGCACTCACCTCAGCATGCTGAATGTTTTTAGTGACTGTCATGTGTTGTGCATGTGCAATCAGGGTGCTTATGTACGTTGTATGTAATTTTTGACTTTACTGGCACTAGCATTAGCGGTTTTGGTTAACAAAAGAGAATAGCTTATTTATCAACCGATTTAGTTCACATGTACTTGAAATTGTCATAATCTGCCTGTGTTGGGGCTTTTTGAGTTTGTATTGTGTTTACTTTCTCTGCACTGCCACGTTCTTGCTTTATACCAGTTCATTCAGGTTTATTAAATTAATTCTGATATTTCGGTTTTGGTTACTTCCCTGGATTCCTATGTTTTATGTTTTAATTTGTATTTCCTTATATAACTGGTTCCTCCCTGTTTATGTTGTTTTGGTAGTCTCAGTATTAACCTTTTTCAGTTCACTTAGATGTTATCCGTTACCTCCCTGCACTCCCTGCTCATTAATGTTAATTACTCACTCTCCCTCAGTTACCCTCAGTCTCTCTCCCACCAGCTGATCCTGATTCCCCTCTGATTAACTCTGTGTTCATTGGTTCATTCTCCATTCTCCCTCAGCACATATCTTTGTCATTGTTCCCACTGGTTCCTCCTGAAATCTTCCTTGGATACTACCTTGCTACTACCCAATTCATGTCCTTTGACCTGTCTGTGTTCTTTAGGTCCTACCTGCACCTGTAACTTTACCTTTATCATTGATTAAATTCATTCATCTGCTCGCCATGCTGCTGCTTTGTTTTTTCCTGCACTTTGGTCCAACAACATCCTCACCTACAGAAATACTATTAATACAAAGATTAAGAGGCTGCTGACGGCACCTTTTGACCAATGTGTGATTAAAACCACCCATGAAATAACGATTGTCATAACTTAAAAACACAACACAGAACAAATAACAACCCTCGAGGCTGAGGCCTGTTCACATTAGCTGAGCAGATAGCCTGCAAGCATTCAAAATAGTTCAACCTTGAGAACTACACAGAAAACAAAACACCATAAAATAAACAATATTTAGATTTTTTTATCTAAACAAATTTTCTCTGCCCAAACCTCTTATGTGAGCTGTTCTGAAGAAAATATGTGAGGTACAAAGGGGGCTGGTCTGGGTAGCAAAGCTGGTACGGTCCAGACACGTGGCGGGCACGAACAAAAAAACTTTGCAGCTATTCTCAGTAGCTGTTATGGGGGTAGCTTATGCTGGGCAGAGGTGCGGTTCTCATACCTTCTTCTCCAGGCCATTGGGAAAACAGATTCAATTAGAGACAATGTCTCTTCAGGTTGGAGGGGAGTTCCTGCCTCAAGTGGAGGAGTTTAAGTATCTCGGGGTCTTGTTCACGAGTGGGGGAAAAATGGAGCGGGAGATCGACAGACAGATCGGTGCGGCTGCCACAGTAATGGGGGCGCTGTGCTGGTCCGTTGTGGTGAAGAGAGAGCTGAACCGAAAAGCAAAGCTCTCAATTTAGCGGTCGGTCTACGTTCCTACCCTCACCTATGGTCATGAACTTTGGGTCATGACCGAAAGAACGAGATCCCGGATACAAGCGGCTGAAAGGAGCTTCCTCCGTAGGGTGGCCGGGCACTCCCTTAGAGATAGGGTGAAGAGCTCGGCCATCCGGGAGAGACTCGGAGTAGAGCCGCTGCTCCTCCACATCAAGAGGAGCCAGTTGAGGTGGCTCGGGCATCTATACCGGATGCCTCCTGGAC